>NC_050068.2:195761540-196081937 GCF_009764565.3 Dermochelys coriacea | reverse complement strand
TGGCAGCTCAGTACAGCAGAGAGAGGCTGGCTCAGGGATTGGCCCGCAAATGCAATTTCAAAAGAGCCCATTGCAGTCACTTGGGGTGCTGTGGATCAAGAAGTCAGAAAATAAGGATACCCATCTTAAAATATTGCAGGTATATGATAAACCACCAAAAACTGTTCTACCTAGGGAAACCCCCAAAGTGTAAGGAGGAAATGACACAAATATGGGGACAACAGTAATCATGCTAGCAATACCCTGTGGTTTGGGTGATGGTGGGAATAAGGGCAAATATAAGGTGTCCTTTATAGATAGAAAGAGGGAGGTAGGGACCTAATCCATACGCTTGAGCTGTGGATCTCTATCCCCAAATTCCTCTTAGATTTGACTTTTATATTGTTTGTATTTCAGTAGCATCTAGGAACTGCAGTCAGGGACCCCACCCCAACACTGAAAAACCAGTGCCAGTTTCCATCACTGTAGCATCTAAGTCTGTGAGAGGCACTGCGGCCTCGTAGGCTTGGGGAAGGTAGTTACATAATCCTTGTTTAATCAGAACTCCTCAGCCCACCTTCCTGGGGGTTGCACTTGCTCACTAGACTCACACAGCTGGAGATATGCAGAGGCCACCTCCGAGAAAGAGAGGTTACTCACAATAGCTATATTTCTTCAGGAGTGTTGCTAATCCTTATTCATGGCAACCCCTCCTTTCATTATGTGTGCTCCAAATATTTAATGCAACCTCAGGGCATTCCTGCAGCCCCCAAAGACCCTGATTTCTAAATATTTCTCAGAGATCCGTGGTCTTTGGGAGGCATCACACAAGTATACATGCAGTGAGGTAACACCTTCAAAGAACTGCAGTTACTGAGGAGCAACCTTTGTTTGCTGAACCTTTGACCCACATTTTGAACCCAGAACATTTCTTTTTACCTGTTGAAAAAGTTCTAGAGCCTTTTATATTAATACAAAAGCAGAGTTTTCTGCACACCTGTCTTTCCTGAGGAAATGTAATTAGCACAATACTACAAGAAAGGTTAGTCTCATGCTATTTCTAACCCAAACCAATATGTGCTGGGATCTCTCAATGAAATCAGTTCACATAAGATTTCTAGCAGAATTTCCACACCAAAGGGATTCAGATGAATCCATAGAAAAGTTGAACCTTGTGAGGTTCTTCCATCATGGGTTGGTATCTGACTCTGGAGCAGAGCAATTGAGTTACTAGTGCACACACCATTAACGAACAGGATTTCTGATTAGAAACCTCCCCCCACTCCACCCCGCCATGCAAATGTATCTGGAATATCTGATTTGCATGAACTTTCAAACATAGATAATAAGTGGTGGAATAAAGTTGTTTAGAAACATGTTCAGATGTCTAAATGCCAGTGTATAATATTTGGTTGTTCCCATACTGCAGTTAAATTTGGATTTTTTTTAAGCCTGACATAAAACACAAGGCTCTACATTTAGAGAGGCTAAAATTAAGGCATGTGTAACCTTGTGGTCTTGAGAATCAAGATATTCTATTTGCAAACTCTTCATTCTACAGAGCTAGGAGTCTGCCTTAGCAAAAAAACAAAACTAAAAGAGTAACTCCTGACCTTTTCCCAAGTTAAAGGTCAAATAAACTTGGCTCAATACTACTAAGAATAAATGTGTATTAAAAACCAAAAACTTGCCATGAAGCTGAAATGGTAACATTTTACCTGTGCAGAAACAAATCCTAATTTATTTTTAATAACATGATATGGATATAATTAAATGATCTTAGTGTTTTATTAAAAATAGATCAGATCAGAGATGGATCTGGAGACATTTATCTATCTATCTATCTATCTATCTAAATAGATAATTCACTGCAAGTGGATGTATTTCCAAGAAGAAGAGAAGGTGAAAACAAAAGTGGAGTGAAACTAAAAATATTAGATCCACTCTGGGATTATATATTGGGTAACATAAACCATCTGGATTCCGTCTCTAATCAAAATACATCTTTGCTGTCGGGTGAATCTGGTACATAAACACAGAATTCAGACATTAATTCTCCAGTTAAAGTAATAGAAAAAAATAATAAAACTTAACAGTTGAATAAAACAGCTATAAATCCTCTTTTCTGCATATTGGTTTCTGTGTACTGCTGGCCATTTTGTGGCTTCCTGTTTTCCTCTGTTGCATATAGTAATACAATATATAGTCACGGATATTATAGTGATTTACTTATAGGGTTCTTCAGGGGAACAAAGAACTTGGATGGCCAGTGTTGCACTTCCATAAAAGGCATTACTGCTAGATAATTAACCTTGCTGTTTGTTTAGCATCCTCAGAATATTTCATTACTGATGCAGTCAATTATCTTCTGTTAATAGCTGCTACAGAAGGTAGAATTGCTTAATTAAAATTATTTAGACCAAGGAGGCAATCTGATTTGGTAACCAATATTGGAAAGGAGTAGATTAATCTCTGAGCTACATGCCTCATCTGAAGATTATATTTAGCATTTCAAAATGCCAAATTCAGCTTTTTCCCCCCCAACAAAAATAACACTGATAATTATACAATAAATACTCACCTACACACCTCCTTAACAATAACATCTTTGTGCAAGACATCTGCAGTGGAAGGAGGAGGAAGTCATATGTGGAGGCTTGAACGCTGAGTAGAAATGGGTCCACTGCATAGAAGAAAATATATTGAAAAGAAAGGGAAGATTATTTCTTGAGAGATGCACTCACACTTAGACAGGTGCATGTTAAGTATCTGCTCAAAAGATTGTTGACTTTTGAATGAATTTCATTCCCTACTTTATAAATTTTCATCACACAACCTTCCTTTTAGTTGTAGGTAGATCATCAGAGAAATAAAGATGGACCTCAGTTAGAGAATTTGGGGCCATTTGGATTGGGGTTTTGTGGGGCTCCTCTCATGTCACGGTAATGTTCATAGATGAAGGGTAACATTTTCAAAAATGCATATGTGTGATTAGGAGCTTCAGTCCCATTTTCAAAAGTGGCTTAGGCTCCTAAGTCTCATTGACAGTCAATGGGCAACTACGTGCCAGATTTTCAAAGTTATTTAGGTATCTTAAGTGTGGATAGAAGCCTATGGGATTTTCAAAAGCACCTAAGCGGGTTAGGTGCTTAACTCCCTAACCTGCTTTAGGTACTTTTGAAAGTCTCACTAGGGCCTTGTCTATACTATGGGGGTAAGTTGACCTAAGTTACGCAACTCCAGCTACATGAATAACATAGCTTAGGTCAACTTTTTGCTGTGTCTACGTCGCGTTGGGTCAACAGGAGACACTTTCCCATCGACTTACCTTACGCTTCTCGTTCTGGTGGTGTACCGGAGTTGACAGGAGGGTGATCTGCGGTCGATTTAGTGGGTCTTCACTAGCCCCACTAAATCAAGCCCTGTTGCATCAATTGCTGCAGCATCGATCCCTGGTAAGAGAAGCCTAGGGCATATCTACAATCTACATCTTAAGGTACCTAAATACCTTTGAAAATCTGTCCCTATTTTACTCTTGAAAAGGATGCTAAGTCACATACACCTTTTTGAAAAGTTTACCTAAACTGAATAAGATGCTCTCAAGAGAAAGAAAATTGATTTCTTGAGTGAGTGAGAGGGTCTGGTAGTTTGAGCACAGAACCAGAAATTAATGGAGTGAAATCCTGCTGCTAACAAAGTCAGTATTGATGCTCCCGTTGATTACAATGGGAGCCAGGACTAAACCCATGATTTCTAATACTGTCCTTAATGCTCTAGGGCCTAGGACAAGTCACTAAGGTCAAAATTCTTGCCCTGCCTTTCATTCCCTCTAAACCATATAAAGTACAGGAGAGTTTAGCCTAAAACAGCTTTGTTTCTGTTTCCTCAAATAGTATATCAGAGTATTTACAACTGTGTTCACTTCCGGTAACCTCTATTTCTTGGAGGACAGGTCCATCAATGGCTATTAGCCAAGATGGTCAGAAATGCATGCAACTGTATGCTCTGAGTGTCCCTAGCCTCTGTTTGCCAGCAGCTGGAAGAGGATAACAGGGGCTATTTGATCATTTGATTATTGCCTGTTCTGGTCATTCCCTCTGAAGCACCTGGCATTGGCCACAATAAGAGGACAGAATACTGGGCTAGATGGATCATTGCTCTGAGCCAGTATGGCCGTTCTTATGTCAAACAGAATACAACAGGAATAGTATTGATGTCCGTCAAGTGCTCTTATTGTACTGTTTCACATAATACAAGAACAAGTGAACAGCTAATTAAACATCCGATGAAGTGAGCTCTAGCTCAGGAAAACTTATGTTCAAATAAATTTGTTAGTCTGTAAGCTGCCACAAGTACTCCTTTTCTTTTTGCTAATTAAACTAAAAGACAACACTGCTATACTCAACATGTAATTCACCCGTGAAACTCACATCCCCAAGATATTAGCAAGACAGAGGGTTAAGAGGGTTCAATAAAGAACTAAGTATTTATAGATTTCAGAGGGATAGCCATGTTAGTCTGTAGTAGTAAAAACGAGGAGTCCTTGTGGCACCTTAGAGACTAACAAATTTATTTGGGCATAAGCTTTTGTGGGATATAACCCACTTCATCAGATAAGTATTTATATAAATAGTAAGAATAATCCAGTTATAGTAGCTAAGATAAATTATAATAAAGTCATTTCTAGAGACGAGACATGTTGCCAACTGTCATGATTTTATTGTGGGACTTGCAACATGTGATGTTTTAAATCAAGCCCCAGCTGCTAGAATCATGTGAGGATCTCTGCATTCATTTTTCAAAAAAAGTAGCTTCTAGCCCTCATGGTTGCAAAACTTGAAAATGTAACATGAGTGCATGCATAAGGCTCAGAAAACAGAATATTAAAATATTTTTTTAAAAAAACATTATGGTTTTTAAGCCAGTCTTATGACATTTTGAATGTTAGGGGAAATGCCAATACTGCACAAGCCAAACACTAACTGCATGGGGTTAGGGGAAAAAAAATCCTGTCAGCTTATTTGTATAATTGCCAATTGGCCCTGATTCGGTTTTGTATCAACTTCAAGGTTCAGGTAGTCACCTACAAACTACTAAATGGGACTGGCACAAGTGCAAAATCTCCATCCTTCATTGCAGCTAGCAGAGCTTGAGGAAGGTGAAGGAAGGGTCTTTCCAACTGCACACCCAAAGCCTCCAGCAGTGTTCCAGCAAAAGCATATCCTACCCATCTTCAAGTCATGTTGAATACTTCATGAAAGCATTTCCAAATAAGTGGAGCATAAGAAAAACATGCTCAAGGTTAGATGATGACAGGATACTTGCTCCAGGTTAGATAATGACAATTAAACCAAAAGACTAGGATTGAAAACAGACTGTCTGTTCTAGGTAGACCTCTTTTTCTTTTTCTTTTACTCCATGTGTAATATCTAGAAACTACGGTGAGAGGGACTTTAGAAATGCTGATTGACAGATGTGATTATATTAGACTAGGGCAAGGCAGCATTTGTTCGAAGCAGTAAAATAAAACTACTTTTAAAAAAAATCTACCTAAAACTTTAGCACTTTTATGGCGAGGCTCCAAGTTTGCTCCTGCCTTGATGTATACCAGTGGTAGGCAACCTATGGCATGCAGGCCAAAGGCGGCATGCGTGCTGATTTTCAGTGGCACTCACACTGCCTGAGTCCTGGCCACCGGTCCGGGGGCTCTGCATTTTAATTTAATTTTAAATGAAGCTTCTTAAACATTTTAAAAATCTTATTTATTTTACATACAACAATAGTTTAGTTATATATTATAGACTTTTAGAAAGAGACCTTCTACAAAAGTTAAAATGTATTACTGGCACGCAAAACCTTAAATTAGAGTGAATAAATGAAGACTCGGCACACCACTTCTGAAAGGTTGCCAACCCCTGATGCATACAGTACATTGGCAACTCCCAAGAGTACTACCAGCCTCCAAGAGCAGATAGATGCTAGTACCACGTTAAATAGGCTCTTGTCTTTCAGTGAATGATTTGCAACCAAGGGCCCTTAAATGTTTCCTGTCCCCCAATACAATCAACTCAAAATAGAAGCTCAAAAGGTGGAAAGTACAAATGGATTCAAGTTTGTGTCAAATCCACAATTACTGTATGGGAAACAATAAAGGGAGAAAAAATAGAAGGCACTTCAAATTTTATTTCCTCCCAAAAGAGAGTGTAATCAAGGTATAATGAGCATTGAAATTAATAAATTAAAAATAAATGTCCATAAGAGAGAGGGAAAAATGTGTTAATCAGTGGGTAATTATATTTTCAGCATTGTAAATTAATTTCCAAGATGAATCCATTTCCAGCCTATTCATGCCATTATCTATTTTCTTTCTAATTTTTAATCTAATGATTAGTGTTTCTGAATTCAATATGTAATAACATTTTTTTAAACCCTGTGTATTTATTAAAAGATAAAAAGGGGGTGTCAAGTGCATGTTGATGATATTTTGTCCTCTTCAATCCATGAAGATAAGAGCAGAAATGTCCTTTTGTAATGAAGCTGTCTTTTTAGTTTGTATGTTTATTTTTTTGCTTGAGCTTTGTGGCATTAGTCATCTTTTCGCTAACAGAAGTAATCCTCAGTTGTCTTCCTAAATGCCACTAAACTGCATTCTTCAGCAAAACTAATCTCTTCCAACTGCTCCATTTCCCTCCTAAATCCCAAATATTGTGAGGATTGGAGGATGCTCGAAAAGTTTTTTTTTCATATCCAATCTTGTCTTATCCTGTTTCATATTGCTCGTGGCTTCAGCACCTGCTCCTCCTCCCCTGAAGTAAATGACAACTTTGCCACTAATTTTGGGAGTAGGATTGTACCTTAGGGCCTGATCCTTTAAAGACATTAGTAACTTTGTGTATATGAATTAGAGTAATTGAATTTCACTTCCACAAAATTGTGCATGGTGCTTAATCTTTGTGGGCTAGAGGCATAAGATTGTAAGCCATTTTAGCCTGGGAACTATCAATATCTTGGCACTATTTGCCTACTATAGAGTGCTGTGTGCATTTGTGGTTTTGTATGAATAACTGATAAGAAGAAGCAGTCTTAGGTAATGTTTCAGACCCTTGTAACATTGGGATCACTACTTGCTAGGACTGCTAGAGAGCCTCTCTCAGGCCTTTCTTAGTTTCTACTCTATTTTCTGCCTAAAAGGCAACGTGGGGCACTCACCTGTTGGCAGATGTTCGGTTTCCTGGATGTGAGGGGGAAGAAAAAACAGCCAGTGATGGCAGTGAGGCTCTTCTGTTCCTGCCCTAGCCTGGTACTAGATTGATTCTATGTTGCCTCAAGGGATATTTATATTTCTAGTTATAAGCCTTTTACAGCTCAAAACCTTTCCCTATGAAGTCCATACGACCAGGACATATTTTAACCCTGTGCTTCTCAGATTTTCTCCAGGTGGCTAGGAATAAAATCTTACAGTTATGAGGAAAGTCTGTTCTCTCCCCCTGCCTCTCTATCCTGTCCTCACAGTTGGCAAAATCAGTTTCATGTAGCAGTGTTCATTGCAGCCAATATTCATGTAATGAATGAGGAAGGAAGCACAGGCACTATTGAATGGTGAAACAGCTGGGGATTTGTAACCTATAATGAAATATCACAGGCAAAGGATCTTTTCAGTGAGACAGACTGACAGCAGTGTCTTTGAAAAAGCCAATTTGGATCTCATGGATGGTTCAACTAGGTTCATGGGGGAGAAGGGAAGGCAAACAACTTTTACTGGACTTCTCTCATCTGTCTAATTGGTATTCAGAGAGCCACCCATGCAGCTTGTGCATATTGCTGTGGCTTTTAGAGAATGAAATCCTTGTTTCAGCTTAGGGGTTGCAGAGAAGGGGGAATAAATATGGTAGATAAAGGCAGGGCCAGACTAATGCATAGGCAACCTCGGTACATACCTAGAGCCCAAATATTGGGGGAGTAGGGGTATTTGTTGTTAGAGGTTTTTTGTTTGTTTGTCTTTACCAATGTGGATTTACATGCAAACTGAAAGATGTTCACTTGAGTGAGTTGCGTTGCGATCTGGCACATGGGTTGCAACACCACTCAAATAAGTGAACTTTTTTTCTGTTTGCACACCAATCCACACCAGTGGAAGAGTGGGCAGAGATAATCCTCACACATAACTGAGATTTATTTTTGCCATTTCCAACAGAGCCAAAGAGAGTAAAGGACAGTGGATAAGGAAATTGCTTCCTTCTCCAGTAGTGTAGGCCCGGAAGTGTAGGTTTGCCCAATATGTTAATCCGGTCCTGGTTAAAAAAGGGAATTAGGGAAATTACTGCTTAACCAGAAAGCCATGTAAAGAGGAACCCATATTTTGAAGCCAGTGATCTCTCCTTCTGCTGAATTATAAATATGTCCCATCTAACTGCAAAATCACTTTTACCCTTTGAAATTAGAAAAGTAGTTATATATTTCTTGTACACTTCTCTTTGTGTAGGTAAATATGCTAAACCTTAGTGAAAATCTACATTTTAAAAATATTTTGAAAATAAATACAGAGTAAAGGCTTGTTTTAGGTGTTGGACATGCCAGCTCTCCAGGGCTGAGCCAAGGATACAAGTAATGAGAGCCATTTTTCTGCTAAGATCTGCTAATGATACATGTACACAATTTACTCTCAGGTGTTTCACAGTTCTGTTTGAATTGAGGACTAAACCAGATTGCAAAAGATGTCCAGCTGTAGCATAGCAAATCTTGTAACATGCTGGTGGTGTATGCATGGTAACAACAAAGGAAAATTGAGACAGAGAGAACTTTATAATTTCCCTATAATTGACCTGCTGTCGGCTTGCAACACTGCAAATCGAGTTGCTGCCTATAAGGAAAGAGTGTTCAGACAATCCCTGTAGAAAGACAACTGATAAACTGCCTGACTCAAGGCTGAGTAACCACAGTCCCATTGATTACAGGCAGAAAGCTGGTTTATAGCCTAAAAGTAGACATATGTTCCTTGTTCTCCAAATTTCCAGAGGATTCAGATCCTGGGTTCCAATTTGAGGCTGTCTTTAATTTTTAGTTGCTCTTCAGTCTACTCTTTGTTTTATATCTTTTAATGACAGTTTCAAGGTTTATAAATCTTAAACTATTTAATACTCCAATTTTCAGCTACGTTATTTGAAAGAGTTACTAATTTGGGGAAGAATAATGAAAGATGACTTGCCAAATTCTGAACTTACATCTGAGTTACATGACTATTCTCACTGGCAGGCAAGTCGTTTCCCAAAACTAATCTTTTAAATGATAAAGTGGATTACAGTCTAATGGTAATTCAAGATTTCATAGACTGATTCCGAAGAGATTATAATTCGTATCAGTAGATATAATACTATAATTGATACTGATCATATTTTTATGGCAGAGGTCACCAAAAGGCACTGTTACACGTAGTCTTATAAGTTCTTTTTCTTATCACGTGAGAGAGTTTTTAGTTCTGGAAGAAATGCTATGGTGTTTTTCTAATACAGTTTCTTTGAGTGTACTGTTGCAAGTAGCAAGGGAGTTGCTATGTGCTTTAATCTCGAGTTGTTCCCTGGGAACTGGACTTTGTTGAATGGGCTGAGATCCCTGAAAGAGGGGCTTGCCTGCTTGCTGTTTGTAACCACCTCTGTTACAGGCCTAGTGGATGTGTGTAAATAAGCAGGTTACATTAAAAACTTACCAGACTCTGTAGTTTCTGACTTCTCCTTTAATGGGAGCCTATCTGCTACCTCTTGGCAAAGGGGTGATGGTATTATGTATTATTTCAGTCAGTGAAATAAATATTATGATATCGGACTGAAATTGTATTGGCTCAAAATTGTCATATTTGCCTCTAAAGAGACAAGGTAGGTGAGGTAATATCTTTTATTGGGCCAACTTCTGTCTGTGAGAGAGACCACCATAAGTTGGTCCAATAAAATATATTACCTCACCCACATTGTCTCTCCAATATCCTGGGAGTGACATGGCTACAAGAACACTGAATATTTACTTCTGTCTGAGTATAGCTTGCCTCTTGCTTTACTTTGTAAAAAGTCTTTTCAAAAAGCTATTTTGAGGGGTATGGGGTGGGGCAGGCAATCATGCTGATTGATGTGTGTTCTGTTCAGGGCATGTCCTAGACTCACTTTATTTAAAAGCATTCATTGGCATTGACGCCCTGAAGCCTCTTCATTTTTGAATTCGGAGACATGACATTGAAGTAGCTTACTTTAAAATATTGATATAGGAAGTAATAATAACCCATTTAAATTGTATCTTGCTTCATCAAAGCTCCCTGTTGACCAGTGGAAAAAGAATGTATTCACATAAGGTTTTTTTTTTTTAATAACTACAAAGATATTCACATTACAGATTGTCCAATATATAAAAAAAGCAGTTAATTTTTAATGGGTTGATAAAAGCCTTTCAAAATTGACCCATATTTCCATGTTGGAGGCAAATTTAAAGAGAAACAATTGTTTTATTAAGTAGTTGCTGTTATGACTCCATAGTAGTGGCTGAAAGAATAGTTGCAGTGTAAGCTGGATCTTGACCCCATTTTTCCACTTACACTTTCTGAAAATATTTCTTTGTCTGAAATTCGTTAGTCAGAAAAGTCATCCAAGTTGTTGTTTACTGCTTCTACTATAGTAGCACGTGGGTCCATTTGTAGTAGGCCAGTGGTGGGTAATCTGCGGCCCACGGACCACATGCAGCCCATCAGGGTAAACTGATTGCTGGCCATGAGACATTTTGCTCATGATGACTGTCTGCAGGCACAGCCCCCCAAAGCTCCCAGTGGCCGGGAATGCAGAAGAGAACAGTGAGGGGGGATGATTTAGTTGGTGTTGATCCTGCTTTGAGCAGGGGGTTGGACTAGATGACCTCCTGAGGTATCTTCCAACCCTAATCTTCTATGATTCTATTATTCTATGAATAGAAGTAAGGATTTTTTATTGGGAAAATTCAAAGAAAATATTTCATTTTGGGTTGGTTCAACCCAGATAAAAAATATTTTGATTTTTGAACTGATCCAAAACATTTTCAAATCAGTTCAACAAAACTTTAAATTGCATTTCATTTTCAGTGCAGTGCCTTATGGGTCTTGCAGTTCAGGCCCACATTCTCTCTTATGGGTGGGTTCTGTGAAGGACTACATCTTCCATAATGTAATTTGGCTTGCCCTGTGAGTGAGCTGTGTGGTGCATCATGGAAGTCCTATGATTCTTGGGATTATTATGGGAAACTGGTGGCGTCAGGCTCCTGAACAACAACTCCAACAATATTCAGCTGCAGAATATACCAAGACAAATGTTGCAGTTCTTAAGGTCCGTGGACCAGAGCCCTGTGATGTTCCAGCCAATTTTCTGATAAGCGCAACACAAAACCTGACCTTATCACAGGTGTTCTCAAAGTGTTTTCGAAAGGTCAAACTCTGGTCCAGTGTAACGCCAAGGTACTTTGGATTAGCCTCGTGGCTGACACTCTCACCACGGAACTGCACATCAAGTTTGGTATTAGCTGTTTTATTGTTCAGATGGAAAGCGGTTACCATGTGGGGTGGGGGTGGGGGGTATGAGGTAGGCCTAAGTTTCCAGCATTGGAAATCAGCAATTATGCTAAGATCTTGGATTCAGGTGCAACTGGTGTATGAAAGCTTGTATGCTGAACAGCGAGGGCAATGTCCATCTTTTTAGATGAATTTCCTTGACTCCATCGCTGTTATATCTGCAGTGTATAGATTTAAAAGTACTGGGGCCAGGAAAGAGCCCTGAGGGATGCCCAAGTTAAAAGTTCTTGGTTTACTGATCTGGCCATTAAGTGTACCTTAAAGCAGCAGTCCCCAGTCATTGCTGCCAAGAGGCAGATCTCTCGCCGGCAGTGAATGGCGTGGGAGATCTTGAGGAGGAGGCCTTGTCGCCAGATAGTGTCATATACCGAGGAGAGATCAACAAGGGTGATCTCTGTCATCAACTTACATTAGAATCCTGCCTCAATGCAGCCGGTAAGTGAAGCAGTTTCTCTTCGGGCGAAATCCTGCCTATTTGCATCCCAGAGCAATGAAATAGTCTGAGGAACTCTTAATGCTTAGGCAGCAATCTTCCCTGCATTACCCTGTAAATGAGTATTAATGTTGTCCTGAAGGGATCTTTAAGGATACTTCATAATTTGCATTAAATGATAGAATATATCATGTTGTACTTTGTCTTCTGGAGAGTTTGATGAAGTCTTTCCATTCTCCCTATATTTTACTGTCTGATTCTTCCTGTATTTTATTATTATTATTGTTGTTGTTTCATTAATACTGATGTAGGATTTTGTGCTTTGTTATCCTTTTACTCTGATTTGTGGAGGTAACCTCACAACACAATTAAAGCAACTGTAAATCAACATTATTAACCTCCTCAAGTTCGCTTGGCACATTCACTCTTTGATGAAGTGCTGTAGTACTTACAGTAGCCTGGCTTCGTATGCTGGAAGGTCGTTTAATGTTTTCTCACAACAGATGAACTACTTATTAAACTCCTACTTACTCTGAGTTTGTGAGTATTTCTGATGTTTGCCTCTGTGTTACCTAATTAAAAAACGGTAAACACTCAGTCCTGGGCCTCTCAACTCAACTGCCAAACACACGTCCAGTTAATACAAATTTGTGTGACATGGACACTTATCCCATGAGAAGTGGACTGAGATCACTAAAATCCGATGATGGATTTGAACCTAAGGGGGGAAATATCTGTGTAATCAATTACCAGTCTCTTGTTCCACCCAATTCTTTTCTCATCGTAATTAAATGTTCTAAAATATCATTGCACCATTAGTAATGGATTGGTTTTCAGAGATGCAGGTGCAGGGAACTCACTAAGGCCCTGATTCAGGAAAGCATCTCTTCAGGACAGCACTTAGACACAAATCCCAGTGAAGCATGTGCTTAAAGTTAATGTTTAATTTTAACGTTTAATAGTAATGATGTTTTGGAAGATTGAATGAAATGAGGAAAAATATGGGGTGGATCAGAAGACTGGTAATTGATTATACAGATCCTTCCACCCTCTAAGTTCAGCTGCATTCTGAATCTGAATTCTGGGCAAAGACACCTGTTCAACTGAGTTTTTGAAGGTTGAGTGTGTGCTTCCTAGATGATGGGGTGGAAAGGAGTTTTTGTAGGTGGTTGGCTGGTGATGCTTCTGTTGACTTAATCATTTAATGCTGCTGAGATATAATTTTATTGTTAGTGGTGTGCTAGGGCACCAAGAGCCTTGGATACCTATCTTTTTATCTAGTACTTAAATCTAAAAATAAATATATTCTGTCCTGAATTGAGATGGACTCAAGATACTGTTTAAGTTTTTCCCTGGCATGGAGGCCACAGTCACTGGGAGTTAGATGGTTAAGTACATGCCTAGCACATTGAAAATGCACCTCTGAAGGATATGGAGCAGGGAACTAGCAATGTCCTTACTCACTTAAGGTTGTCACCTTCTGGACAAGAATATTCCCATCTGACCAGAGACTAATAAAACCTGAAAACAAAATCAATTTTATACTCCCTGTTATTGTGTTAGACAGAGGATTGAAAATTTGCTTTTGCAATTGATTTGTTTTCCATTGCAAAACTAATTATTTCCAATGCAGTTCTTTCTCCACCTGCCTCCAGAGGGGAAACTGTATTGGCTGTAGTAACTTTTGTCCATTGTTCGGGCAGCCGCATCAATACTACTGTTTCTTCCTTGTTTGCGCTAGGTCTAAGAGATTCAAAGCTTATCAAAGAGTACTCCAGTATTAGCAATGCCCCTGAATGCCTTACTACTCCCAGGCACTCAGTGTTCAGCAAAGCCACACACAGCGATGCTGTTGTAGGCAAAATGAGCCCATTGCTGCACGGCTGAACAACTTGTGCCTTGAAGTGTAGTTGTTAGTGCATTCTGACTTCATCAAGGCTTTTCACAGATGCTGATTCAAGGAGTTGAATTTCCCAGAGATTTTGAATCTTAAATGCAGTGACATGTAAAGGGGCTTTTTTTAAAAAAATCATTAAAATGCTGAATATTTTCCCTCTTTTATTAATTTCCTTAGCCAAAAAATAAAATAAAAAATCATGTCATGGAAACTGGGCAGATGTGCCGGGAAACCTTACTACCTAGGTCTGTCAAGTTGGACTACCTCTCCACGATGCTTGTTCACCTCCTCTGTGGGAGAGGTAGCGAACCAGAAGATCAGTGAAGTAGTGAATCTTATGGCCCACCTCATCCTGAGATGTATACTTATGCAACAATGTAAATGAGTGGATGGGAGCCTCCATAGAAAAGGGCTTCCTGCACATGTAACGCACTGTTGAGTGCATCTTACAGGTCCCCTTCAGTGCCTGGTCTGCAGAGGATATGAATCTTTTGTAGCCCTAGCTGGAGAGCCTTGGTTCTTTAGCTCAGGCTGTGGCAGCTCCTGGTTTTTAAGCTCTGGAGTGGCCCCTGTTCAGTCACTGGTGTTTTGGCTAGGATGCTAGTGGTTACACATGCATGCTGCGTCCTCTCAAAATCTGCAGTCACCCCCCATGCATTATGCAAGTACACCAGATCTTCCGCCAGAGAACCCTCCTCAGGAGCAAGACCTGTGCCTTACTGAATATGAAAGATGCAAGATTGACAGATCTGGAGAATAACATTTGATTTCCCACACAATTAAGAGTAGCAGGGGCAGTACAAGTTTCCCTTTGCATTGCCCTGAGAGTATTTAAGCCTCCATATACTCCACAGCAAGCTGATCCTTGATTTATGCCGCTAGGCTCCTGGATTCTGCAACAAACTGGGAATTCTGGAGCAGTTTCCTTTACAATAAAAAGTATTTGGTTTTAATAAATTAAATTTGAAACTCCATAACACAGTCAATGCATGTGCTGCTCTGTGTTATTTATTTTGTTGTTAAATTCAGTTTATTTTGCAGTATCCTCTATTTTCAGTTTGCAAGATTACTAAAAATTTTTGTACTGTCAACAAGTAACTGCTTCACAGAAGTTCTCGGGGTGAAACTGAAAGCATTCCGGCTCCTGGGGAGGCGTAATAGGCTGTTTTGCTGAAGAAGAGAGAATTTAGAACAGGGATGAAGTAACAGATAAGGGAGGGGATAAACAGGAATGTTAAATCTTGCAGAGGTTGTGACATTCTATATCTTGGGGAGCATGCTGTAACCCCCATATTCCTCATTTTCATATAATCATGATCTTGCCTTACAAGGCATGCTTTATATGTATCGGGGAAAGATTATGATCTGCTGAAAGTCATTTCTCTATCCATATATCCATATATGTATATAATCAATGCATATGAAGTTTTGAGACTTGTGCAGTATGGTTGTCACTTAAACATGCTGTAAATTGGGAGAATCAGTCAGATATTAGGTCCCCAGAGGCAACAGCAAGGAAAGTAACCAACGCCTGGGCGGAGCGTGAAACAGCCTATTAACAGCCATTGTCCAGCAAGGGAGCTACAATGCAATGACTCACCTGCATGAGGCCCCACCAGGGGAATTGCTCAGCCTTGCTAGAAGAGACTCAGCAATGCCACACAGACATGCCTGGAACCACATGGACTGAGAGTATAAAACAGACAGAGTGGACACATACTATGCCCTTCTTCTGCCCCACCTATGCTGCAAGCAACTAAGACACTGAGAAGATGACAAGACTCCAACAGAGGCGATTGACCTAGGTTTAAGGAACAAACCTGTATACTAAGGACTGCAATATCCAGTGGGGTGAGAAAAACTGCATAATCTAGTTTCTGCGCAGTCTAATAGGGTTGAGAGTTTAGACTCTGTGCTTACACTTTATTTTATTTCGGTAACCACTCTGACTTGTCATGCTTTGATTTATAATCACTGAAAATCTATCTTTATAGTTAATAAATCTGTTTATTCTACCTGAAGCAATGCATTTAGTTTGAAGTGTGTCAGAGACTCCCTTTGGGATAACAAGCCTGGTACATATCAATTTCTTTGTTAAATTGACAAAATTATACAAGATTGCAGCATTCAGTGGGCATAATTGGACACTGCAAGACAGAGATTCCTAGTGTTGTGTCTGGGACCGGAGATATTGGCTAGTGTCATTCGGTTGCAAGTAGCTGGGAACAGCTTACATGCCAGAGGCTCTGCGTGAACAGCCCAGGAGCAGGGGTTCTCACAGCAGATCAGGGTAAGGCTGGCTCCCAGAGTCAAGGATTGGAGAGGCCTAGCAGATCACCGGCCAGATAACACCAGTGGGGAATGTCACAGAGGTTGCTTAAGATTCAGCAATGGGGATGGTGTTAGCTGATCCAGTAGTAATGGCCCTTGACATCCTTATTGGTCTGTTTGTGGCCTACATATATTAGAGAATCCACTTATAGTCCACAGATGGTTTCTTCTGGAGGATATGAAGCCATCCATTGTTCTCATAGACTATAATATCCTAAGGATCTCCCAGTGCTTCTCTCTCTCTGCAATGTCCAGAATTGACTTGGACAACCATCACTGGTCCCTTCAGCCTGATAAGTTTTAAAAAAGTTCCCTATTCCCAAGCTGAGGCAGTTCTTTCCATTTCAGAGAAATGTTTATGTATCCTGAGTCAATTGGAGATCTCACCATCACATTTTAGCTTAAACTCAGGAAGTACAATCAATGCCTTCTAATCCAACTTGTGTTTCTTTTTAACCAACAGCTTTAAATAGCAATTTACAGGTAAAGATGCCTTTTTGTCACTTCTACCAACTTTGGTTCTTCACGACTTTTACAAATGTAGCACCATTTAAAAATACTTTAGAACTACAGGTCATGACATAACAGCATCTCTTGGAATTCCTTGGCTTTTCCTCACTGTAAGGGAATGAGTATCCTCTAAGACAGAGGTGGGCAAACTATGGTCCTTGGCCACATCCGTCCTGTGGGACCGTCCTGCCAGGCCCTTGAGCTCCCAGCTGGGGAAGCTAGCCCCCGGCCCCTCCCCTGCCTTCCCCCCTCCCCTGCAGCCACACCGCTGTGTGGCTTCCAGTCCTGCTGCTCTGAGCGGCATGGTAAGGGGGCGGAGGCAGGGGGTTGGATAAGGGGCAAGGGGTCCTGGGGGGCAGTCAGGGGAGAAGAAGTGGAGGGGTTGTACAGGAGTTGGGGGGGCAGTTTGGGGCGTGGAGTCCCGGAAGGGGGCCATCAGGGGACAAGGAGTGGGGGGGTTGGATGAGTCGGGAGTTTTGAGGGGGATGGGAAATGGGAGTGGGTGGATAGGGGACAGGGACAGGCTGTTTGGGGAGGCACAGCCTTCCCTACCCAGCCCTCCATACAGTTTTGTACCCCAATGTGGCCCTCAGGCCAAAAATTTTGCCCACTCCAGCTCTAAGAGATACCAAGCACCCACCACTCCCACTGCAGTCAATGTTTAATTGAGAGCCATTGGAACCTCTCATAAAATGTTCAGTAACTCATAAGATTGGGCCTTAAATTAAATCATCATCAGATTAGCTGGGAGATCTTTTTTTGTTTCCTTGGTTTGTGAGACTATTTCAGTGTTTCACAGTCTCCTCACTCAATGTGTTAATCAGGAAACCAGAACATGGAATTCATTCTAAATTCATATCTGGATAAATGACTTGCATGACTACCATTTTATTTATCTCTAGAGATAAGCTTCCTTAACACAGTGTTGTTTTGGTCATAGGTGCAGCTGGAGGATATAAGACTTCATTCATCTCTTGGCTAAATGTTATAAACTTTGCATGGATCCTGACTAATGACCCAAGCATTCTGTGTTTCCATACCTATGGAATTTATCATATAATTGTGCTCCAGAATCAAAGCTTTCATTTTTAAAAATCTAGCCCTTCCTGTTCTGAAGAAATCATGAAAATGTGAACTGTGGTATAGCATTACCTTCCTTAATCTGCAGACAGCTGGAAACAAAAATCTCGGAGAGGTGTACACTATCCCGTTAATCTCAACCAGTTGTTATGTCTGAAACATAGCAAAAACAGAACTCTAATGTTTCTTCCTCCCACTACCATGTTTCTCAATCCTTCTGAATGACAATGCTATTATCCTGCCTGGAATTTAGGCTCATGACCTAGGTATAGTTCTTGATTTGGACTTTTTGCTAGGTTCTTACATCCAGGCCATAACTAAGGGTATGTCTACACTATGAAATTAGGTCGATATTATAGAAGTTGGTTTTTAGAAATCAATTTTATACATTTAATTGCATATGTTCACACTAAGCGCATTAAGTCAGTGGAGTGCATCCTCACTACTGTGGTGAGCATCGACTTACTGAGCAGTGCACTGTGGGTAGCTATCCCACAGTTCCCACAGTCTCTGCTGTCCATTGGAATTCTGGGTTAAGTGCCCGATGCCTGATGGGGCAAAAACATTGTCACTGGTGGTTTTGGGTACCTGTCGTCAGTCGCCCTTCCCTCTGTGAAAGCAACGGCAGACAATTGTTTTGCACCTTTTTTCCGTGCAGACGACATACCACGGCAAGCGTTCAACCTTCTAGCTCAGCTCAGCTCAGCTCACCGACTCCGCCGCTGTTGTGTTCTGGATGCTGCTGGCAGCAGATGGTGCAGTAGGACTGCTAATCGTCATCATACACCACTTGCGCTGCAACTCTGCTCTGCTGCTATTGTCTCAATAGCAAATTTCTCCATGTTGTCTGTCATGGGCTTCCAGGTACATGTGTTCTTCCTCGGGAAAGGTGTACAGTGCTAACTGTTGTCCTCCACCGCTTCCGCTGCAACTCTGCTCTCCTGTTCTCATGAATCCGTCTCGCAGGTCCTCTCATCGTTCTCTATAAATATCTATTCTCATGGCGTCCGTCATCAGCCACTGCTTCTGCTGCAACTCTGCTGTCCTCTAGATGCCATACCACGGCAAGCATGGAGCCCACTCAGATCAGTGTGGCAGTTATGACCTTTGTAAACACCTTGCACATTATCCTGCAGTATGTGCAGAACCAGAACCTGCAAAAGCAGGCGAGGAGGTGACAGCAGCATGGTGACGAGAGTGATGAGGACATGGACACAGACTTCTCTCAAAGCATGGGCCCTGGCAGTTTGGACATCCTGATGGCAATGGGGCAGGCTCATGCCAAGGAATGCTGATTCTGGGCCCGGGAAACAAGCACAGACTGGTGGGACTGCATACTGTTGCAGGTCTGAGATGATTCCCAGTGGCTGCGAAACTTTCGCATGCATAAGAGCACTTTCATGGAACTTCGTGACTTGCTTTCCCCTACCCCAAAGTGCAAGAATACCAAGATGAGAGCAGCCCTCACAGTTCACAAGCGAGTGGTGATAGCCCTCTGGAAGCTTGCAACGCCAGACAGCTACCGGTCAGTGAGGAATCAATTTGGAGTGGGCAAATCTACTGTGTGGGCTGCTGTGATCCAAGTAGTCAACGCAATCACTGATGGCTTTGGTGCAATGGGATTCCCTAACTGTGGTGGGGCGATGATGGAACGCATATCCCTATCTTGGGACCGGATCACCTTGGCAGCCAGTACATAAATCGCAAGGGGTACTTTTCAATGGTGCTGCAAACACTGGTGGTCACAAGAGGCGTTTCACCGACATCAACGTGGGATGGCTAGGAAAGCTTGCATTTTCATGAACTCTGGTCTGTTTGAACAGCTGCAGGAAAGGACTGCTCCACGCTCATGCAATCCTCGAGCTCAGAGAACATTTCATTGTGAGTGCGGTTTTTTTGCCTTCTTATCTGCGCTAGCCTCTGGGACAGAGATGATGGGGGAGCATTGAATCATTTGCAGCTGCAGGAGGAAAAAAGGGAGAGTAGTATTTAAAAAGACACATTTTAGAGAACAATGGGTAGATTCTTTTATGGTGAACCAAGCTGCTAACATTACATAGCACGTGCTTTCGGTACAAGGTCGCATTTTGCCTCTTATATTGAGGGCCTGCTGTTTTAGTTTGAGAGATCACACACAGGGCCAGGCAACAGAATTCGGCTTGCAGGCAGCCATGGTAAGCCACAGTCTTTAGGCTTCTTCAACCTTTGTAACATGTGGGAATGGTTTCAAACAGCAGCGCCCTCCTTTCCCATACCAAGCACCTGTTGGGTTGGCCATTTAAAAGGAGGGGCTGCGGTTTTTGGGTTAATGTGCAGTACAAACCCAACTAAACTCCCCCCCCCCCCAATTCTCTGGGATGATCACTCTCCTGAGGCTAACACAGAAAGATGAAGAACGGATGTTGCTTGAATGCCAGCAAACACCGGGACCATATGCTGCCATGCTTTGTTATGCAATGATTCCAGACTATGTGCTACGGGTCTGATGTGGTAAAGTGTCCTACCATGGAGGACAGAATAAGGCTGCCCTCCCCAGAAACCTTTTGCAAAGTCTTTGGGAGTACCTCCAGAAGAGCTTCATGGAGATGTCCCTGGAGGATTCCTGCTCCATCCCCAGACACGTTAACAGACTTTTCCAGTAGCTGTACTGGCTGCGAATGCATCCCAAGTCTTCAGGGAAAATTAATCGTTAAACACGCTCGCTTTTAAACCATGTGTTATATTTGCAAAGGTACACTCACTAGAGGTGTCTTCTTGGGCTTCATGGTCCGGGAGCCTGTCTTGGGAGGGTTGAGAGGTATTGTCTCCAGGGTGATAAACAGTTCCTGGCCATCGGGGAGAACGGTTAATCTGCTTGCCTGCTGCGCGCTATCCTCCTCCTCCTCACCATCTTCCTTATCCCCAAAATCCTCATCCCTGTTGCATGATACTCCCTCCCCCCCTTGCAGGTGTCCATGGATAGGGGTGGGGTAGTGGTAGGGCCCCCCCCCCAGAATTGCATGCAGCTCATCATAGAAGCGGCATGTCTGGGGCTCTGACCCAGAGCGGCCGTTTGACTCTTTGGTTTTTTGCTAGGTTTACCTGAGCTCCTTAATTTTCATCTGGCAGTGCTGCAGGTCCCTGTTGTAGCCTCTGTCCTTCATGCGCTTGGAGCTTTTTGTAAACATTTTGGCATTTTGTCTTTTGGAACGGAGTTCTGATAGCACGGATTCGTCTCCCCATACAGTGATCAGATCAGTATCTCCCGTTCGGTCCATACTGGAGCTCTTTTGCGATTCTGGGACTGCATGGTCACCTGTGCTGATGAGCTCACCACGCTGGCCAAACAGGAAATGAAATTCAAAAGTTCCCGAGGCTTTTCCTGTGTACCTGGCTATTGCATCTGAGTTGAAAGTGCTTTCCACAGTGGTCACAATGGAGCACTCTGGGATAGCTCTTGGAGGCCAATACCATTGAATTGCATCCACGCTATCCCAAATTCGACCCAGTGATGTTGATTTCAGTGCTTATCCCCTTGTTGGGGAGGAGTACAGAAATTGATTTTAAGAGCCCTTTATGTCGACAAAAATGGCTTTGTCGGGTGGACGGGTGCAGAGTTAAATGGATCTAACGCTGCTAAATTCGACCTAAACTCATAGTGTAGACCAGGGCTAAGTCTTGCAGATTCTTTCTACAGAACATCTCTAAGAGCTGTTTTTTCCTATCCATCCACACAGATAAAACTTTGTCTGCCATAAAGTCTACAGCAGTTAGTGCAGAGACTGCTGCCTATTATGCTGACCAATACTGTCTCATTGTTCCTTGTATCCCTCCCATCTATCTACATCCATCTGTTGTCTCTTGTCTTATACATAGGTTGTAAACCCTTTTGTGCAGAGATAATATTTTTGTTCTGCCTTTGTACAGCACCTGGCACAATGGGGGCCTGTTTCATGACCTAGGCTCCCAGATGCTTTAATAATACAAATTATTAATAATAATATGTAAATTTCATAGGTCACTGCTGATCCTTTTATCTGGAAGATTGAGGAAGCATACTTATCCCACAATCTCAAATGTCTCCCCAGGTCCAAATGCCACAACTGTTCCCTAACCAGCTGCCAAAACCTCCAGCTTCCCCTTGGTAATGTCCATGCAGTTATGCCTTGCCAATACAAAAATCTCTGGCATATCAAAAACTGAAAAAGTTGAGCCAGCATAAAATAAATTGGACTTAATATCAAAATAAATAAGACAGGGGTTACTCTAGTAGTTTTATTATTCAATTTCATATTTAATTCACTGAGAGCCTACCCTTTTTTATTTACATTAAGCTACCATTGAATTTCCGATGTGCTGCTCTTGAAGTCACATATCCAGGAATTTTGCACGTGGTTTTTAGTTCAGTTTGTTGTGGAGTACACAGGATCTTGTTTATAATCATGCATTTACATTTCCTGATTGTCATGCATAAGATTTGTCATGTGACACACCTAAAAAGCAAGTTGGTTTCTGCATCAGGTAAAAGTATGTGGATTTACAGCCAAACACTTTTACTGTCAGTTAAGTCCCAGAACACACAGGGTATGTATAAACAGTCTGTGACAGTGAGACTGTCTGCCCAAGACAACAGACTTGGACTCAACCTTGCACTCTAAAAGTATCTGTGTAGACATATCTTTGAAGTTGTGGCTTGGATTGGAACTTGCGGACTTGAAGCCTAGGGGGGTTGGGCCACATCTTCATAAGAGCTGTCTACACAGCTATTTTTAGAATGCTACGGTGAGCTCGGCAAGCCCAAGTCTGTTGACTAACTCTGGGGGTTAGACTAGATGACCCTTATGGTCCCTTCTAACACTATGATTCTATGACCAGGTTGGGGAGGTTCATGACCATGGGCTGTGTAGGCATGTCTATAGAGTCATGGAGTTTAAGGCCACAAGGGACCACCAGATCATCAAATTTGACCTTCTGTATATCATAGACCACCAATGCCATCCAACAACCGCATGCTAAACAAAACAACAGAAATTAGACCAAAATATTACAGGTCTTGGGAGACTAGACTACTATGTGCCACGGGCAGAGAATAGGAGGAACTGAGGTGGCACAAGTGCCAGAGGCTTCTGCAATGTCAGGGAAATGATTAAGGGAGAGATACCCAGATGATTCAGGCAAGGAACCCATACCCCATGTTGCAGAGGAAGGCAAAACACCATCACCACTACCACCGCCACCACCCTCCAAGGTCACTGACAATCTGATCTGGGGGAAAATTCCTTCCCAATGCCATGTGCATTTCTATCTGAAGTGAACTAGGTGATTATAAGGCGATATAAATTACTTGACAGGTAGACCTAACCCCTTGTGACACTTGGAAAAAATGCTGCTGTACCACTGGAGGCAGAGAAGGAAGAAAAGAAGCAGCTTTAGAGGGGTTTATCTTCTAACAGGATTTATAGAGCTGGGCACTTTTTTTAAATAGAGGAACAGATTTTTCCAAAGACACAGATTCAACAAATCAGCTTTATTTCATCTCTGTGAGGAGCTCTCCTGCCAATTTGAGCAAAAATTGTGCTTTTTTTATAGCTTCACTTTCATAAAAGAGCAATATGAAAACTTGGCAGATTTAAAGACTGTCGATTAGACCATCAAGCCCTTAAAACTGAAACATGATTTTCTTTTACTGACTTCTTATCCCGTCCTCCTTCTTACAGGTGCCGTAAGGAGGTTAGGGACTTCATAATAAGCTGTTGTCTGAATATGGTGTGATTGAATATACAGACAATTCAAGGTTAGTTGGAGAGCCCTCATCTAGCTAATGGCAACATACCTACCTTTCTCCACTAAGGAATACAACCATGAGCCCTTTGGGTCATCAGTGCTGGTCTAGAAAGCCACCTACTTCTCCCCAGGAACTGGGTTTTTGTTCCAGTTCAGATTCTATCTGTGTCTGGTGGGTTCTAAGGCGGACTGTAGAGTCTAGTGGAAGACCTAGGTGAAAGTGCTTCCCTCACCAGCTTTGACGGGCTGAGGCAAGGCAGATGTCTGTCTTATTTTTGGACTGATCTCATGACTGAGAGCAAAAAAAACTTAAGAAGGAAGAGGAGGAGGCTGGAGGAACTGTAAGTATCTGAAGAGTAGCAAATGCAGGTAGAAGCAATAGACATAGCTGAGTTATTTCCTGTGTTAGTCTTTATTTCTTTTTGTTTTGCTTGAGTTAAAAATGTTGGGTCAAAACCCTGCATCTATTTGTCTTTTGGATTTTGTAAGGAGCAAGGGGAGATAGGTCACAATCTCCCTTATGGGGACCTATCTTTGTAACAGGCTGAGCCAAAACTCTGGGTGCAGACATCCTGAGTGGCTGCTCTATTTCTGAGTCAGTCAGACACAAACAGTAAAGGGATTTTTTTTTCCTTTCACTGAATAACTCTGACATGTGTCTCTCTGGAGGTGTAAACTCAGTGACACACTTTTTTGGAGAAGGGTAGCTTTGGGCCTCCCCTATATGACTAACCGTGAACAGCTAATTATGTGTTAAAATGATTTACATGATTTTCAGGTGACCCCCTCTGTTTGGGTGGTACAGCTTATTCTGCCCTTTTTGTGTATGACCCCTGTGAGTAAAATTCATCCCTATGCGGAAGGCCCTGTATGAGGTCTATTCACGCTGAGGTGCCACCTCAGCCCTCAGAATAAGGAACCGAACGGTGCATAGACTTTGTGCTGGCCCTCTGCAGAGGGATGAATTTCATTCACTGTATGGGTGACAGAATATAATTGTGAAAACCATGCGTACCAACCCATTTTATCATTTTTTTTGAGCAAGTAGAAGCTATGCTGAGGCCTCAGTTTTTCCAAATGAATCTGAAACATCTGTGGAAGATTTTCCTTCTGCCATCATCAGAAAATGCACTTACGTTTTTAATAGTGCTGGTTACTTGTACTGAAACCAGGGTGAACTTAGAGGAGTGGTTCTCAACTTACTTATCATTGTGTGCCCGCGCCAGATCCCCAATCCAATGGGGCTGGCCCGGAGCTCACAAGGCCAGGCAGCAACCCCGGATCCCCATCCCTGCAGGGCCGGCTGGAAGACCGGCGGCCTCGACCCCTGGACTCCCGCCATATGGGGTAGGCTGGCAGCCCTGACCCCGCCGCACTGGGCAGCTAGGAACCCGGACCCCACCTCGTGAGCTGGGCTGCAGCTGTTCGCTAATTGGGCTGCCTGCTGGCCACAGGGTTGAGAACCTCTGACTTTTGAAAGTATTGTTTCTACAAATACATCCAAGAATAACTTTGGTAACAATATACTAAATGTTAATGCTCTGGGTTTTCTTTTCTAAAGCTGCAGATATTTAGAAAATTGAAAGGAATGAACAGGGACATTTTTGGTGAGGTCACTTTATTAATAAGATCTTAGGGACATTCACCTCCAGTATTTATTACTGATTCTTGTAGTTGTTTAATAGTACAGTGAAATAAAAAGTTATTTCCTCAGTTTTGATTTTAGCTTAGCTGTGATGGCTGGTCTCACCTGTTTCTCAAGGACAATGTTGCTTGGTGTTTGTTTGCTTTAAAGCATGCAAACATAGTGATTTCAAATGCATGTACATATAACCATGGCAAAGCCAGCAGTTTCAAATAGGGTTGCCAATTTTTGTTGGAAGTATTCCTGGAGATACCATCACATGACATAATTTTTAATTAAACATTGATCTTTAATTCCTGGAGACTCCAAGCCAATCCTAGAAGGTTGACACCCCTAGTGTCCAACAAAACCTACAACTGTTTTCCAGAGTGCAAGTCAAGCTTCTTCCCACTTTGCCACATGGATTAATGCTCACACTTATGGGTTAACGTCTCCAAAGCATTGGAAATCTTGTTCAATGTGAATAGGATCATAGCAGAGGATGGAAAAAACCTAGTACAACACATGAGTCTCATCCTCATGCTAGTACAGGCTATGATCCTCCTGCATCAAGTGTCACACTGATGCTGCAACATTCACTGGGTGCTTAATCGTGTTTCATTACTCCAACCTTGTCAGCCTTGGTGGATCTAAAACTTTCAAATCACACACAGTGGGGTGGACCTGATTCTGGGCCCTATCCACTGTTTGAAGCTGTCCAATTCCATTTTTGTGCTTTAGAAGGAGCTTTCATGGATTATGGTCCTCGAGAAAGGGATAGGAGTCAAAAGTATTGCTGCAGCTGTTCTCTGAAGAAACAAGGGAGGCAAGACCTCCAGCTGAATGCAGAGATAAAGGGATATTGCATGAATGGCTTTTTTCCCCCTCCTTCCCTGGGAAAAAGAGAGGCTGCTCTGAGTTACCATAGTTTCTGGTTTCTTTAGTAACCATTCCATGTATTTTTGAAGTAGCTGTCCTAAAATAGTGTGTGGCCAAGGAAAGGCCTGTGGAAAACTACTGTCTGACACAGCATTAATTAATTTATTTATTTTTCTTCCCTCTCCTTTTTGAGAGTGAATCAGGAGTAAAAGCATCTGTGTGTAAGAGAGAGAGAGAACTCCAGTATGAGATTCTGTTCCTGTATTGCTGATGAATAGTACATGCTTGATATAATATCCATTAGCACCTCTTTCTCCCAAAGCAGTATATTCTGGAACTTTCGCATTCCTGCAGAATTGTACTGCATAACAAAGTTAGGGTAGAACCAAGAAAACACAAGTTTTATATTCTCTTTCACAAGCCAAGGAATGAAAGATTCATTTGGTGCACTTTGTTTTGTCATATTTGTGGAGAGTGCTTTTTTTCTCAAGATCAGCTCCTGTTTTCATTGAGAGGAAGGGGAAACAACGCCTGGTTGGTAGATTTAATTTTTGCAAGTGCACAGCATGTGTTAGACTGTAGTTTTGCGTAAACTGATTAAAGCTGTTGAGTCTGGCAAAGTGATTTTTGAAAACACACATACACACACACACTCTCCTGCTGTCAAGAGCTGAACTGCTTCTACGTTTAAATAGAGGAGTCCACACAGCACTTCTTTGCTGAGTGTTGATACAGACTGACTTTAAATACCCTATTTGGTAAGAGAAAATAAATAACTTGGCCCCATTCATTGTTCTATTTAGAACTTTTAATAACTACAATTTCCCACATCTATTTCTGAATCCCCCAAAGGAGTCTTTCAGTTAAATTCCTGTTCCCCTTTTTGCAGCCTTTTACTCCTAAGTAGATTAAAAAATGTGTTACTTTTCAGAGGAATTTAGTGGTGGTAACCTGCAAGGGATGTGCCATGTTCTCTTTACTGCCTGAGGACAGAAGGGATTTCATGTGCATGAAGTGCAAGATGGTGGCTGTGCTGGAGGAGAACATTCTTGGCTTGGAGGGGCAAGTAGAGATGCTACTGAGAATCAGAGACTCTGAGGAGTTCTTAGATAGCCAGGTTCAAGAAACACCAGTACCTCAGGTTCAAGGAAGAATGGAGCTGGCCACCAAGAAATCGGAAATCAGAGAGGAGGACTGGTAGTTTGTAACCTAGAGGCAGGAGGTCATGGTGTCATTCTACATTGCTGGTGATAAATGAGAATGGGAAAACTCTGGTATCAGAGAGATGATGACTGGGAGGAATTCCACACAGCTGGAAGTTTCAAATCAATACCAAGTCCTCAATATGGAAACTTTGAAAGATACCTCTCAAGATCCAGCAGGGTCCAAGGGAAGGGAGAGATGTACAGAACATACCTGTGGATGGCAGCTTGGCCCAACCTGTAGGAAAATCAAGCTAGCCCACAAAGAGCTCTTCAGTCATCCAAGGAAGACAGATTATTCTTGTTGGAGATTCAATACTCAGAAGAACCTTGAGGACATCTTACAAGGGACAGGCAGACAACTGGACAGTGGGCTGCTTTCCTGGAGCTGAAGCACCAGATGTCACTCTAAGATTGGAAGCTGACAGGCAAAGATCCATTGGTGATGGTTCATATTGGCACTAATGACACTGTGTCACAGGATATCTCTCAGACAGCACATGACTTCAGGGAACTCGGAAGCAGGCTGAAGAAGAAGAATGTCCCAGTCATCTATGGTCCTTCCTATCCCACAATTAAAGGAAGACAGAAGGTAGAAGATTCTGGAAGTGAACCACTGGCTAGATGAGTGGTGTAGGGTGAAGGGTTTGGGTTTTCTGGAACACTGGTCTACCTTCTATGGGGAGAGGGGGACTGTATAGTTTGGATGGTCTCCAACCTTGGTAGAGGGGGACAAATCTTCTCAGGGACAGGCTCTCTAGAAGGATCGGGGTAAGTTAAATGAATAACAAAAAGGGAGGGTAAGAATAGGGAAGATATGAGCACTCACCAGTAAATCAAGATGTTGAGAACAAAATCAAGGAACAAAAGGACACAAAGAGAAGACATTCTTGAATTTCCTATGCACTAATGCTAGGAGCCTGGGTAACAAGCAAGAGGAATTGGAATAGCTCATTTTATGAAATACCTTTTGATCCAGTTGGTATTCCTGAAGTTTGGTGGGATGATTCCCATGACTGGTATGTTTAAAATCAATGGTTATAACATATTTAGAAAGGATTGAGAGGGGAGAAGGAGTAGCAGTCTATGTCAAAAATTGTATTACCTGTTTCTGGAACTTGGAAGAAAATGATCCTGAAAATGTATGGATCAACGTCCTAACAGATAAAGCACAAGATGGGCTATTAGTTGGTGTCTGCTACAGACCGCCAGATCACACTAGGGAACAGGATGACTGACTTCTTAGGCATCTGTCTATAATGTGGAGGGGGCGGGGTGTGTGTGAAAATGGTGTGATGCTGAAAGTTTCATGCTGCTAGTACTAAAACATCCTTGGAATTTCTAAACCTAAGAGATCACAATTTCTAAGTGTTGCAGCCAACATGGAGAAATTTATTAGACCTTATCTTCACAGATAAAGAGGTACTAATCACACAACTAAAAATCAATGGTAGCTTAGGTACAAAGAACCATGTCTTGATCAAATTTATAATGTGCAAACAGAATAAAGTCCAGAGCAGTACACACTTGGTGCTTTGATAGGACCAATTTCACAAAGCTGAAAACAATCAAATCAGCTGGGAGGATTAATTTAATTGGAAAAATGTAAATCACAATAGGGAATAATTTCAGAACACCTTACTAGATGCCCCAAAAGCTAGAATCCCATAACTGAGGAAGAAGGTCATGCTGGTTGAAAAAACAACAACCTACTTTAGAGGGGAAGTGATGGCAGCTATTAAAATAAATGATATATATGTATATGATTTATATTCATTAGTATTAACTTTCCCTTTATTGCATTTGTGCACTCTAGTGGCCATAGATTTCTCTTGTGTTCCTTTCTTTCCCTTATCAATTTTTTACAATTTCTAACTTCTGATTTATATTCATTACTATTAACTTCCCATTTCTTGCATTTGTTAAAATTTCAGCCTTCATTTTAGGCATTTAACTATTACTACCAATGCTGGCTGAAATTATTTGGGATTGGGAGTTGGATTTTTAAAAGGACCTTAGTGATTTAGGAACACAAGCCCCATTGAGAATCAATGAGACACATGGCCAAGATTTTCAAAAGTGACTAGTGAATTTAGCAGCTTCAGGTTTTTTGGTTGTTCAATCTGAGACAATTTAAAGGCACCAGATTTTTAGAAGGAAATGCTTAAATAAAATAAATAAAATGTTAAAAATGCTCATTATCGTCGCTTCCAGTTGAAGACCCAGAGCCAGAACACCCATATCATTTCCAGATGCTACTTTAACTGGCTCAGCATAAGGTTTCTTCAAGTATGTTTCTATGCTTTTCATTAAGCTATCCCCATTGTCTGAGCTTAACCATTCACATGACCAGGATTCAGTCTGGACACAGAAACCATGCTAGCTTCCTGCTAGCAAGAACCAAGCTTAAATATACTTTTTGCTAAGACTTTTAGGGCCTAATTCTCACATTCACTAAACCTGCTTTATACTGCTCTGTTCTCATATTCTTTCATAGCGTGGACCATAGTTTAACACAAAGGTTGTGTAATGGACAACCCTCCCCTTTGGGATCATGTGTACAATCTTTTCCTTTCTCCTCATTCACAATCCCACACCTTCTTTATGACATCTGTATCAATTGCTTATACGGACAAGTAATATTGGAACAGTATTTATGTATTTTAGCTATTTATACTATGATGTTTTGTCCTTTTGGGGAAAAAAAGAAAATAACACCGTCTGCTTTTGTTCTTCATTGCATCTTCCCCCACTTGTTGGTTCTGTTTGTATGATCTGGAGACAAGGAGGTGAGCCAACCAAGATAAGTTCAGGGGACCCCTAGTGGTCCACACACTCCACTTGTGGAATCTCTGCTCTGCTGCAGGAAGGCAATAGGCTTTTTAGGGCAGGACTAGCGTCTTTCTTCTCTATAAAACACCATGTATGTCTATGGCACAAGGTAGAAATGTGTGATGATGAATTTATATTGTCCTATGGCTTCATCTTCCCTCAATGTTTGATCACATTGAGATAATCAAGTTTTTCATTATATAGAACTATCCCACCATGTAACTATTTTCCTGTTTATCCAGGGTTTCCCTTCTCTGCTCCCATCTCTTCCCACCATTTTACATCTCTTTTACAGTATTATGTCTGATACTATATCTCGGCGCTCTGACTACAATACATTAAAGTCATTATAATTACTTTCTTACTGACAAGTTTGGCATGAAGACATATTTGATAGGTAGGAAATGTTGCTAGTGAATGTCCAGTTGAATTTTTACAGGTAATTATCAGGTCATATTTCCTACTAGCAAAAGAAAGAAAAAATCTTTCACTACCATTTCAGTCATTTCCACCATTAATCTCTTGGTGCTTGCATAGTGTGTCACATCAGGAAATCCCAGTTCTTGGCTTCAGAAGATTAAGTTCACAATTACCATTGACACTTATCTTATAGATTTTTAGGTGAGACAGATAAAACTGTATGGCAGGACAGTATTTTATTTGCTCCTTCACAGTATTGCATTTTACCTTATCTCCAAGCTAAATGTTAATCTGTTATTTCTTGCCTGTGCAGTCAAATAACTTTTTTTTATTAAACTGTATGCGAATAATTTTTTTTTATTGTATGTTTTAGTTGTATGTTAGCAATTTCTTGATGAGAAAAGCATACAGTGTTAATATTACTTGCCACTTCTTTCTTCGGGCTGCTTACCGGTTTTCCTTCTGAAAGTTGTTTTGTTCATTCAAAACACTCTAGCATTTCCAGATCTGAAAGTGCATTCATTAATGTTGCATAGAAAGGAGTAGGACACCAATTACAAAATCACTCAGCATTACATCATATATAGAACAAAAGAAGGAAAGTTAACTGATTTGAAACCAAAACTACATGTCCGCTGCCTATGAGTCAGCCTTACTTGTCTATTTTTATAATTTCTGGATTACTAAAGACAAAATTCTAAGTACAACAAGATACACATTAGATGTCGTGTACCACCAGGCTCTGCCAAAACAGGAATATTCAGAAGAAGACAGTGTCCTAGTCTAGCCCTTCTAGAAACAACAGTATAATGGCCAGATGTGGAGGTCCTTAATCATGTCAATAAGAATGTCAAGATATGTCCATATATTGGAGACCTCCACTCCTTGGGCCTAGTCCTGGTACATATATTGTCTCCTATACCACCCACAGATTGGGTTTCCAGCATCATGCCTGAGGTTTTCCTATGGTATCCCCTGTGATGAGGTTTTCTCTGTCTCTGAACATCTATCCCAGCATCTTCCTCACAGCTTTTTTTTTTTGGGGGGGGGGGAGGAGGAGGGGGGATCCACACCGCTATTTATTTAGATTTAAAAATGTAAAAAGATGCCTGTTCAAGGCTGTAGGTGCCCTAACATCATTAGTTACACAATGAAATCTCAGCAACATTAGTCATTTCACAGGGACTGAGACAGCCACCTACAGAAACTCTGACAAACTTTATTTTTTCAGAGCTGTGTTTTGTCATGGTCACAATCCCCACCCTGTGCATTATGGCTCCTCCTCCTTTTCAATCATGCTGCTTTGAAGGGCTTTCCAATGTTTTGGTTATCTTGAGCTGCAGAATTTGGACCTGGATTTTGAGCACTTCAGACTTTTGAGTGGTGGGAAGGAGTTTGGTACAGAATATTATAGCAGCAAGGGACCAGCTGCCAAATTCTTAAACATGTTTAGATGCTGCTTCCTCAACTCCTAAAGATTTTTTTCTTCATATTTGAGATTTTTTTTATTTTAGCCCACTCTCTATTTTTAAAATTATTTTTATGATACTTAATTGTTTAAGACCTCACCTCGACCCTAGAGTAAACTGCATAGTACTTAATTTATGTACCTTGGAGTGGCGAAAGAATGAATCCATCCTGCTGGGATTTGGACCTATTGTTCCAGGGTGAGTAGGCACTTTCAAACTGATTATTAGACCACTAACTCAAACCAATTAATTCTCCCCTTCACATCGGTTGGTTCTACTATCCCAACAAATAATTTTATTCTCCCCCCTCAATCAATTAATTCTACGTACAAATCTACAAGTCAGTCCTTTCCAAAAATCATATCTCCCCCAATTAGCCAATCATTTCTTTTCCTCGCAAACCAATTCTTCTGTGCCATTCCTCCATGTTTTTGCAGGACTCATCTACTTTTGCGGTCACTGCTAACACCCTGTTATTCTACGGGGCTCATAGGGGACTTCTGGCTTCCCAGCTTCTCCATCTGTAATTAAGCCCTCTTTTTCTCATGCCCTCTCCACTACTCTTTAGGAAGCCCCAGCACATGGGCCAGTCCCTCATTCTCCCCTTCCTGAGGAAGTATGTAGCAGCTCCAGACACTCTGCTCCCTTTCTTCTCCTGCAAAGCAGCTAGTAGTGCTTGAATTGCTCTAGCATCTGCCTTCACTTTTTTTCTAGTTAAAAGAGAAGTGGTATTGGGTGAAGATAAAAACCAAATTCAGCTGTGATGCACCACTACAGCTGCAGGTGGTGGTGGACTAGAACCACCTGATGTAGAAATGAGGAACTTGCTGTCATAGTCTTGGGATTGCTGTTCAGAGCCTAAAACAGTTCTAGCCCTGCTATATCTGTTGGCAGCTGTGCAGAACCCTGTTGCATGTATGGATTTACATCTTTCTGGCACTTGCCTATAAGATTGTGCAGGAGAAAACCAGACAGATCTCTCTCCCCATCCTGACAATTAGCCTAGCTTTAAAGTAAAATTAAGTAAATTATAAATTACTTGTTAACATATGACAACTTTTTATTCTATTTTCTGTTTCAAAATTCCAGATTTTAATAATGTTTAGAAAACTTTTAAAAAAATAAATAGGAGGGACTATTTTTTTCCATAACAGTAGGTGGAAGAACACATACATTCACTCTGAATCAGTCTGTCAAGTCTCTCATGACGTATAAATAGATTAGATGAAAGCGTACTAAACTCTGTGTTTTTCTGTTGATGAACTCTGTTCATCATGAAGCAGGTTTTTGGACTATAAAAGCTTTGATCATTGTAGATGTTGAGCCCACATATTATAAAGTTTTCCAATTAAAGCATTATTCAGGGAACTTCAGGGGGAAAAATAGAACTTTCCTTCTCTTGTCTAGCTTCCTCAATTTTTCCTATACAAAATAAATTAAGCTTTCAAGAAGTTCATTACTGACGAGCAGATATGCTATACCTATTATATATATCTATACCATATAACTATTAGCAACCAAACTTCTTTATATGCATTTCAAATAAATTCACTTGGTCTTTGTAAAACAAAAAAACAAAACCCCTTCATTTATATAAATTTTACACTCTTTACACAAAGCTATTGATGATATTTTAATTTTAGCATGAAGAAAAAGACAACATTATAATAATAAAGTTGCATTGTCATGCCAATTCATTAATGTGATAAATAGATACTGAAGAAGTAATTTGGTAGATGTGTAATGCATAATTCACAAAAGAAGTTTATGTATGCCTGGGTGAATCACTTATTGATTCTGCTATGCAAGAGCAAACAGAGTATTTTTGTTTCCCTGTTAGTAGGGTGTAACTGTTCAAGGCGCAATCTTGCACAGTCTCCTCAACTTGTGTTGAAATCATTGGCAATAGAGGGCAATGTTCCCTCTAATTTTTGACAGTCCATGTGCACAAAAAAATTCTTCTGTGCAAATTTTTGAAAGGCCATGTTCGCAAAAAATGTCTTCTGTGCAAATTGTTGTGCTTCTGTGCAAATTTTTGTGCGCGTGGTGTTTCGCTGTGTGCGTGGGGTTTAGGATCTGTGTGCGCGCGCACACATGCACAGCTTAGAGGGAACAGTCATGGAGGGTGCTCATTGGCTGTCAGTACTTGGGCCTTGAACAGGTTTGTTTCTATACAGAAATTGAATGGGGCCACAGCACTGATTTCTGTGTTGCTATTTCATAGACTTTAAGACCAGAAAGGACTATTATGATCACCTAGTCTAACCTCCTGCAGAAAACAGGCCATAGAACCTCTCTCAGTAATCCCTGCATCAAGACTATAACTTCTGGTTCAGCTACCGAATATCTTAGAAAGACATCCAGTCTTGATGTTCTTCCACCATCACCAAAGAAGGAGTCCTTAAAATGTCCATTTTCATTTGCTCTATGTATGGTACTCATGATGTCACTCAGAGTAGCAAAAAACCCAGTGATTCCACAGTACTCATTTTATTTTAATGAATATAGTGAGGTAACTTCATTAAAACACAGCACTGGCTGCCCAGTGCCCCACTCCACTACCACTAACCCTCCCCCAAACAGACTAACTTGTGCAGGTGATAGAAGTGAAGGGGAAGACTCACAAATTCTTTGATCCTGACATTGCAGGGGTTAACTGTCTGCTAGCTTGCTTGCTTCCTTTTTGATGATTTTATTTCTTCTTTGACAAAAGGCTGCTATAATGTCAGTGGGGGCCCTCAGATGCACATGTGTTTTTCTCATTGACTTCACTGGGATCCTTTCACATACACATCTAATGGCAGAAGCTGGTTAACAGTTTATCTGTTATACATTCCAATGCCTTGACACAGTGTCTAACAGTTTGGAAACTATACTTTAAAAGCTCTTGTTTAGAACCACATCTGGGACAGTGACTGGTCAATCTTCAAAGCCTCTGAAATGATGATGATTTGTTTATGGTAGTGACTAGAGACTCTAATCAGGAATCAGGGTCTCATTGTTATCAGCCCTGTTATATTAATTTAGATGGAATATACAGGCTAAAAGTGCTAACATAATTTAGCTACTGTTTAACATTAAATAGTTTTAAACAAGTTCTGGGGATTGGAAGTGAGTGGCAATAGGTTGGAACTGTTGGTACTGTTGTTGAAGTCTGATCCTGTTTCCTAGAAGACAAAACAAGACAAATACATACACAAGGAGAGAAAAAAATCCCTACAAAACAGAAGATGCAGGTTCTGTCTCTGGTGTTTCTTTCATCTGCAAACCTACTGCTGGACGCAGCACAGGGTGTGATCAGCCATTTTGAAACCTGGCAAACTTCAAAACCTGGTACCAGCATTGGGCTGTTTCGGGCATTGCTTTTAGTTGCCTCTTTCTTCAAGCCTTACAACAGTGTTGCAAAATATGCAGCTTTGGCTGGCTAAGTCAGATGCTTATTAGACAAAAGGAAAAAAGAGGAGGGATAGAAAAGAGAAGAAATAAGGTGGGGAAGGAAAAGGACACATGGGGGGACAGAGAGAGAGAAAGTCCCATCTCTCAGGTGGTGATCAGGTTTTACCCAGTGGAGGTGGTGATGTCATTTGGGTCCTTCTCTCTTTCATCCTGACATCTCTCAGGATCAGGACAATGAAGGCCTTGGGTCCCAGAAGATGATGAGGGAGGTAACCAAGATGGCAAACCTTGCTCTAGTTGCCAGTTTTCACCCTTAAAGTATCTGTCTTGGAAGACTCCAAAAGGGAGCAGTGGGTGGAATAGCCCAGCCCCTTATTATTTTGTCTACCAGTTAGGCCTAGTTTTTGACACACACATTTTGGTTCACTGTTTTTTGGTTTTGCACTTTTCCTGTTTACCGGGCATGAATTTAATACAGTTCTTGAATTATATCATAGATCTCTCTTGTTGAACTAATTTAGTTTTTTTGTTTTTGTTTTTTTCCCCCATCAAAATTTGTTATGATAAGTTATTGTGACATTTTATTAATTATGTGCTTTTTACAGTTGAGCTCACAATTATAGTAAATTGGTTGGCCCAGTTATTACAACAGCATTCCCTGCCCCCAGTAAGCTTACAGCCAATGTACATGATAAGACAATAGGTGGATAAAACAAAGACATGGGAGGAAGGGTAAGGAGAAGAATGAAACAATCCTGACCGTCTAAATAATTAGCCGTGTCACTGTCTGTGCAATCACAGCAATATAAAATTTAATTCAGTTATGCATCAAAAAGTGTTGATACTTATTCAAAATTTTGGAGGTATTTTTCCCTTTCTTTCTCCCTCTCATTCTTTTTCCTTCTCTCGTCTCAATCCAGCCAGGTGCCTTTCCTGTATTCCTTTCTCTAGCACATTTCCTCCTTCTGACTGATCTCTCCTCTTCCCTAGCTACAGAGTCATGCTCCTGTTGTGCAGAAGCCTGTACTCTCAGTTATCCAACTTTAAAAAGTGTAACTCAGTCTGTCACATAAAATTATTTATGAAAGTCAGAAAAAAGTTGGAAACAAATAGACTGGCACAAACTAGATTGTTTAAGTTAAAAGAACTTTGCAAAAGTGGTCTTCAAGGCTCCTGGTAAGGTCACAGGTTGGCATATAAATAAGCTCAAAGATGGGAGAAAATGTGCATAGTTAAAATCATCAAAATGAGTTTTGATTGGTTAATGTCAATGGATGAGGTTGTCACCCTGTCTTGGATATATCTCATCTTGGGGGCACTTTGTGAGAGTGGGTGAGGACACAGAGGCTGAAAGGAGTAAACTTTACCATCGTGACCGCCACCCGCATCGTGTCCTTACAATTTGGGATCCATCATAACACCATTTGGCCTGCACCACCTTGATTATGAAAGGTGTCCTGACAAGACTGAACAAGTCTGTATCTTTAATAAAGGGTTGAAAAGATTATTAATGATGGTTCTTACAAGGGGAGTAAGCCAGCAATACCTAGACATGAAACTCCAGAGGGCACCTAACTGTTTCATGATGTAAAGGTGACCAAGGATTTTCCCTTGCTGGGCCTGAGACACCTATCAACTCAACAATCCCCAGTCTCCTCTTTCTGATCTCCATGGGGCCTGTAGTATTTTTGATTATGGGGAACTGACATCTTCACATGACACTTTTTCTGCTGGGCAAATGCTCTATTCAACTCATTTTTCCTGGAGGTTTCCCCAGCTCAGAGCCTTTTGTAGGAGGGAGGCCACAGAACTCATGAGATCTAAAGACACCACTTGCTAATGAAGAAATTGGTAAACCTACCAAGACCCCCAAAGTGGATTAGGATAATAATGAGTCTGGTTATAGATGAAGGAAAGAGAGAGACTGGGTTAGGAAGGGGCACTTATCTAATATTTTTCAGACCTAAAAGATTGATCTTCAGCTTGGTGCTAGCTGCAGGTTCATCTTTTTCCCCTTTTTTAATTTCAGATAGGTTGTGTAAGTTTCTGCATGAGCATTTCAATACTTTGATAGCAACAAATCATCTTGTGTTAGTGACTGAGAGCTCTGATCATTTCTTTATTCATATTTCATGATTCATCTGGCCCCACTTCAAAGTGAAAAGACAAAGGCAAAGAAATATTATTGCCAACTAAATTTGCTCACAAGGTTCAACCATATTGCATTAAAGGAATTATATAAATTAAGCATGATTATGGTATGCCAGGGTGTATAATTAGTACTATCTGAGCCTATTCATATGAGCCAGCTTCCTAGTGTTCTAATTTATATCTGATCTGCCAGGCAGGAGATTTGCATGCTGTAAATGGCAACGCTTTACAAAAGGTGGCTAATCATTTAAAAAAAATCCTTTGGCATTTATTGTTCAAGAACTCGGTTGGTATTAATATGGCTATAATTTGCAATTCTGAAGAAAGTTCTTTGCAATTTAACACAGATAAATGACTATTTGTTGTTGAGTGCTACTCAACTTTTCTTTTAGCAGGATGGGTTGCTATTGTACAAACTGATGAATCTTTCTTTGGTGAGAAGATAGGTCAGGTAGCACTTTAAGGCTAAAACCAGCAATTGACAATTTAGAATCTCTATGTTGCAGAGTAATGTGAGGTACTATTCTATTCCTAATTGGCCACCAGATAAAAACTTTAATGTCAACCTAGCAGGAGTATCCCCAGCTCCTTGTTATCCCTGAAGATTTGGGATACAAATAGATGACCTTATCTTTATGGACAAAGCAAGGTATAATTGTGAAGTTTCACAATTAGGGTTTCACAAACAATAGATTCCACAACTCCACATTTAAGAAAACTGCCAGAGAGGACACATTGCTACCAGATGATATGTGATATCACACTGAACTGCATCAATGTAACTTTCATGGTATCTGAAAAAGTTCAATAATCACCAAAAAATAGGCAGTAAATAGCCTGTTGTCTTTTACAATGGAATTTGTTTTAAAAATCAGAGCAATAAAGCACACTATACTTGGATTGAAAACAATAATTTCCTCTATAATTGTGATTTCTGATTCTAAAAAGTCCAATCCAGTGATGTTCCCAGATAATAATTGCAAAGCACATATCATGCCAAACTGAAAGATAAGTGACTGAAAATGTTGACATGGTGGATTAATAATCCATCTAAGAAATATTCAGACTTTTTTTGTGTGATGATACTCTGTCTCCTTTCCAGTCTTCTAGGCCTGTTTGTCAGTGCTTAGCCTTTTCTCCCAGCATGCCATAGCCCAATCATGTTACAGATAAACTGTGATGTTATTGGTTAAATATTTGATATGCTTTTTGGGGGGAGTGTGATGAGTAGAGTGTTGACTGTGTCTTGCTCTGGCAGGGTGATAAATATCACTCACTGAATAGCTCTTTTCTGTCTCTCGGTGAGTTTGTGACTTATGTTGTTCATTTAAACGGTAGAGTGAGAGAGCCATTTTTGGAATTTTGGACATTGAGGAAAACCCACCAAGCCAAATAAACATACATTATATGATGTCCTATAAACCAGAGATCTGCTTATGTTATTGTGATGAGGCTCTCTCATAAAAGTTCTCCTTCTGCCTCAGCCTTAAGCTTGTGTGCCAGGAGTTCATCCACAGAACTAGGGATAAATGAGAGATGGAGTAAACCTTCCCCCCCCCCCGCCTCCCAAACACACAGTTTTTCATAACCCTGGAGGGAAGGCAAGGCTGCACCTTTTGGTAAACAAATGTATATTAAGTGAATGTGGTTGGAAATGCTTACATTGCACCTCTTTCCTTAATAGCAAGTTGAGTATTAGTTTTGCCAAATCCCAAATGTTTAAAAATAATGAATCAGGCCCCCAAAGCCCATGAGATTGGTTTAAAAATTAGATTTTTTCAAAAATACTTTTTAGGGTTCTTTTAATTTGCTTTCTTGTTTTTGAAGCTTTAGAGTGCACTTTGTTCATGTTTTCAAACTTTTGTCTACAACCACAAGGGCTATAAAATTAAGAAAAAACCTCTCTCTCATTAAATGTCATTTGAGCAGTTGGGGCTTTAAGAAAAACATCAAATACTGTCAGGTTTCAGAGTAGCAGCCGTGTTAGTCTGTATTCACAAAAAGAAAAGGAGTACTTGTGGCACCTTAGAGACTAACAAATTTATTTGAGCATAAGCTTTCGTGAGCTACAGCTCACTTCATCGGATGCATTGAGACTTGTGAGAATTGGCAACACTGGAGTATACAAATAGTAGAAATGGTTAAAATTTTCCATCAAAACTATTTTTTGAGGTTTTGAGTAAACACTTGGGGGTGGGGGTGGAGAGTAAAAAAATAAATACTTTCCACAGAAAAGTTTGGATTTTTGTAAAGAAAAATTTACCAAAAAGAGAAAGAAAGAGAGCATGTAGTTGTTTGGCTGAAATGGTACAAAGAAAAGAAGTACTTGTGGCACCTTAGAGACTAACAAATTTATTAGAGCATAAGCTTTCGTGAGCTACAGCTCACTTCATCGGATGCATTTGGTGGAAAAAACAGAGGGGAGATTTATATACACACACAGAGAACATGAAACAATGGGTTTATCATACACACTGTAAGGAGAGTGATCACTTAAGATAAGCCATCACCAGCAGCAGTGGGGGGGGAAAGGAGGAAAACCTTTCATGGTGACAAGCAAGGTAGGCTAATTCCAGCAGTTAACAAGAATATCAGAGGAACAGTGGGGGGTGGGGTAGGGGGAGAAATACCATGGGGAAATAGTTTTACTTTGTGTAATGACTCATCCATTCCCAGTCTCTATTCAAGCCTAAGTTAATTGTATCCAGTTTGCAAATTAATTCCAATTCAGCAGTCTCTCGTTGTTTCCACCAAATGCATCCGATGAAGTGAGCTGTAGCTCATGAAAGCTTATGCTCTAATAAATTTGTTAGTCTCTAAGGTGCCACAAGTACTCCTTTTCTTTTTGCGAATACAGACTAACACGGCTGCTACTCTGAAACCTGTCATTATGCAAGGAAATGGTACAGTTTTTGATAAAAAGTCATTTTTTCCCACAGAAATCCTTTCTTCCCCACTTTCTACCCAGCAGTATTTAACAATATAATTCAATGTTTAGTTTGAATGGTGAGTATATGTGAGAAGACACGAAGGATGTCTGAGAGTGTCTTCCTCCAGTAAATCTTTTGAACCTACCTGCCAATGGTGCATTTTAAAGGTAAAAACAATTCTCTATATGTATTTTTATAGGTCCTGGTGATAAGCATTCGTTTTTTCAAACAGAACTGAATGCACTTCACTGTTGTTTATGACCCCTTTAGCTCACTTCTTTTGATCCTTCCCATGTGCTGGGGCTGAATAAGAAGAGTTGCATAGTTTGGAGTTTGTTGTGGCTGTTCAAAAGGTTCAGATACGCTTTGAATGCATATCTGAACAGCATCCAATGCTGGATGTTTGAGGGTTGCACGTGTCTAGTACATCTGTCCTAAAGTCTAAAATGTTACTGGGAGTGATTTCATGCAAAAAAGTCTTATAATTTCTTTTCATGCAATTTCACTCTTCTTCGCCCCCACCACAAATGTTACTTTCTGCAACATTGGATGTCCATGCAATAACAGCCATACTAACATATGAAATGTTGATTACCACCCATCCATACCTCATGTTTATGGTTTAATGAACATATCCACACGGTTTTGTTCAAAATATGTATCATTTAGTGACATTTTTCACAGAAATGAGCCCATTTTCAAGCTTGAACAAAATGCAGAAGTGTGATAATAGTTTTGCATTTCATCATGAATATTTCAAACACCTGATGACTACACATGCTACAATTGTTAATGTGTTAATGAGTCTTTCAATGAAGAATTGTAAATAGCCTTTCTTGTCACCAAGAGAGGGGTTGACCATCCCCCTAGAAATCAAAATAAAATTATGCCATAGTCCACATCCATAGCCACTGTCATCTTAAAAAGTAAACAAAAAATCCATGATTTGCTGATTCATATTCTCCCTCCTTTGTCCTAAATGAAAGGCATTTTTTATCCAGTGATGAAGACTGTATATTTCTCAGCAGAATGTAGGCGTGAAGGTCAAAGATAAATTCTGCCTGTTGTGATGTTTTCCAGTGCCAGAAATCACATATAATAGTCATTTTTGTTTGCATTATTTTGGGAGTGTTATTTTGCTTGAAGTAAAGATTGATTTGTTGTGTAGCTTCCTTTTGTTTTGGGGCAAGTGGAGAGGTGTTGAAAGGAAGGTTTTTTTGTCTGTATCTGGAGAAGCTTGCAAGGTTGGCCTGGTTTTCCTTTTACTACTGGAGTGCTTTCAAAAAAGGCATAGAAGACTATGTATGTGGGGTTATTATGACCTGGCCAAAGGATTAATGGAAGAGAATACTGGTAAGAATAAACACTGTTATCTAACCCCCGAAAGAGGCAATGCCTCTCTAGCTATCAATTTATAGGAGAACTTGAATCATCATCAGCACCACCCTAAAAGTCTGATTTCCATTGATTTCAGTGGCTTTGGATCAGGCCTGTGATAATTTCTTCTGTATTTAATGATTGCCATAGAACAGGTATTCAAAGACTGTAACTATAAAATCTATGTCACTGTCACAGAAACAGCAGTAGTGTAATCCTGGTTATGTCTATGACACAGCTGACACAACGAACATTAGAATGCTACTGACCTGCCATTTCAAGTGACTTCAGGGTTTCGTTCAAGATCTCTAATGAGGAGAATGAGTCAAGGGGCACCTGCTGTACCTCTTATGACTTTCCTATTTAGGTGGCTTTGGAGGCATTATTGTTCCCTCCCACGTACATGAAAATAGCAAAATTAGTGGTAGTGGTGCTATTTCCACAAGCCGCAGTAAAGATCCAGATAGCATAATGTATTAGATATTGGGAGTATGAGTCTTGGTAAATTCCAGGCACAACCAGGAAAGGCCAGTGAAACCTGTCTTTCCTTGATCTTGTCTAGTCAGTGTGTTCACAGAGGGCCAGATTGTGTGACTCTAGCTTGGTCTACACTAGGAGCTTATGTCGGTATAACTATGATGCTCAGGGGAGTGGAAAATCCACGTCCCTGAGCGAGACAGTGATACTGACCTAACCCCTGGTGTAGACAGTGCTATGTCAATGGGAGGACTTCTCTCATCCGACACAGCTACCACCTCTTGGGGAGCTGGATTACCTACACCAACGGGAGAAACTATCCCATCGGTTTAGGTAGTGTCTTCACTAAGTGCCACAGCAACGCCGCTGCACTGCTGCTGTGCTATAAATGTAGACAAGCCCTGTGTGAGGATGTGGACAAGAGGGTATGAGGTGACTTCTCTCCTTCCCTCTTTGTGCCCCTGCACAGTGACTAGATGCAGTCATACTCTGGCCACTCAGGAAATTCAGGGACTGCTTCAGGCTACTCCTAACAGCAGCACTAGCCTCGCCAGATAGCCAGAGTCTGGTCTCCCTATCCCCTGCAATGGCCAGCACACCATGGTTATGAGAACACATACTGTTCTCCTGCTCCTCCCAAAGCAATTGTTCTTGTCTCTGGCACAAGGGGTGAAATCTTCCCCTCCACCCCCTTTACTCTCAAGCACAAAAAGCCCTCCATCTGGGCGGAGAAGGATTCCCCAGAGCAGGTACTGTGGTAGAAAGCCATAAGTTTGCTCTCATAGGACCTCTTTACAAGCCCTAATGTAGGGATGTACTGGGGTGGGGCTAGGATTTGGAAAGGCATGTCAGGTGGAGCCAAAAACATGCAGCAGTATAAAGATTTTGGGCAGAGCTTCTACCCAAGGGCAGCCTGGGGAGACTGCCATAACATAAACTGCCCCCCAGGGCTGTGTAAGTTATGCCAGGAGCCTCTTTAGCCATTGAGCCACCTTTAGCTCCTGCCTCCTATTGGACTTCCAAGTTCTATACTGTACTGCACCTGTTGAAGCACAGTGCAGAATCTCATCCAAGTTGTTTGGAATTTCCTGCTGTGATGGTGCTGATGTGTTACCACCACCACAACCACCTCTGGAAACATGCCACATAATTTAGTACAGAAATAAACCTTTTCCAAAGTTATTTTTAATAATGCTTTATAATTTAATGGAGAATTATATCCCTGTTATAGAATTAATTCTACAGCATGGTTAAAAAAAAACTTATGGAAAAGATCTCATACTCTATTAAATTCTGTATGTATTGTAGTGATTTCTCAACAACCCACTTGGTTTAAGTAAATAGGGGCCTGTCATATTAGAATTCAATGGGACTTAGGCATTTTTGAAAATTTTGCATGCTATTCCTATAGGACTTTCTCTATACTATTTAAAGACACAATCTAGCCTGGTATCTATGCTGGATACTTTCAGTAATAATGGACAAATTGTACTACTTACATGCTTAAAATTAAGGATGTGCTTAAATTAAGGATTTGCTGGATGGGGGCCAGAGAGCTCACCACCTTGCTGGATCAAACTATAACTTCTTTGGTGACAAACTAGCATGAGCAAAAAGTGAGGGGGGGGGGGAAAGGAACTGTGTCCTACCTGATATCATTGTGCATATACATGATGTATTCAGTTGGTGAAAAGTTTGCATCTGTTCTGACTCAAATGTCTAAACTAGCTTGCTCATTCCTAATTTGCATCCCACTCTGATGGTTTGGTTTTACAGTGAGTAGCCTATTTGTGATGATAAGTGTGAGAGCTTCTTTAGTTTAGAAGTATTAATAAATCCCTTCTATAGAATACCATTTCTCTGAATACAATGACAATTTATTAGGCTAAGTGGGCTTTTGGATAAATGGATGATTTTTCAATGCAAGGGATGTGTATTAGAGATATAGCCCAGTTATGGATAATAGGGAGTTTTCGACAAAGGAATTGCAGATAAACCAGGTTCTGCTGTAGATATTTATTAGAGCCTCATTGGAGCCTCATTGGAGCCTCATAGCTGCATGGTATCTGTATTACAAGCCCCCAGTAATTTGTTTATTAAGGTTAGTAAACAGAAGACACTTGGCATTTTGGTTTCCTTCAAATACAGTTCTAATTCTGTAAGCAGTTGTCTTTGTTGTCCTCTTTGAGGGTACAAAGGAAGAACACAGTCTGCTTAACCCCTTCACAATTATAGGAGGACAATTCTGTTTTCTTCCTTTACTTCAGTGATTTGTCTCATTTCTGTATAATAAATAAATTCCATGTTCCACTACAGGAACTTTTAAATGCCAACTGCTGTACTCATTGTTCTCAATCAAGAAAAGACCTCTCACCTCCTCAGACTTCCTGTGTAATTGTCATTCCCTTCTTGTTTTCTTAGCTCTGACTTTCTTTCAATTTATTCATAAGTAATTTCTTATAATAGATTGTATTCTTGTTACTTTCCTTCCATCTAGAATATTACATTATGTTCCTTTTTTTTTTTAAAGTGGCATTGAATTTCGGTTAGCAACAGAACAGCAGTCAGTTTTACACTATCGGTATGTTTAAACTGCAGCTAGGAGTTAGCCACCCAACCCGGGTAGACAAACTTGTGCTAGCTTGGCGTGAGCTACACGCTAAAAATAGCAGTGTGGATGTTGCGGCTTGGGCTCTTAAACCCACCTGACCCTCCTGGGTCTGAATTCAGGTGGCTAACCTGAATCTCCCCCCGAGGTGCAACATCCATGTAGGTATTTTTAGCTAGACCACTAGACCATCCTTTTTACTCTACCTGAACCTATGAGTGGTCACTATTCCATTAGGAACTAGTTTGAGACCATCAACTCACTTCACATACAAACTCCTGCTCACGTGGTAATACCTTTGTCCAGGATAGAAAAGTAACCAGAATATGCAAATTACCAGTCTCCTGAACTACCCAATTAGATGCTTTAAAATAATAAAACCCAGATGAATATTGATTTATTCACAGTTTTTGCTCAGATATTGACAATCTGTAATGCACAAAAGACAAATGTGCTGATATGTTACATTGCTGAACACTGTGATATGCTCATTTATATTACACCAATTAAAGCACACAAGTGTCTATACATTTTAATAACAACACTCCTAGCAACTCTCCATCTTATTTTTCAAAGAATAACTGTGCAGAAATTGCTTGGTTTGTGGACAGTATCTGACTTTCCTTAATTCCATGCTTTTCTATACATGTTCTTTGGTGCTCCATGAGGACCGCAATATAAGTGAAAAAAGGATGTTTTCCCATGAGCTTATTGGGATATTCTCAAACAATATGGGGGAATCAAACCACATCTAGAATCCAGTATATGGTCACTAATTTTTTCATCTGAACTGGGCAGAGTGTACAATGTAGAATCTAGCCAAGGGGCTGTAGTAGAGAGCTCTGGAATACACAAAAGAGATCAGACTGGGCCTTTCGGTAGGCTTGATGTAATTGGCCTTGTGTTTGCACACACTATGTCCCCTTTATGTTGTGCTCGCAACAAAAGGGAATTTAAAACTGCTTTAAATGGGGGGGGGAAGAATCCTGGCATGGGGGAATGCTTGGCTAGTTGAGAGCTGGCTATACTTGTTCTACACCACTCTCGCTCAATCCCTTCCTCTCCCAGTGTTAGGAGTCAGCCAGGCCCAGTCACAATGTGGAGTACTGTAGGGATTTTTACAAGCTGGCACAATTTAGTGAAGTTCCAAAGCTGCTCTAAATGATGGTGGGGTTGGTGGAAAACTGGCCCTAGGCTTGGGGGGCTTCAGATGACTCTACAGTGTCTCCTGACCTAAGATGCACCCAGCATTTAATTCCATGCAGCTGAGGGTTCTGCCCATATCGTATTCTCGGCTTTTCTTCTCCTGGAACCCATATTCAGTATATCTCCTGATACCTCAAAGAAACACCAGAGGTACAGAACAATGGCTTCTGGGTGCTTCTGGGATATCTGTTTTTCCCTTTCCCCACCATTATCATCATCATCCGTTTATGGCAGCACCCTCTATGTGTTAGACCCTTTTGAAACACTCAAGAAGGACAGTCCCTGCTCGAAGGAGCATGTAACTTGAAGAAAGAAGTTAAGGGAAGCAGAACAGGAAGTGGAGTTGGGCAGGAAATTATTTTCCCATTTAATGAGATTCTTTGAAATGTCAAACATCTTTCCTTTCCCAAATTGGGACAACAAGTTGAAATCTCAAAAATGTTCATGAACTGATAATGCGTGTGGGGGGGGGGGGAGAATCAGGTCAGTTGAAATGTTTCATTTTGATTATTTCAAAATGTTTAGATTTTAACCTTTTAAACATTTACCTTTTTTGGTAATGTATAAATTAACTTAATTTTGAAACAAAAAATAATTTTGAACCGAACCCAAAAACTTTTCCTTTCCAAAATGTTTTGATGTCCTATTTTGACAATTTCAAATTCTTTTTAAATTGGGAGATTTGTTGAAACCAACCCTTTACCGAGAACAGTTTTGATTTTGACTCATTAGCTTTTTCAAAAAAAAAAATTGTTCAAAAATTCCCAAATAGGCACTTTTCCATTTTCTATAATTGGTGGAGTCTCTCTTGAGGATTTTTCATCTAAAGCTGTGAGGCTTCATGCAAACTTTGTTTTTGGTTTGCCTGGCTTTATTACCTACACCAAGTTTCACGTTTATTTTGGACTCAAGCAAACTACAAAACTCAATCTGAAACTAAGCTGAGCCCCTACATTGCTCATGGTTTTTAATTGAAATCATAGTCATTCTACATTTTCTCATAGACTATGATGAACCAGAACAAGATTCCGATTTTTGTCATAAAAGCCACACAAAAGAAATCAAGTTTTTCATTTTGGCTTTTGTTACTTAGTTTGAGTAATTGTAGTGCTGATTCAGGTTTACACTAAAGAAAGGTCTGACGTGTAAAATTCAGGTCTGGATCCAAATGTCTCCAAAGTTTGGCAGTGTTCAGACCCTAGTTTTGTTTGCTTTTATCGTGGTTTAGCACTCCGTTTTGTATAATCTTATAGTTTGAAAAAGGATATTTTACCTGCTATTTTTCATTGAAAGTAGAAAATGAAAATAATTTTAACTTTCTCTGTGTGTGCATGTGTCATCAAGTTATCCGTTCGTATAGAGTAAGGTATAATAAAACATGTAAAAATAAATTAGTTTACTGAATGCTTCCCCAGGGTTTTTATTGAACTGAACAATTTTCTGTGTGTGGGTCAAAAGTTAGATGATGTGTTTGGGGCCATATTCTGAAGTTAGATGAAATTACAGAAAATAATACCTCTTGTATTTTGTAATGTACTATTTCAAAACTATTTATATAAATTGGTGAAAATCGATTCAAAATCCATCATCTATGCACATGTTTTAAAAGTTTAGAGGAAATCTAGTGCAAAACATGCATCTAAAATTCAGCTACTCGAGTGAGGAAAAATGGTTGACTATTGCTTTGTAAATTTCTATATAGAGAGCTGGAGATTTTCAGGTTTCAGAGTAGCAGCTGTGTTAGTCTGTATTCGCAAAAAGAAAAGGAGTACTTGTGGCACCTTAGAGACTAACAAATTTATTTGAGCATAAGCTTTCGCGAGCTACAGCTCACTTCATTGGATGCATCCGATGAAGTGAGCTGTACTCACGGGAGATTTTCAGAAATTTTTGTGAGTGTTTAAGATTTTAATGAGAGACAAAATGTCCCCATAGCTTACCAGTGAACAAAGACGATTCAAGCAAATGTGGTCCTCCTTGCCAGTTCTTTCAGTTAGATCCTCCGAGTATGAGGTGAAAGATTCAGGTTATAATCTCTTTAGCAATAGGGTAGAATCCCATTGACATTTTTGTAAACCCTCTAGAGGAACTCACCATGTTCTGTGTTTTTGGAACCCCCCCAGTATGTATGTAGCTAGGTTTTTGTGTGGTTTGATATATCTAGTTATTTGGGATCCAACAGTAACTGTGTGGTTTGGTCGTATTGTTTTTATTGTGTGAAAAGCAAAAAAACCAATATCCCCACTTCATCTGCGGCAAATTCACCTGCTCTCAGAGTAGTCTTTATGTGCTCAGTTCCTTGGTGCGTGGAGGGGTTGAGGGGAAGAGTGGATGGACATTTTCTATTAAACAAGAGGAAGGGCGAACTTGTAACCTGCCCAGCCCAGGTCAGTGATAGAGATGGCACATCCCAATTCAGCACAAAGCAGTTTGCCATGCAGTAGTAGCGTAGGTGCTGTAAACAGAACCCTGGTATTTCAGCCTGGCCCTAGGAGCCAGGGACTCCTTTTGGCCGCAAGTTTGGCAGCAGCATCTGAAAAGCAGGGATGGCTGAACTGCTTTTAGACAATAAGAATCTACCAGCCTGTCATAAATATAAAGGGAAGGGTAAACACCTTTCTGTCCACAGTGCTATAAAATCCCTCCTGGCCAGAGGCAAAACCCTTTCACTTGTAAAGGGTTAAGAAGCTAAGAGAACCTCACTGGCACCTGACCTAAATGACGAATGAGGAGACAAGATACTTTCAAAGCTGGAGTGGGGGAAACAAAGGGTCTGTGTGTCTGTGTGATGCTATTTCCGGGAACAGATCAGGAATGCAGCTCAGAACTCCTGTAAAAAGTTAGTAAGTAATCTAGCTAGAAATGCATTAGATTTCTTTTGCTTAATAGCTGGTAAAATAGCTGTGCTGAATGGAATGTATATTACTGTTTTTTTGTCTTTTTTGTAACTTAAGGTTTTACCTAGAGGGATTCTCTGTGTTTTGAATCTGATTACCCTGTAAGGTATTTATCATCCTGATTTTTACAGAGGAGATTCTTTTATGTTTTGTTTAATTAAAATTCTTCTTTTAAGAACCTGATTGCTTTTTAATTGTTCTTAAGATCCAAGGGTTTGGGTCTGTGTTCACCTGTACAAATTGGTGAGGATTTTTATCAAGCCTTCCCCAGGAAAGGGGGTGTAGGGCTTGGGGGAACGACGTCTCCAAGTGGGCTCTTTCCCTGTTCTTTGTTTAACATACTTGGTGGTGGCAGCATAGGATTCAAGGACAAGGCAAAGTTTGTACCTTGAGGAAGTTTTTAACTTAAGCTGGTAAGAATAAGCTTAGGGGGTCTTTCCTACAGGTCCCCACATCTATACCCTAGAGTTCAGAGTGGGGAAGGAACCTTGACACAGCCCAACACCTCATCTTGACAATGGTAACTGTTTCCCCCTCATTATTTGTTACTTTCAGGTGCTCCTGTATTCCTTAGCTCCGGCTGGGACTGGAAGCAGGAGTAATAAAAATTGTTTGAAAAAGGCTGTTCTCGCTGCATACTTGGCCCAATAGGTATCATCGAGCACCAGAAAAGCCTATTCTCATGAGAGTCGGAGCTCAATTTTACAGACCCAAGAAGTTCAGATGAAATGGGAAAGAAAGACTCTCCTCCCCAGCCTGGCCTTTGTATGTTGCAGTGTCAGCATAAAGGCACCAGAAAAGTCCTTAGGGGACTGTTCTTTTTGAGGTTCTCCTAGCACAATGGAAAGGTAATTTCTCAGTGGCTTTGTCAGCATCAATATGAAACCACAAAGTTTTGCTTGGTTTCATCACCAAAAATCTGTTCTTGCTTCTCTGCTTTCATTGTTTTTCAGAATTTTTTTGAAAACAAAATATAGAAGAGGCTGCATCAGAACTGAAATTGCTCACAGAGGTTGTTGCAATAAATACATATCTGGGTATGCTGTATTGTTGGGTTGTATGGTATTTGTCTTAGGATCAGGACAGACAGATATGAAACATTATAAATAGTCTACATTTTGGCTAGATTCACTCTGGCACAAATAAGAACAAATAGTATTGGCTTCAGTGGGATTTGCACCTACCTACACTAGTGCTGAATTTACTCATTGCATTTCCTGATAAGATACAGCATATGTTGCCTACAAAATGTTTTCAGGGGAATGGATTGTATTGATTTTTACATTTCCTTGTGCTGTAGATCACATGGAATGAAGCCCCTTAGATTTCTGTCTTTATAAACATGAATTTTTGGCTGTCAAATGTTATTTGACAGGCCAAAATTTATCTGAAATAGCACTGGACATCTTACTAACTGTATCATGGAAATAATCAATAATTGTCTGGCTGAAATTCTAGCCTGCTAGCAGTTGATCCAAGAAATATCCCTTGACAGGGAATCCTGGACAGGATTTATCAATTTTTTTAATTACAAAAACGTTCATTTTTTAGTTTTGTTTTTTTAGACATTTGTGTTCTGTGCACTTTTAATGAATATCCTTTTCATATATATTAAGGTAATATTGAAAGATGCCCTCTTCGATTCTAGCTTCCCTAAGAACTGTGGACTAAATTTTTTCTCTGGGAAAATGGTTTAGTGGTTGCAGGGGAAAAAAGGGGACCAAGAATGTGGATCTCTATCCCCATTTATGCCACTTACTTGCCATGTGACCTTGTGCAAATCAGTTTACCAGGGCAAAGTAATCACAGTCTGCAGCATTGTGAGACTTACCTAATGTATGTGAGATCTTTAAATGAAAGGGAACATTTGCTGGAAAAATAGAAGTGGGTGAATAATTTGTGGATAAAAATCTATTTTGACAAATTAGGCCCCTACACAGTGATCCTCTGTGATCCTCTTAGCCCATATGCACCCCCAATGAAGTCAGAGGTGCTGCATGGATCTGCAACCACACATTATGTAATGTCAGGGTCTTTCTTCATGTTTTTTGTTTGTGAATTGCCTGTGAGCAGTTAATGATCATTCTTATTCTAGCTTCTTGTTGGGAGTCTTCAGTATCCAAATTTTTCATTTTTGCTGGGTAGTTTGGCTGGCATGCATGTCTTGTAGTATTGTTTTTGTTGCCTGATTGGAGGAGCATAGCTCTGAGACGTAGGTTTCTGGGGCAAAATTTTATTTCCTCAAATATTCTCTAATATTTGCTTAAAGGTTCATGTTTCTGGGAATATTCCTGTCAGTGAATTAGAACATTTTCTGAAACCCCCAAAGCTAGTACAATAATTTATTTAAATGCATAGTCACATATATTTTATGAGGTGTTAGTCCAGCTGTAAAGCAAAGTATTATCTTATCTTTCCTCCCACCCTTCCTGTATATAGGGCTCCTTGTAGTTGTGAAATTCTAGTCATGCCTCATGGTTGTCCTACCTTTTCTCATGCTTTGGAATCTGTCTCCATGGTGCATTACCTATTAAACTGTTCTCATATTCCAAACTCATGTATTAGAAATGGGCTGAAACTACAGAGTTGGGACCCAGATCTGAACTTTCCCCTCCAAATCGAAGGATTTTCTTGTTCAGGTTTCTGGCTTGGATTGTTAGATACAAGCTGTCAAATTTTAGACATTTGCATTCAAGTCTCAATGCTGACATTTCTGTGGAATTTTGTGAGGTTTGTGAAAATGCAGTTGCCACCGACAAAGATCTCTCTTTTGCAACAAGACTGAGGGCAGCTACTTTAATACAGTATGAATAAAAGGGCCTGCTTCTGTTCGCACACTTGTTTTACAATATCGTAACTGCCAGTGCAGTTACGCCTCATTTACACTAGTGTAAGGGATATCAAAATTAGGCCTCGTATTTTATAAAGTGTAATAGAATATGATAACTTTTCTATACCTTTTTAACCATTCCATAGAGTTTGATAGAAAATTATATCCCATTCCATAGGATGATTGACAAAAAAATCCTACAAAATGGATTGTTGTTCTCTATTAACTTCTTGTAAGCTGTTAGAGGAATATTTATTGGATGATTTTTTTTTTTAATTCTCTAGGATTTTATTGTAAGCGTCGCTTGAGTAAGTCTGTTTCAGATCAGTCTATCACTACAGGCTGCTTAGCCCTCATGTTGTCAGATGTAGAATCAAAGCTTTGCACAGCAGCAGATTTTGATCTTACTTAACCCAGTATAACTCCGTGGATTTCAGTGGAGTTGCACCTGATTTACATCAGTGTAAATGAAATTTGAATAAGTCCTCCTGTATATATGTTGCAGACTCATTTTCCTTTTGTTTGAAGTATATCATTTAAACAGAGTCAAGACCTGTAATTAGCCTTTAACAATAGGTGAAAATGTTCATGACTGAACACATGAAATTAAAAAAAGGAATATTTTAGACACACAATCTCTAAAACAAATTATTTATTATCTAATTATCTCAAAGTAGTATTCAAATAATTATTTAGTAATATAGAAAATTTGAGTGAGAATTTTTAATAACTAAGATGCTCAACAATCTTGACGCTTGGTAAAGATTAGGAGGGATTAAGATTTTAAAATTCTTTTAGCACTGTCACCATCCTGCTGAAAACACTAAGGATTCTCTAGGTGTAAATGCCTGAAAGAGAATATTAAAATAGGAAGAAATGATTAAAGGTAGTTAGATATGGAAGGCTGTAATTTAGCACAGTTAAGAACAGTATATTGCCAGCATGTAGGTTACACTTTTAAAGCTGTAGACTCAATTCATCAGTGTAAATCCATGTTAATTAGATATGGGAGGGCATGGAAATATTTAGATAGTAGGATTAAGCGTTCTTTTTATTCCTGAGGCTCGACAAGCTCACAAGCCTAAAGACAGCTTAAGTATGTCCAAAAGCAGATCTCCAAAGCGATTAAAGCACTTAAACTTTGTACATTTTTCTCTTTCCACAACTAATCTTGCTTCAGGTGAAACAAGTCCATATATAGGTGTCCGTGTTTTGTATTGTCAATACCCAGATATGATTTTTCAGCCATAGTCTAGCATTGAGTTTATGGGCTTCTCTGAACAAACGTAAAATTTGTGTCCCTACTCCAGAATTTACAATGAACAATTTACAAAGCATGGTGGTTGTCTTTATTCTTTACAATGGGTCTGCATGGGTGTAACAAAGAGTACCCACTTTAAAGTCACCTTTACATCCCCAGAGCAGTGTAAAGGGACCTTAGTGTAAATGAGACTCAGTTCTATTAGTCCAACTTGTGTAAAACTTGTATAAGAGTGGAGGATCAGTTTAGAGGGTAATATAACAACCCTATTTAAGATCTATGCTTGAGTCCTACTTGTTTAATTTCTACTTAAAATCGATAGGGCTTATCCCTATGGATTTCTTTTTCTCAAACGCAAACAAACAGAAATTACATGTTAAAATCTATATTCATATTATTGATATTACAGCTAGTTGGAAGATTTCCATCTAAATTTTTGTTTTAAAAAAGGGATGGAGGAGGGAAAATAAATCAGAAAAACGTGCAAGATAGTTTAATGCCATTTTCCAAGCAATTTTACAAAAATGTTTAGGCTAAGGGTTAAATTAACTAAAAAATGATAATGGTATCCTCTCCACTGTATGCATGATAATGAAGTCTTTTGTGGTATGATCAGGTACAATTGTGTAATATAATATACAATTTTACAAATTTGGTATATATGTATATATATGAGTTAGCTTCACAGTAATGCAAAAATTAGACATACATTGGATGATTTTGAATCAATATAAATTAGGATATGCTTTAATGTTGCACTAATTTCAATGTAAATAAATATATCTGTGCTGTACTTTATATATACATCACGTACACTTTATGTGTATCTGTGTACATACACTGTTTTGCCAATATACAGTATTTGCCACAAAGCTCTAAACAACATGAAAATTGCTGGGTTTCATTTAAAATTCACAATTTGAAGATTGTGTGAAATCACACAGATTATAATTGAAGAAAATATTCATGTAAACCCATGTGAGGTGAAATTGCTAAATTTTGCACAGCTTTGCAAAAGATATCCGTCAAAATAATACCATAATCATCATGATTCTAAACATCAAGCTCGTACTGAAATCAGCACTCAGGACTAATGTGTTGAGGTAGGATATTTACTAACAAGAATAGGAAAAAAGAACCTTTTAAACCAATTAACTATGAAAATACCATTTTATAAATATTATTTCAAATGTTAGTAATAAACCTGATAGAAAGACTATGTTGAAGTATCAGTGAACAGTGTCTTACAGGATGTTTTGTTTTTCCAAGTCTAGCAAGATCAATTCTGTCACCTCATGCTCCTTCAATAAAGTTCCCAGCTATTGAGAAATGAAATGTAACATACAGTATTTCTTTCTGTGTCAGTAGTATTTACGCAGTGATTATGGGATAACATGCTATGGTTGAGTTTTGTGTTGTCATCCCAGAAATTCTGTCAATCTTGGGAGCATGCACTTTCTTTGTTTGTTACATAAAACAGTATTACTACAATCCCAGCACTTTCTGTTATTAGCACTAGGGTAACGTTGGGGAATTTCATTATTTGGTCAGAGAGGGGGGTCAATGCAGATTAAATTCTTAGACTTTCCAACTGTGTTTGCCATCAGAAAATAGGGCCAACACCATCTTTACTCCTAGACTACAAGATTTATATATAATGATTTTTATTTGGAGATCATTCTAATCTGAACCCATGTTTTGCTTTAGAGTTTGGGTGCAGAGTTTTGGTTCAGGCCTAGTGTAGGTTTTGTTACAGTTTCAACTAGTCCTGTTAATCAGAAAGTTGGAAATTTGTCTGAATAATCATCTTGGTTGACTTAAGTTGCCTATGACAATCCACAGTATGGAAAGGTAAGGTCCAGTGGCCTAAGCATATGCCTGGAAGCTACTAGTTCCTGAGTTCTAAGCCCATGAGTCTTTCTGCAGTTTGGACAAATATTCACTTAAATACTCTGCCTCACTTTTCTCCATCTAAAGATGATGATGTCTGCCTAATAGGACTGTTGCGTGGCTAATTGTTTTTAGACAATAAGCAATATACAAGTTGTATTTGTTAACCTGTAAATAATAATACACCTATGATGTCTTGAGAATGCTAAGGATTAGGTTATGTGAAGTTCCTGCTTGGATGTGCAGGGTCAAAGTATGGCATAAGAAACTTCCCCCATCACTACACAGCTGCTGAAGGGCTGCACATAACATCAGTCCCTGTGCTCTGGACTGCTTGATCTTGCAGGAATATTTTTGCTATCTGTCAGCTTAGTATATGAACCATGTGGGTGCTCAAGTGCATATAATTTCAGCTTCCTGCTGTGCTGTGATTTGCACATATAACCCTTATTAACATTAATGGGACTTAAATATGTGTATGTTCTGTTCTCCTATATTTGCATGGGGATTGTCACAGGTAGCTCTCATTAATGGTAATGAGCCTTATCCATGTCCATTCTACCCATGCAGATAGGAAAATTTCCCTCTCCCCAGTTAAACTTTAACACTTACGGAAATGTTCTATAGAAATTCAGAGGGTAATGACTATTCTTTAGAATTTTTCAGACAACCAATAGAATCTGTTAGCAGGAATGTAAAATTCTTATTGAAATTCTGTAGAAAGGATACTAAATTCTGCAGTTTTTAGAACAACTTTTACAGTAACTTATTACATTTCCATAGAACCCTGTTGGTTTCACCCCTTTTAAAATCTATAGGAGTTTTCCATAGATTTTAAAAAAGTTAGAAAATAGTGGGTTATTTTCTACACCTCATTAATGGGCTTTAATATGTAAACACTGATCTATGCTGAGAGAGAAAATATTAATATAGTTGTTTGTCAGGTTTTGATGCAATGTAATTTTCTTGCTTCTGACTGTAAAGGAAGAATAGATTTAAGGAACTCCAGACAGACCTATAGGCTTTGAGTTTTTTTATTATTAAGGATGGTCAGGGCGGGAATGTAAAACACATTAATAATATGTGGCCTGGCTGGGTATGTTCTTTCCCTCAAAGATTTCTCATTCATTATGGGCTTGATCCTGTAAGGTACTGAGAACCATTGGGAATTTAATGGTGTTGATGGTACTCAGCCTCTCCTAGGATTAGGCTCATCCGAGAAAACTGAGGCTCTCTCATGTTTCAGAAACAGAAAATAAAAGAAAAACCTTCCAACTAAGATGGCCTGAACACTTAGAAACTGCATAGTCTGCTCATGTAATGCACCAAGATCATAACACTTTAATAAACAGAATCCATAGTGGAAAACACCAAAGAAAGAACAAATGGCTTGCCTATCTATACAAGATGAATGGGAAGAAGGAATAGTGCTCTAGAGAGAAAAAGATCAATAATGGCACTTTGCTGGCTCAAATTGGCGTACTGAATCTTTGACTTTGGCATCTTTTACCCTCTGCAGTTTACTCAAGTTCATTGAGACTCCTTCACACGGCTCATGCCTTATTAGTGAACCATAGAACTTTATTTTATTTTTGTGCTGAAAGCATAATAAATAGACACATTCTCTCTCCCTGCTTCCCCTCCCCCATACACTTACCCCTCTTCATTATTTGGCAGTGTCAGTGTCTGGCTTTGACTTTAATATATATCCATATTTTCAATGATGCTTTGGATAGGTTTTCAAAAGTGTGTGTGCTTTCATCACTTTAATGTCTTCTCTTTTTATAAAAAGAGAAGACATTAATCAGCCTATCTCTGGTTGTTAGCATTAGCGCCCCATACAGATGTACTGTGGAGTCCTTTCTGCTGCCACTCCCATCTTATAATCTCTGACAATTCTCCTTTATTTTCTTCTACATTGGTTTCAATAAGCATAAGGAGCCCTGGCCTTGCTGAGTTGTTGGCACTTGGAGCTGCAGTACAAAGGTGAATTAGAGCTTGGGAACAATGGTACAATACTCAAATTATTATTTTTTCTTTCAGGTCCCCAGTGAATACTGGGAGTCTTCAAGGAGGGTGAAGACTGGAGGGTTCTCCTTTGAAGGTGAATACAAGGATCCACCCAGGGACCTCGGTAGCCTGACCCAAAGTTGGGTAAATATAATTGTAAGTTGGGACAGGTTCTTGTCCGAAGATCAGGCCTAGTAAGATTATTGTAAAGTTATCATATAATTTGGGAACCCCGATGTGCAGAGATGCAACACTCAGACTATAAGAACTCTTTCTCTATATATAAATATATGATTCATTAATAAATTAGCAAAGATTATGCACACATTTAAACTTAACAAAGCAGACAGAGATAATACAGAAAGTACATTTGGATGTCCATACTTACACCCTTATCTTTCATACTTAACCATTATCTTTCTCATCACCATCATTGTCCTCATCTTCCCTGGTGGCCATCATTCTGGCCCCTCACAAGGTCTGCATCTTTCCAACCTATCTGCTGCCCCTGAGATGTTACTTTTATAGGAGGTTACACTGATACTGCCATGACCAATGCATATTCAATTGAGGTCCTTATTTGTATTTCTTCCCCTTAAGGTGTCCGTATTCTATAGGTTAGTATATGTATGATGTTACCCATTAGCATACACATCAATTTGCTGTCATGGCAGCTTTGTGGTCGGAGGTCTTGTCCAGAACTTTCTGGATGCTAGTATCAGCTATGTTCTGTGCTGGGGTCAGCTGTATTCTGTGGGTGGCTGATGTCATTATTCCCCCTCTGGCGTACCACTTTCAGTTCACTGTAACTTATGAGTTACTTAAGTTTATCTGCAAAAAGAAAAGGAGTACTTGTGGCACCTTAGAGACTAACAAATTTATTTGAGCATAAGCTTTTTTGAGCTACTGTTCACTTCATTGGATGCATACAGTGGAAAATACAGTGGGGAGATTTTATATACACAGAGAACATGAAACAATGAGTGTTACCATACAGACTGTATCAAGAGTAATCAGGAAAGGTGAGTTATTACCAGCAGGAGAGCAGGGGAACCTTTTGTAGTGATAATCAAGGTGGGCCATTTCTAGCGGTTTGACAAGAATGTGTGTGGAACAGAAGGGGGGGAAATAAACAAGGGGAAATAGTTTTACTTTGTGTAATGACCCATCCACTCCCAGTCTTTATTCAAGTCTAAGGGTATGTCTACCCTACGAAATTAGGTTGAATTTATAGAAGTAGGATTTTTAGAAATCGTTTTTATATAGTCGATTGTGTGTCTCCCCACACAAAATTCTCTAAGTGCATTAACTCGGCGGAGTGCTTCCACAGAACTGAGGCTAGTGTCGACTTCCAGAGTGTTGCACTGTGGGTAGCTATCCCCCAGTTCCCTCAGTCTCCGCTGCCCATTGGAATTCTGGGTTGAGATCCCAATGCCGGATGGGGCAAAAAACATTGTCATGGGTGGTTCTGGGTATATGTCATCAGGCCCTTCCTCCCTCCCTCTGTGAAAGCAATGGCAGGCAATTGTTTCACGCCTTTTTCACGCTGGAGCTCTTTTGCGATTCTGGGACTTCATCATGGTCACCTCTGCTGATGACCTCTGCACTGACCAGCAGCTTGCCACACTGGCCAAACAGGAAATTGAAATTCAAAAGTTCGCGGGCCTTTTCCTGTTTACCTGGCCAGTGAATCTGAGTTGAAAGTGCTGTCCAGAGTGGTCAGAATGGAGCACTCTGGGATCGCTCCCGGAGGCCAATATCATCTAATTGTGTCCACAGTACCCCAAATTCAACCCAGCAAGGCCAATTTCAGTGCTAATCCCCTTGTCGGGGGTGCAGTTGAAAAAAAGGGCTTCGTCGTGTGGATGGGTGCAGGGTTAAATCGATTTAATGCTGCTAAATTCGACCTCAACTCCTAGTATAGACCAGGGCTAAGTTAATTGTATCCATTTTGTAAATTAATTCCAATTCAGCAGTCTCTCGTTGGAGTCTGTTTTTGAAGTTTTTTTGTGAAGAATTGCCACTTTTAGGTCTGTAATTGCGTGACCAAAGAGATTGAAGTGTTCTGTGACTGGTTTTCGAATGTTATAATTCTTGACGTTTGATTTGTGTCCATTTATTCTTTTACGTTGAGACTGTCCAGTTTGGCCAATGTACATGGCAGAGGGGCATTGCTGGCACATGATGGCATATATCACATTGGTAGATGTGCAGGTGAACAAGTCTCTGATAGTGTGGCTGATGTGATTAGGCCCTCTGATAGTGTCCCCTGAATAGATATGTGGACACAGTTGGTGATGGGCTTTGTTGCAAGGATAGGTTCCTGGGTTAGTGTTTTTGTTGTGTGGTGTGTGGTTGCTGGTGAGTATTTGCTTCAGGTTGGGGAGCTGTCTGTAAGGAAGGACTGGCCTGTCTCCCAAGATCTGTGAGAGTGATGGGTCGTCCTTCAGGATAGGTTGTAGATCCTTGATGATGCATTGCAGAGGTTTTAGTTGGGGGCTGAGGTGATGGCTAGTGGCGTTGTGTTATTTTCTTTGTTGAGCCTGTCCTGTAGTAGGTAACTTCTGGGTACTCTTCTGGCTCTGTCAGTCTGTTTCTTCACTTCAGCAGGTGGGTATTGTAGTTGTAAGTTTATCTGTACCACAGATTATAGGCCTCAGCCTCACACTATCTACTAAAGCCAAATCTTACAGGATAAAAGCCTGTACGCTCCTTGCATTTCTACTAAATATAATAAAGCAGGATAACAAAGCAATGAATATAATACAGGTAAGCTGGCCCACTGAGCTACATGTCCTAAGGATTTATGGGGCCCTATGCAGTATTATTAAACTGGTGCCCCTGTGCTCCACTGAAGGCGGTCCCCAGCCAGCACCGCTGACCCCAGTGTGTCGAGGTGACACAGCCATCATCCCCGCCTGCAGACCCCAAGAATCCTCCCCCCCCCCATTGCTGATACACACTGTGCTTTGTATGCAGCAGATGCTGTGGCAGTGGCTCAAGGCAGGCTTCACGCTGTCAGATAGGGGCTGCATCTTGCCAGAGCCCACGGCCCTCTTGCAGCCCCTTGCCACTCCTGGCTCATCACGAGTATTTTGATAGGATAACCAAGCAGTAATAACAACAACAATAATACGTGTGTGTGTGTGTGTGTGTGTGTGTGTGTGTGTGTGTGACAGACAGTCTTACACTCCCCAACACACAGTCTGTCACACACACACACACACACACACACACACACACACACACACTCTGTATTGCGGGACTGTGACTCATATGAGAGGCAGAGTGTAGGTGGGTGTGAGAGCCCGTCTGTGGGTGTGAGAGACTGTGTGTCTGTGTGTTAGGGAAGTATGAGAGACCGTGAGCGCACTGTCACTTTAAGTCCCCCCCCCCTCCGCTCCCCCCCCAACTCACCTGGAAGTTTTGCCTTTCCTGTCCTGGCCCCTGCCTGGTCCCCGCCAGAGAGCAAGCGGTGCAGGCAGGCAGGGTCCAGGGCAGGACTCTGCTCTGGGCGGCGGTGGGGCGGGCCACTGGGCTGCCAGTGACCAGCTGTGCCACTCTGGGCTCCCTGGGGCTGAGTCGGCGGCTGGAGCCCTCTGCCGGCCAGCTGACAAGGGAGGGGGTGGGGTTGGGGGCGGGGAGAAGCCCACCGGCTCAGCATGGGGGAGGGGCCAGAGAAGAGAGGATTCCAACCACGGCCAGGGAGGGGAATGGTACCCCAAACTTTCCGGTGCCCTACACAGCCGCATATCTGCATATGCCTAGGCATGGCCCCTGGATCCACCATGCAAGGGTCATGGTATGAGCACTGAATATTTTAAAAATATAACTCAAACTTGCAAAATCCTACTCATCTGCTACCCTGGCGAAAATGAATGTCATTTAGGGTGGGATTTTGAAAGTTGCCTAGGGGATTTGGATGCCTAATTTCCATTAGTTTTATAATAGGAACTGAGAATTTAAATCCATTAGGCAGCTTTGAAAATGCCACCCATAGTTTTTTTTAATTTTTAATGTCCTCCTAACAAGGATTGGTGACTAAATTTTTATGCAGGCTGGTAAAAGTAACATACAAATAATTAAACTAGATACATTTAGTACATAACCATGGTGCAATGTGGTGTGCTGTCACAGTTGTTGTCTGTGTTGATTATGGAGAGTCTTGCCGTACAGTTTGTGAATTCTGGTTGTATTATGAAGCTGTTATGAAATTGTTGTATCATGGAAAGTGTCTCTATCTCTGTGTATTCCCCCATTGCTGACAAGCCTTTGAGCACTTCTGAGCCAGATCAAGGGCAATAGCCAATTGTTAAGGTCTTACCTGGGGAAAGTAAAAAAAACAAACAAACAAACAAAAAAAAACACCTCATCCTAGAGAAATTCAGTTGTCTCCATCTTCCCTCAACAGGAGGTTGAGGATCTAGAGAGTTGAAATTCCCTAAGCAGGAGGTTATAAAAGGATGCATGGGAGAGGACTCAGGGAGTCACACAGGGAAGTTTAGGCCAGGAGGAGGGAAGGGGACAGGCTGGCTAAGCTCAGGGAAGTTGAACTGAGGTGGGGGGAAACAAGGCTCCATTTTCAGAAAACAAGCCGTGCGTTGGAGCAGGAGGGCCCTGGACAGCTCCAGATGAACCTGACATCAGCTTAAAGAAGGCGCTGGAGTGTTGAGGAAACTGGGTCAAGGAAATGTGTGCATAATTTTTTGTATAGATTTGTGTATTTCTTGTAGGGTTGCCAACTTTCTAATTGCAGAAAACTGAACACCCTTGCCCTTCCTCCTGCCCTGAGGCCCCGCCCCCACTCCTTCCCTCCTCCGTTGCTCACTCTCTCCCATCCTTATTCACTTGCTCATTTTCACCAAGCTAGAGTAGGGGGTTGGGGTATGGGAGGGGGTGAGGGCTCTGGGGTGGGGCTGGGGATGCAGAGTTTGGGGTGCAGGATGGGGCTCTGGGCTGGGACCAAGGAATTCAGAGTGTGGGAGGGGGTCCAGGCTGGTGTAGGGGGTTGGGGTATGGGAGGAGGTGAGGGATCCAGCTGGGGGTGTGGGCTCTGGGCTGGGGGCGAGGGGTTTGGCATGCAGGAGGGAGCTCAGCACTGGGGCACGAAGTTGGAGTGCCAAAAACTGGATGCCTGGCAACCCTAATTTCTCATGCTATTAAAAAAAGAGCAATAGTGTTGTAGAAGCTGTGTGTTATGTACTACAGCTCTGTCATGCCCCCTTGAAGAGATAAAGCAGAACACTCACACCCAGGAGAGTGCTGGGAGAAGGTGTGTTTAAGCTATGGGGAAAGCCTTGAGTGGTCAGCCGTAGTTCTAAGGGCTGGTCAGGGGGGCTGTATTATCTCAAACTCCTAAGACACCAGACAGAAGATTTGCATCTTGAGGCAAAACTGTGTGGATCTGCCATGTAGCCTCTTCTTAATGTATGTAAGAGTGGTTATGGTCAAAAGCATGACCATGTAAAAGACAGTGGCAATACCTTGGTACCATTTGGACTCTTGGAGCTTAAAACATTCAGGGTTTCAGCAACGGGATCCCTCCACAGCAGCCTGGTGAATGGCCAAGAAGGGGCACTCGACTGGACATGTGACACAGTCTTTTGGATAAGACATCAAATTAAGGACCTCCTCCAGTCACTTAATATTCCTTGGGGCTTTTTGTAAAAGTAGTAGTATTAGCCTGTGTGTCTTGGCTAAATTCCAGCTCTACTAATTACATACTACCTCCCTAATTTTCCACGACCTCTTCAGTTATTAGATATGGCAAGCTTTTTCCCTTCCTGTTCCTGTTACAAACTGTAGTGTGTGCAGTTAAACATTTGCTGCATTTCATCCCAGAGTTGACTGCATTTCAGTGCTGGAAAGAGTAATGTGTATATTAAGATTTCTATGTATGTTCATGTTTTGAAAAACACATTGGGGTCCTTCAGAATAAAATGTTCTGTATAAGGCCCTGTTCCAAATCAATGGAAAGACTCCCAAGGACTTCAAAGGGTACGGGATTGGATCAAACCCTAAATGTAGTAGTTTTAAATGTTAAAAAGTACCTCTACTTTTTCCAAGGCACAGAAAAGAAAATCTCTCAAACACAGATCCAAAGACACAATTAATTTATAAATAAATCTTATGTGAAGAAGGGTGGATGACACAGCATACTTAGAAAAGTTAACGTCTAACAGCATTTATTGACATTAGATTTGGCAAGAAAATAGGGTTAACTGAACCACCTTTTGAATCCTACTAGATGTATTAAGCTACATGTTTAACCAGAGCCCAGCCGCTTGCAAGCACCCTCTAACCCCCAGAGCCCATGGTTAGAGAGGGAGAAACAGTCTGATGCTGGGTCCTGGGCTTGTGTGGAATTTCCTGCATCCTGCCTCCTTCCTTCAGGGCGTGCGGGAACTGTACCTACCAGGAACCCTCCAGCTCCTCTTCCTGGCAGTATCTTCTATTTTCAAGATGGGCTCTGCAGGGTCCAGAAGCCCCTACTGGTGACAAAAAGGTCTGCAGCCCCTTTCTGTGTGTGCGGGGAAGGAAATTCTGTACAGAACATTAGTTTTTCTGCAAATTTTCCAATGCACAATAGCGCAGATTCCCCCAAGAGTAACATGACATAGCTATAAATTCTGTTCTGCAAACACTTACAGATACAAGTATCTTTGGGTTCAATGACAGTGATTGATAAAGCTTCAAAACACACCTGTGATATAGCTATCTTAAGGCTAGGAGTGAAATATTCACCCCATTGAAGTCAATGGGAGTTTTACCGTGACTTCTTCAATTGAGCCAGGATTTCACACTAGCTCATACAAGATACTGAGCACTCTCCACTTCCATTGAAATCAATGGGAATTCAGGGTACTCTATATGTTATAGATTTGAGGCTAAAGTATCTTTCCAAAGGTCACCAAAGAAGTCAAAATAGAATCCCATGGCCAAATTTGCATCCAGTGTAACGATTGTCTTCAGTGGAATGATACCAGGGATGAATTTGCTCTGCCCTTTACTCTAAATACTAAAATATTGTCTCTTCTTCCCTAGAATCTTTGACATTCATGCTGCTGTGTCTTTTATAACATCTTGTTGCTCTGACTTTACTTGATCTAGTTGTCCATGGAACCCTCTCTTACAGAGTGTCCAGGAAGCTCCTTCTCTGAGGAGTACATTTTTAGTACAACACCACAGCTGTGAGACACTTTCTGACATTAACACAGTTTCATATAAATGAATGCCAATGCTCCTGGCAAAAATAAGAGCCAGAATACTTGTTCTCATGAACTAGAGAAAAGACACATTTAGTTAAGGTTTAGTGCAAGCTTTTTTGCATTATTCATTCCTCTGCTGCTGCTCTAGTAACAATGTACTGTACTCCATAAAAAAAACCTGCATTAAAAGAATTTTACGGTTGTAAAGTAAAGTTAGGAAATGTCAGAATTAAGGTTGCTATGCAACCTTAATTCAGCCCTCCTTGTGTGAATGCATAATGATAGTCTTTCACTGCATGATCACATGCTATTTTTTCCACAGGACTTCTGCTTCAGTCAGTGAATGGGTTATTGAATATTTTCTTTAATCCTCATCTTTCAGTGTTGGGCCCCAAGTTGTCTTTACTGCATACCGTCCAAATCCTGCACTGAATACAAAATTATTCATATAGTTATTGATGTTTCTGTGATGCACTCACCATAGTTTTGGAATGTTTCACACATTAATTTATCGTTGTAATAACCTTGTGAGATTAGATGATGATGTTATCCCCATTTTACAGCTGGGTAACTGAGACACAGAGAGACTGAAATCATTATTGTTAGACGTGTCCACTAATTTTGACAGGTCTCAGAGTAGCAGCCGTGTTAGTCTGTATCTGCAAAAAGAACAGGAGTACTTGTGGCACCTTAGAGACTAACAAATTTATTAGAGCATAAGCTTTCATGGGCTTATTTCTTTGGATGCATAGAATGGAACATATATGTATACATACAGAGAAGGTGGAAGTTGCCATACAAACTATGAGAGGCTAATTAATTAAGATGAGCTATTATCTGCAGCAGAAAAAACTTTTGTAGTGATAATCAAGATGGCCCATTTAGACAGTTGACAAGAAAGTGTGAGAATACTTAACATAGGGAAATAGATTCAATATGTGTAATTTTGAGTGCTCAACCTGAGACACCAAGGCACTGATTTTTCAGAGTACATAGCATTTTTATAGCAATGAATAAGTTCAAAAAAGACTCCAGAGGGAATCCTGCTTCACTGATGATATTGACCTGACTGGATCATCACAAGAAGAGGTAACATTACTACAAGGGATGCTAAACATCACTTGGAGATCCAACATAGAATTGGACTTGCAACTGCTGCTCTAGCAATGCTCAGCCTGATAATTCTGTTCTTTACTAAAGTTTCAATTTGCCTAATACTGAAGTTAGGCTTACCAACTTGTAATTGTCAGGATTCCCTCTGGAGTCTTTTTGAAAAATTGGCATTGCATTAGTTATCCTCCAGTCATCTGGAGGAGGATTTCAGTGATAAGTTACTTACCACTGTAAGTAGTCCTGCAATTTCATATCTACATCCTTCAGAACTCTTGGGTGAGTACCATCCGGTCGTGGAGACTTATTATTGTTAAATTGTCAATTTTTTCCAAAATCTCCTCTATTGACACCTCAATCTGAAACAGTTCGTCAGATTTGTTACCTAAAAAGAATGGCTCAGGTGTGGGAATCTCTCCAACATAAAGTGTGCTACTTTAGCACCTCGATTTTCCAGTGGCCTCCTGTGGTTGGCAGGCTTTATGCTTGTGATATACTTTAAAAAATGCTGTTAGTTTTTGAGTCTTTAGCTAGTAGCTCTTCAAATTCTTTCTTGGCCTGCCTAATTCTACTTTTACACTTGACTTGCCACAATTTATGATCCTTTCTATTTTCCTCAGTAGGAGTTGACTTCCAATTTTTAGAGGATGCCTTTTGGCCTCTAACTGCCCCTTTTACTCTGCTGTTTAGCCATGGTGCCATTTTTTGATACTGTTCCTGTTTTTTGTTTGTTGTTTGTTTGTCTGTTTGTTTTTTTTTGCTTGAGACATACATTTAGTCTGAGCCTCCATTATGGCACCTTTAAACCATTTTCATATATTTTGCAGGTATTTGCATGTGATGGTTCCTTTTAATTTCCATTTAACTAGCTTCCTCATTTTTGCAGTCTCCTTTATGAAGTTAAATGTTATTGTGTTGTGTTTTTTTGGCTTTTTTTCTCCCTTACAAGGATGTTAAATTTAATTACATTATGGTTGCTATTGCCAAGCAGTTCAGCTATAATCACCTATTGGACCAGATTCTGTGCACCACCTAGGACTACATCAAGAATTGCCTCTCCCTTGTGGGTTCCAGGACAAGCTGTTCCAAGAAGCAGTCATTAATAGTGTCTATTAATGCATCCCATCATGAGGTGACATGTACCCAGTCAATAAGAGGATGGTTGAATTCTGCCGTTGTGTTTTCTGCCTTTGTAGGCTCTGTAATCTCTCTGTGCATTTCACAATCACCATCCTTGTCAGGTAGTCAGAAGTATTTTCATACTGCTGCACCCTGTTGTTCAAGCATGAAATTTCTATCCATCGATCCTATGGTACAGTTTGATTCGTTTAAGATTTTTACTTTATTTGACTGTATGCTTTCTTTCACATATAGTGCCACTCCCACACCAATGCGACCTACTCTGTCATTCTTATATATTGATATCCCAAATTTGGGCCTTTAGATCCATAGCACAGACTGCTAAGACTTTTGAAGTAATGGAGTAACTGCTAGCAGTAGTAGGTTGTTGTCCTCAATATGGATCAGTCACTACAGGTGCCATGAGACACATACTTTGCCTGAGTGTTTCACAGCTATTTGCTTATAGTGTGTGTCTTTACCACTCTGCTCCCTTGTCACTCCCCATCAGACCTCAGAACCTGTCCCCCTTCTCCTCTGCTTCTATCCCTTCCCTCAGTTTGTGCACCCTCGCCCTCTAGTCTTATCCCCCTGGTTCTTGTCCTCCACCCCTCTCTTCTCCTGTACAATCTTCAGATTTCTTTCCCCTCCCTCTCTGCACCTATCTACCCCCTGTCTACAACTGCCCGCTTCTTCTTCTGCTCCTATTTAGCCCCCATCCCTTGGCTGCTATCCCCCTCTTCCTCTGTGCATATATACTCCTCTGCCTTCTCTCCTCCTATCCACTTCCCCACTGGCTGCCACCTCCTCTCTATTCCTATCGCCTCTGCTCCTACCCACTCACCCCACAGCAACTCCTGCTGCCTTCCCTCTTTGTTACCCCCCCAACCCATCCCCTTCTGCGCCTCCTTATCTGGTGGCTCCTGCAACTCCCCTCTCTTTCTGTGCACTTCCTTCGCACTGTGAGCAATAATTTCTTTCAATTGCTTCCAATGACCCCTTAGTAATAGACTGTAGGAAATATATTTCAGCTAAAGCCCCATGTTGAGTTAATTTATACTGTATGTCATTGTTACCTGTAGAGCAATCTTTATTTATTAGTATTCTTATTTTGAATTATTTTCAAACAGGTCTGAGATTTTTGTTTTTATAGCCTGTCAGAGCCTAAAGCAGTTGAACATTTGAGAATGGCAAGATTTTCTTAAATCTTTAAGTGGGCTTACTTTTATATTAGCCACTGGTTTCTTCTCAAATATGATTTGTTTCTGCATAACCATGGTATAAACCAAAGTAAACATGATGATGCTCAAAACCTGTGCATCTATTACCTATATCTGACATTACTCCAATGTAGTGAGCATCAGCATTCAGAGATGGGCTCACGCTGCCGTGTAGAGGGTCTAGATTCAGATTTTGATTTGTTATAAAGATAGAGCCATTTGCCCCCCCCCCCTTCAAAAAAGTGGATTTCTTCAGTCTCGAGGATGTTTAGTGCCAACATTTTAGTCAGGGCCTTCTCTAGTGAATAGTGTCTTTCCAACAAATAGAGCTTCTATGAAAGGTAATTCCATAAAAGACCTCACCGAGTTGGCCAGTGTTGTCACAATTGAAAGCAATTGTGCCTTAGAAATATTTCCTTCGGGGTGTTTTGCTTCTAGAATTTACATTACATTAAAATATTGGTGTGGTATATATTTGTCTAATAATTTATCATTGTTATAGAGAGAGCTGCTCTAAGTGGCATATCCTGTAACTGGTGTTCTGCAAACCTTTGACTATTAGTTCATAAATATAGAGCTTCTTTGCATAACACCATGCATTAGTTTCTATAGTTCAGCATGTCTGGGAACTGTTCCTATAGGTCCGGAATTTGGGGGAATACCAGTGGATACTACAGTCTCATTCCTACTTCTGTCCTGACTATAATTCATACATATTAAATATCAATTAAGAGTCATATTTTACAAATGATTCTCAGTAACCACTGTGAAAAAGAATTGCTTGAGCATGCAAGGATGCTTTATTTTATCAGCCAGTTAGTATTACTTGAAAAGTCCATGGCTATATCCATAAAAATTGCACTATAATAAAATCACTTTGAAAGTAGGTTTAGAGGAACAGACTGAGCCCTTTGGTCCCAATTCAACAAGGTACTGATGAATTTTTTTTTGAGAGATAAATGAGTGAGCATACAGCAAACCAGATTTACAAATGGAATATTTTAGTCATCTGTATTTATTTTTTCTCCTCTAATCCATCCCCAAATATCCCAGAACACTAGTCTGTGTTATGGACTGTGCCCAATAAAATTCTATTTCAAATTTAAATAAATAAATCAATTTGAGCCATAGCAATGTAGTTATGGCAACAGCAAAAACATTTGAGACCCCTACCACCTGGAAGGAGGGGTGAGGGGAAATGTTATCTTATATTTTTCATATTTGCTAAAAGCAATTTGCTGTCAGGCTGCATTACCCCTCTCCTTATTTTTAAAGCAAGTATGAGCCCAGAGAGAGAATTATTTTTACAGTTGAGTTATAATCTCTCAAAAATAGTGGTTTATTAGGGAAATGTTGACAGACCCTTAACTTGAGTGGTGTGACTGGTGCTGCTATAATAATATTAAGTTTTTGCAATGTTCCCTGGTAATCATTTCTCAAACATCATCTCTAACTTCAATGTCAGCACATTTGCTTTGAAATACAGAGGCAGCATGATTGTTCCTGACATTCTTGTAAATGAATGGCTAAGAATTGATTCTTAATATCTTTTGAGTGAGATGTAAAACCAAAGCCTTCACCACTTGTGGTCATTAAACATTTCACTTTCCATTTTTCCATTGCACTTTTTATAAGAGGAGAGGTGTAAACAATGGTATCCTGGCCAACTTTCAAACAGGCCACACGAGTTCCCTGGATTCCCTTTGTAGTTTCCATTGTATATGGTATTCTTCATTTCTTGTCCTAATCTGTCATAGGTGCTCTTAAATTGTCAAATTCTACCCCGATAGTGTGGCTGCATTTCAACGGTGAATGAACGGATTCTTACATGAATATCTTGCCTACCTCACAAGGGTTTTCTGTGGCTTCTTTCATCTTTATATTTGTAAAGCAGTTTTATGCTAAGTAGCACAACCATTTTACCATTGTAAAAATGTGCTTTTGCTTGTGTTAGATAAATGATAGGATTGTGGGATTATTCTGGTACAGACTTTGAATAAGATCTAAACGTTATTAGAGAAATAAAAATTGCACCTCAATCTGGGAAACATGTTTTAGGAGATTAGAGGACATTTTCATCTGGTAAAAAATAATTCTACATACTATCAACACATTAAGCTTTTGATACAAAAAATGAAAGGTTCTGTCTTGGACCCCAATCCAGTGAAAACTTATTTTGTGCTTAATTTTAAACATAGGAGTGTTCCCATTGACATCAGGGCCTTAATTTGTACTAATGCAATGACAACGTTAATTTTTGTAAAGTAAAAATAAATAAATCATTTTATGACCAGGTTTTATGCCTATTTCAGAGACCACGTAAGCGTTAAAGTGGAAAAGAGGGGGCTAGCAAAAGGTATTAATTAATAGTTATGATGACTCATGGAAAATTAATAATAGAAATTTAATAAACACATAGTTTGGTAGTGTTTATGGTGGGCAGAAAAAAGGAATTTTGGTAAAATAGGATAAATTCTCCTTAAGCAAATAGATGTTGTAACTGTTGAAAAGCTATTTGCTCTCATGAAATATATCTATAATATTCTCCCAAATTTAGGATAAAGAAATTGAGCATCTTCTCAAATAGTTCAGAGAGCCCCCAGACCTGTTGTCCCTAGTTTACCTTTCCAGGCATAGGTAAATGATTTCAGCCCAATTCTACGAAGACTTCTACCCATAGTTGACATTCTTGATGTCAATAGTTCTACTTACAGTGTGTAAAGTTGGCAAATCTTTGTAGGATTGAGGCCTTACTGTGGATCTGATTATTTTTGTTGGTTTATTTATTTTTTGTTTTGTACCCCTCAATAATCATTAAGGAATGTAGTTTAGTTAATCTTAAAGTTCTGTTGTTCTCCAAATGGAGTAAGTTATGAATGGATTTCACAGGCTTCAATGCTTTGATTGGTATGCTATTGGGATTTCTTTCATGACTCCCAATGCTTGTTATCACATTGTATTTTTAATATGAATTATTCTAATCCTTGAAAAATAAATATATGAAATAAATTAAAACACCTTTATCTCTTCAGATGACAGGCATTGTAGAAATGCATGGAGTGATTACTATTTTTATTGCATAGAACATATTTTCAACACTTGACAAATAATAAATAAAACTATAATTAATAATGCAGTGTTAGTTTAGCACTTGAGAAAAATTTTGTCCGTGCTAACAACACTGCCTTCTGTAATTCTTCCAACCTACTGGCCTGATCCTGCAACCACTGCTCACCTGAGTAATTCTCACTCCTGCAAATAGCCCATTGAGTTCAATTTCCCCTGCTGTTTTTTGGATGATCTTCTGTGAGCAAAAAGTGCCAATCGTGTTAAAGTCTAAATCACATTGTTATACCATTGATGACAGAGGTCCCTATGGACGACTGATATCACAAGCAAACTTGTATAACCCCAGATCTTGCTGAGCCCCTGGCCGTTATTTTCTCTGTTCCACCTATCCCCGGCCATATCTACTTCTTCCTCTGAGTTCTTTTTTTAAAAGAAGTCTTGTCTAAGTTCTTTCTTCAGTAAATGCAGAAATTTATTGTCAGATTACCTTTCTAGTTATTATTCTTAGTCTTATATAAGACCCCACTCATTATCATTTTTATTAAAAAATGCCATAGTTTTTGCCTATCTCCCTTTATTTGGAGCACTTTCTATTTATTTGTCCAATTTCCTGACATCTGATCTTTTGACCTATTTGAAAAATATGATTATGGCTGTGATTTGTTTTCTCCTACTAAAGTGGGGCTTCCAGCTTAAATTTATTCACCCTTGCAATGCATTGGGATTTTGTTTGCCTGTTTGTCCACTGCCTCCATGCTCAGAAAATTTTCAAGTTCTCAACATTAAATAAAATCAATCTGAAGTGAGACCTTTCTTTCTGAAATGCTATTCAATTGAGTTCCCATGCCAGCCTCTATTTCAATATTTCTTCCAAAATTGTTCTGAAGAGAGAGTTTTTGGAGCATCCTTAGCTGTTTATTGACTCACCATCTTATTTATTGTGGTTCATAGATATTTCCAGTTGTCTAGTAGGTGGAAGTAGCAGGGGTTCCTGCACTAACTTTGACACTAAGCATATATGTTCTCTGTGTTGCTAACTGTACTACTAAATAACTCATGGTTAGACCAATAACAGCACATTCTTACATCTCTAGAACTTAAACCCCTATGAACACCTACACGTGAAATAAATAAAATGAAGCATTTCAAAAAGGTATGTGCAAACAAGAAAAGAAACTGGGACCAGCATAAGGAAATTTCTTAATAATCTACCATTCCATCAATGGTAAACAGATCCCCATTAACAGTCAACAAAGGAAAAGGAATCTCACACGTTCTCAGCCACAAGGTAACAAGGATATGCCATGTGTACTTTGGTGGATATTGAAAGAATATTTGTTCATCTTCCTTTGAGTCTGATCCTGCAAACATACAATGGGATATAGTCCATTTTGAAGTCAATGGGACTGTGCTTGTAAAGCACTAGGTTTATTGTGTTTTAAGACTGAGCCCTTTGGTCCCAATTCAACACGAATATACTTGATTTTAAGCATATGGCCGTCTCACTGAAGTTAATAGGACTGCTCATGTGCTTACAGTTAGGCACAAGTTGAAGTGAAACCTTAAGCAATTTATATGGTCTTGATCCAAAAAACATTGATGTCAATGGAATGAATCCCATTAACATCAATGAGCGCTGGGTCAGGCCCTAAATGGGTGTGAGCCTTTATTGTATCACTGCCTAGGGCTATTTTTAAAGTGTCCTATTCCTTCCAAATCAGGTTTTGTAAATCCCCACATGCTACTTAATTTCTTTAGACTATAACATGCTTTTCAAGAGCTTTGTTGGGGGTTATCCAGTGCTTAAATCAATTGGCAGGGGAGGCAGAAAAAGTTACACCTCATAGGGAACGGAGTTCTGCAGAAGAGCCACAGGGACATTGAAAACTTTAAATGTGTTTTGTTTAACGTTCAGGATATGTCATCACTGCTATTAGACACCCTCAGCTGGCCCCTGCCAGCTGACTTATGGCTTGGCTACACTTGCAAGTTAGAGCACTTTAAAGCAGCCCTTGGTGCCCCAGCTCATGACCCGTCCATGCTGGCAAGGCACATAGAGCACTCTGACTCCGCAGCTAGAGCGCTCCTGGTATTCCACCTCGAGTGGAATAACATTTGATGCACCTCTGCTGCAACGCCCTGCCATCAGTGTGAACAAAGTATTGCATTACTGCGCTCTGATCGGCCTCCGGAAACGTCCCATAATCCCCTTAAGTCAAGTGGCCACTCTTGTCATTGTTTTGGAATCGCTGCAGGAATGCGGACATGCCCTTTCAAAGCTCCGGTTGCTTATCTGCTTGGAGACGAAGCAACCATTACTGTGGAATGCTGTGTGTGTGGGTGGGAGGGGTCGGTCTGTTGCTGTCTGAACTTACAAGACAGAATACTGACATGCTCTCAGCCTCACCAACCCACTCTCTCTCCCCCCACATACACACAACACACTCCCTGTCACACTCCACCCCACCCCACCCCACCCACCATTTCAAAAGCACGTTGCAGTCACTTGCACACTGGGATAGCTGCCCATAATGCACTGCTCCCAATGCCGCTGCAAGGGCTGAAAATGTGGCCATGCCAGTGTGCTTGAAACTGTCAATGTGGACAGACTGCAGCACTTTCCCTACTGCGCTCTATGAAAGCTGGTTTAACTCAAAGCGCTCTACAGCTGCAAGTGTAGCCATGCCCTTAGGCTTATGGGGCTCAGGCTGCAGGGCTGTTTACTTGTTGTGTAGACAATCAGGCTTGGGCTGCATCCTGAGCTCTGGGACCCTCCCATCTCACAGGATCCTAGAGCCGGGACATCTATGCTGCAGTTAAACAGCCCCTTACCCCGAGCCTAACAAGCCTGAGTCAGCTGGCATAGGCCAGTCATGGGTTTTTAACTGCAGTGTAGACATACCTTCAGAGTGCATAGTTGTAGCACATTAGTGAATGGTTTACAAAATGTCATTGCACTCGTGTGCATGCCTGCATGGGGTTTGTTTTGTTTTTTGTTTTTTTAAGTTCTACTTTATCCTTATTGCTAGGGTCCAGAATTTTTAACATTTTCTGTTGCTAAAACAATCTCAATGCAAGTGCTTTAAAAATGTCTTTATTTTCTACTTGGCTAATAAAAGAAAACGAAAACAATGTACAAAAAGCAATTCCCTCTTTTTAGGTACAGCACCAGTACAACCATTACAGGACATATCTGACGTTCTCTTTCTCCCTCCATCACAATGTTATTAAGTACATATAAAGAAAGCACCAGTATGTTTGACTCTTCCCCCATCACCCACCCGTGAATTTCACTACATTTATTTCCTGTACATGCAACAAGGTCTTGACTGATAATTGATTGTGGATCATTACTATTGTTGCCTCTTGGCCTAGGTGGTTAGCCAATATTCAGGGCCTTGCCTTGTTTCTGTTAAAAAGAGAAATTGATTATACAAGTCAGGTATTTCTTTGGTGCAATCCTGTTTATTTACAAAGAATACACACTAAGTCCTGTGTCCTAATAACAACAGGAATAAACAACAGCAGGTAGTTTCCTTGTCCAGTAATCCAAGTCTGCCACTTCAGTACTGTACTATTTATTGGCATCCTCCCAGGGCCTCTCTCACCACTGCTTCTCTCTCATGTTCCTTTCTTCACTGACCTATGCAGCTGCAACCAATCAGTGCCCAGGGAAACTCCTCAGCCCATATACTGTAGCTTCTACTCAGGCCTTCCATGCTGGCCAGTGCCTTGGATGGTGCCGTCTCTCGTTTTAGCTCTTGCTGCACAAAGGGATGTGTAACTGGTCCTTAATTTAACCTGAATGAGAGGTGTTCAGTACACCCATTGGCTATAACCAGGTCTGTGACTGATGACAGCCATTAGCACCTTCCTGCATAACATTATTATTATTATTTGTTTATATATGGCCCAGTCAAGTGCCAAGGTCAGGACTTCATTGTGCTAATTGGAATATGAGACCAGCCCTGCCCTAAAAGCTCACGATCTAAACAGACCAGAGAGAGAGAGGGCTATAACATATATGCAGATTTAGCAATGTAATAGTTTACAAATGTCATGGTAGTTTCCCCCGCACTCCTGCTTTTTATCATTTTAGGATCATTTTAGCCCAGATGGAATAAAGGGGTCCACTTGGGTATGCAACAGTAATTGCAAAAAAAAAAAAAAAAAAAAAAAAAAAAAAAGAGAGAGAGCTGGAACTCTGTCTCCTCATAGAGTTGTGTTTGTTTTATGATCTCTTTATTTTAACCAGAGGAAGTGCATCTGCTCACACAGTAAAATTATTTCCTTTTAACTCAAACTCTGGATCAATATCACATCCTTAAAATTTTTTTCTTTCCAGTGACAAGTCAACCAACCCAAAGGCCACATACTTTCCTTGATCATTATGAAAAGTCACACTGAAAGTCAATGTATGTTCTACATTCAAATCTATGGCCGTATGAGACCCTTATTATTCCTTTTATCTGTTTTGTGACTTGAAATGATAGAGTAGTAAAACATACTTCCAGAACTGCCTCTTTTATCATGTATGACATAATATTCCATTTTTATTTGAAGGGGATATGGGGACTTCAGAAGAATAGCCAGATGCCCAGCATTGAAATAGTTTAGGTGAGTGTCTGGCACCAAACTGGAATGTCATTTTAGTAATACTTCCCAATCTTCTATAAGGTCTATGTGTGTGGATGTATACGAACTGTATAAGGACTAATTTTTTTCCTTAGAGAATAATTTATCTCTATGTTTCTTCTTAAATATATCCTTTGCTAGCTGTAAAAGTGAGTTATTTTATTCTATTTTTATTGGAGAACAGCCACTTTCTAGCCCTGCTGCCCTAAACTATTGATGACGTAGAACAGACTATTTTTGTGCTGAATGGAGAATAACATCCATAACTCCTATTAACAACAGCAACACTGGTGTATGGCACTTGCTGTGAACTTGAATGAAAGTTCAGTTGTCAACGACAAGCTGTGTGTTCCCTGTAGAGTTTGTTCTGTGCTGTTGAATAACTCCGTACAATTGCACCTGTGAAAAGGAAATGGGTTTTACATTTTCACAAAACCTGAGGCACATGACTTTTACTGGGCTTGTTTTGTATTCAAAACCTCTTATATAGCTGTGTTCCAAACAAAGCCTTAGATCCTGCAACAGTTGCTTCTGCTTAACTTTAAGCATGGGAGTAGTACTATTGACTCTAACAGGACAACTCACATGCCTAAAGATATGTTTGTAGGACAGGTTAGCTTTTCACTATAGAACTTTCCCTCCACAAGTGACAGAAGTGAAGTTAAGTGGGCAAGAGTAAGCAGAACTCCAGAAAAGCCACTCCTTCAGGAGAGAGAGCAGTATATGAAGCTAAGGAGACATTACAGTGTTGCCAAGTAAATAGTGTACTGGCAGGGCAGTGAGGAGACCTGTGTTTTATTCTTGGCTCTGGTGCTGGGTGGCGTTGGGTAAGTCGCTTCTCTCCCTCTGTTTCACCTCATACCCCTTTTCTGTTTTGTCTCTTTAGACCGGAAGCTCTTTGAGGCAGAAATGGTCTCTCAGTAAGTGAGTGTATAATACCTAGCACGTAGGTAGTACTGTCTTGGTAACAAGAAGGTGGCTGGGACACTCATCTACCCCTCAGGCACTGTTAAGAATTTGAAGAGTATATTGTTGGTTCACCATACAGCTGCCTGACTTTTCTCAGATTAACTGAGTTTGATTGTAACAGGGTGGCTTGCCTCAGGGGCTTGAGAGCCTGGGGCTAAGTCAACCCTGATTACACAATGAGCCCCACCTGAGAGGAATCAGGTGCTTCCCCATGCAATAGGAGCAGGAAGTTGCATTGAAGGGAAAAGCCCAGAGATCTGTAGCTGTGTCTGTAGACCTTTCAGGGAGTGAGAAGTTCCTGCTAGGCCCTAAGTCAGCAGAGAAAAAGCTCAAGAGGTAGGAGAGAGTAAGGAAAGCTCTCCAAGCAGGGAGAGACTACAAAGGCCCAGGTGGAAATGCCTGGGGTGAAGGACAAACTCCAGACAGGAGGTACTGGGAAGCAGACAGACTCTTTGGGGGCATGAGGGGTTGTGCCTAGCTGAAAACTGTGAGTTTGTATTTTGTTTTCAAAGAGTTCTTAGTGTTTTGGACTACTGAGAGAGAGACTGAACTAGAGGTGAGGTCTGGAGAGCCCTCAGAGAAGTAAATAAATGGGATCCCTTCAGGAGACTGTTTGTTTGAATTACCTGTGAGCTTGGAGCTCTTAAAAGGCCACGAAGAGGGGGAGAATAGGCAGGGTGCTGTAGACAGACCTCTGCCTACAAGGGGGCACTTGGGAAGTGGCTTCCTATGCTACAGTGATGAAATAGAAAGTTTGCTTGGAGAAGATGAAAATAGCCTTACCTGTCCATGCATGGGAGGAGGGTATACTTTTAGAACTATATGATAACTGATTGTTTTGTTTTTAGTTTGCTGTCAGTTTTGAAAATTTGAAGAAGAAATTGTTTGAGTCAACCCAAAACATCTTTTTTCAAATTTTTTTAGGATACCAAAGTGGTGTGTGTGTTTGGTTTTTGTTTTTGTTTTTTAATGGTCAAAGAAAACATATAATTCAATGTCAAACTAGATGTTTTGTTTGGATTTTGAGCTTTTTAAAAACACTTTTTTTAAAAAAAATTGAAGGAAATTTCAAAATGAAAATCATTTTGAATAAAAAAAATTGAAAAGTTGATTTTTTTGATCAAAGCAATTTGGCAAAATTGATATAAAACTGTTGCATGTTTCAGTTGATCTGAATCTGCATTTTTCAGCAAAAAAAAGTTTTGGCCAAAAAATTTCACCCAGACCTACGTACGGTACTACTATCTCATCAATGTGACTAGTTAGTTGATGGGGGAAACCAAGTAGAAACACATCTTAGTTTAGGAATGTGTCCTTTCATGAAAGAACAGGAAACCTATAAATTAGCACTACTGATGTTAGGCCATGCTTCCTCTTGTCAGAGTATGATTTTTTTTTCTTTTGTTGAGAATTTACTCTTAATTTACCTTCACTTTTCCCTTTTGAGTAAATTCTTCCAGCTGTCACTATCCTGCATCCCAAAGCGAGGAAAACGATTGACAACCCATCAGAAAAATGTCCTATCTCGGGGCCTCTCCTTTTGCCCCTCCACCCCCACGAACATGATATAGTTCTGTGGTGACCTAGAATCCTATTTTCGACGTCTCCGACTCAAGAAATATTTCCAACACACCTCTGACCAACATATTAACCTACAGAGACCTTCCTACCAACACTACAAAAAGAAGGATTCTGGGAGGACTCCTCCTGAAGGTCGCAACAGCAGCCTGGACTTCTACATAGAGTGCTTCCGCCAATGTGCACGGGCTGAAATTGTGGAAGAGCAGCATCACTTGCCCCATAACCTCAGCCGTACAGAACACAATGCCATCCACAGCCTCAGAAACAACTGTGACATCATAATCAAAAAGGCTGTCAAAGGAGGAGCTGTCGTCATCATGAATAGGTCGGAATATGAACAAGAGGCTACTAGGCAGCTCTCCAACACCACTTTCTACAAGCCATTACCCTCTGATCCCACTGAGAGTTATCAAAAGAAACTACAGCATTTGCTCAAGAAACTCCCTGAAAAAGCACAAGAACAAATCCGCACAGACACACCCCTGGAGCCCCGACCTGGGGTATTCTATCTGCTACCTAAGATCCATAAACATGGAAATCCTGGACGCCCCATCATCTCAGGCATTGGCACCCTGACAGCAGGATTGTCTGGCTATGTAGACTCCCTCCTCAGGCCCTACGTTACCAGCACTCCCAGCTATCTTCGAGACACCACTGACTTCCTGAGGAAACTACAGTCCATTGGTGATCTTCCTAAAAACACCATTCTAGCCACTATGGATGTAGAAGCCCTCTAAACCAACATTCCACACAAAGATGGACTACAAGCCGTCAGGAACAGTATCCCCGGTAATGTCACAGCTAACCTGGTGGCTGAACTTTGTGACTTTGTCCTCACCCATAACTATTTCACATTTGGGGACAATGTATACCTTCAAATCAGTGGCACTGCGATGGGTACCCACATGGCCCCACAGTATGCCAACATTTTTATGGCTGACTTAGAACAACGCTTCCTCAGCTCTCGTCCCCCTAATGCCCCTACTCTACTTGCGCTACATTGATGACATCTTCATCATCTGGACCCATGGAAAAGAAGCCCTTGAGGAATTCCACCATGATTTCAACAATTTCCATCCCACCATCAACCTCAGCCTAGACCAGTCCACACAAGAGATCCACTTCCTGGACACTACGGTGCTAATAAGCGATGGTCACATAAACACGCCTCTATATCAGAAAGCTACTGACCGCTATTCCTACCTACATGCCTCTAGCTTTCATCCAGATCATACCACACGATCCATTGTCTACAGCCAAGCTCTACGATATAACCACATTTGCTCCAACCCCTCAGACAAGGACAAACACCTACAAGATCTCTATCATGCATTCCTACAACTACAATACCCACCTGCTGAAGTGAAGAAACAGATTGACAGAGCCAGAAGAGTACCCAGAAGTCACCTACTACAGGACAGGCCCAACAAAGAAAATAACAGAACGCCACTAGCCATCACCTTCAGCCCCCAACTAAAACCTCTCCAACGCATCATCAAGGATCTATAATCTATCCTGAAGGACGACCCATCACTCTCACAGATCTTGGGACACAGGCCAGTCCTTCCTTACAGACAACCCCCCAACCTGAAGCAAATACTCACCAGCAACCACACACAACACAACAGAACCACTAACCCAGGAACCTATCCTTGCAACAAAGCCCGTTGCCAACTGTGTCCACATATCTATTCAGGGGACACCATCATAGGGCCTAATCACATCAGCCACACTATCAGAGGCTCGTTCACCTGCGCATCTACCAATGTGATATATGCCATCATGTGCCAGCAATGCCCCTCTGCCATGTACATTGGTCAAACTGGACAGTAAAAACTGGACTGTAAAAGAATAAATGGACACAAATCAGACATCAAGAATTATAACATTCAAAAACCAGTCGTAGAACACTTCAGTCTCTCCGGTCACTCGAGTACAGACCGAGGGTGGCTATCCATCAACAAAAAAACTTCAAAAACAGACTCCAATGAGAGACTGCAGAATTGGAATTAATTTGCAAACTGGATACAATTAACTTTAGGCTTGAATAGAGACTGGGAATGGATGAGTCATTACACAAAGTAAAACTATTTCCCCATGTTATTTCTCCGCCCCCACCCCACCCCCTACTGTTCCTCAGATGTTCTTGTTACCTGCTGGAAATGGTCTACCTTGCTTGTCACCATGAAAGGTTTTCCTCCCCCCCCCCCCCGCAGCTGGTGATGGCTCATCTTAAGTGATCACTCTCCTTACAGTGTGTATGATAAAACCCATTGTTTCGTGTTCTGTGTGTGTGTGTGTGTGTGTGTGTGTGTGTGTGTGTGTGTATATATAAATCTCTCCTCTGCTTTTTCCACCAAATGCATCCGATGAAGTGAGCTGTAGCTCACGAAAGCTTATGCTCAAATAAATTTGTTAGTCTCTAAGGTGCCACAAGTCCTCCTTTTCTTTTTGCGAATACAGACTAACACGGCTCCTACTCTGAAACATATCAAATGGTGTATTGATCCAGTGTCACCTCTTTTCCATTTGTGAACAAATTACAAAGTCCCTGAATTAATTGGGACTATGAAGCATGCATCTTTTGAGTTTTGATCTATGATTACAGTGAGTCTTATGTGATCTTCTCAAGTGAACATTATGTGATGTCATGACGTGACGTTGCAATATAATCCTATCAAGTCATGATACTGTGACATTTTGGCAGAGGAGGAAGGCTTATTCTGTTAACCTTAATTTGAAGCTGCAGTAAGTAAAAATCAATGTAGTTTCTTGCTCATAAGCAGCAGATCTAGGACTGGCACTTACAGTCAGTCCTGCAGTTAGAGCTGAGTGAATGATGCAAAAATGACTAGTGAACAAATGTGGCAAATTGATGTGATCATTATTGTGGTTTTGTGGTATCAAGAAGCATAGGAAATACAGTGGCAGATGTGTGGCAAAGAAATGTTCCCCCCCCCACCACCTTCAGCAGCTACACCATGTCATCTATAAATGTCAGCACAATTCACTTTGTTACTCATTAGTACAGCATCTAAGTAATGATGGGAAAAACAAAGAAATTGACATCCTCATCTTTGTCATCTTTGCACTGACTGGAGGCTATGCCTAATGGGATAAAACCTAATCTGATTGAGGACTAATGACCAGACCCTCAGAGCCAAACAGGCCCAACAATCCTGGCTCTGGCAGATTTATGCTTCTGAACTCTGCACATCCATTGTTTATGGAAAAGACTTGGGTCTCTGGATTAGCATGTAAAAATTTATAGCATTTGTAACAACTTGCAGTTCAGGAGTGAACTGTTAAGCAGGTTTATTGCACATCTTACCAACTGCAGCTATTCATTATAGCTAATAAAACAGTGCATCAATAATGTCTTAAAATCCCAGCTGATAAATGGAAAAAAAGGGAAAATTCCACATTCATACAACTATATTGCCTTATGTACCAAGACTTTCAGAATAAATGCACTGAGTTTTGAGATCCCCCATAATATAACTTGTTTTACAATCTAAAAGCACTCTCAATAAATACCATTGCCAGTCTAAAGATCCCATTTCCTTGGGAATTTAGATATGTAATATGCTTTTTGTGGCTCAGTCTGTATTGATGGAAGTAAATGCACATTCCATCAAAGGTTAACAGAACTACAAAATGGCAAATACTGCTGACATGGAACATATAAAAACTTACTCTGAAAGCAATTAGACTACCGTAATTGGGCAATTTCTACATACTCAGATCAGCATTTTTCTGTGGAGCCAGAAAATACCAGCAGTGCTTGCAATTAAATAATAAAGAGGAAATTTTGGTACTTCAAGAGTCTACTGGGAATGCTGTTTTTTTTTTTTTTTTTTTTTTTTTTTTTTTTTTATGATCTTCACACTGGAAGATCTGCCTGCTTTTCTTGTGACTATTTCCTTTTTGTGCTTTTTAAACTAAATCCGGCTATTAGCAATATTCATACTTTCCTTGTAGATGGCCTGGGTTTGTAGATGGGGAAATGGATACAGACATCTATTCAACACAGAACTGGATTATGTTTTAAATGGGTTTCAACATTATTTTCAAATGTTTTAATGTAACAGTTTTGGTAATGTCCATCTTCTGACACACTGCAGAGAAAAGAATTACCCCCCACCCCATTATAATAATAATGAGACATTAATACTTTGGATTTATATAGCACACCTTTCATGAAAGGATGTCACTGCTCTTTAGAAGCTATTAATCTTTGTAGCATCCCATGAGACAGCTGAAAGAGGAAGCTAGGAGCCATTGACAATGACTCAGAACTTCTGGATTGACCTTGAACAATTTATTTAACCACCTGGTACTTTAGCATTCCCATTTATGAAATGGATTTATTATTTACCTGCTGCTACATATATTGGACCAGATCTTCAGTTTGAAGTAGATCTGTGTATTGCTATATATAGCAATTTACTCAAGGTGAAAATAGACTCTCGGAGAGGGTAGGATGGTTTTCAGGTTCTCATATACGCAGCAAATACGTTATTCTGCACATAGTAGACTGCCATAGAAGGGAATGTTCAGAAATTTGATGTCTGCTTTTTTTTTTTTTTTTTTACTGTTGCCTCCTTTAAAAATCAGCACTAACATGTCACAGAATTCCCAGCTGAGAACATTCAGCATCAACTCTAAAATAACCTGCTTGTACATATTTTGAAAAGGCTTTGCTATTACCTTCAAATCCCTAAAGCTCTTTAAAGCAAAAATTAAAAAAACCTGTCTACTCATTGATTCGTTTTCTGATTGCTCTCATATGCAGATTCTTGCAATTAAGTAGCAGAAAATTACAGTTGACCAGCTTTGTGTTTGTTCTTCCCTTCCCATCTACATGGCTTTTTATCTATTGTTTTTGAAGTATCATTTGTAGAAACACTTGGCCTTAAATGACTTTTTAAAATGCAGTGCATTTGATAATATATCTCATTCAAAAGCCCCACATTACATTCATAACACAAAGCAGTGCTGAGCTCCTGTTGCCTGCTCTACTTGTTTACAATTTACTTCTCAGTGCACTTGTGACCCTGTCATGGATCCCCACCTCCTATCTGGAGAATCTGAAGAGATTGTTGGGGTTTTCTAAAAATGCCAATAGAATCAGTAATTTACCAAGGCAATCAATGTTTTTCAGGAGGCCTCTTACAGCATTCCAGGCCTGGAGTTTTTATAGATTTAAATCAGCCTTGCAAACATTTATTGTCCTGGGCAACTAAAATAATTTGATTTGTTTCATGATCAGATATCCTGGTAAAGGGCAGGTGAATAGAGTTGGTATCTGGGCTAGTAAATGGTAATGACAGTTTTGCAAGGCTGGGCTAGACAGCTTTTGCATAGAGTAATGTTACACCATAAAAGGGCTGAGCAGCCCCCTGCAGCCCATACAAGAAAAAAACAATACCTTTTACTCATTGTTTGTGATTTTTAAGTGGAATATTTATATGTTAGATGGGGAAACACTCCCCCTGAGAATTCCCAGCATTCTTCAGTGCCAGTTTCAATGAAGGGTTGGCTTTCATCTGCAAGACAAAATCTTGGCAGTGAGATGACAGCAGGAGACTCTCTCATTAGCAAATAATAAATGGGATTAGTTTTTAAGCCAAGTTTTACAAAAAGAAGGAAATGGCTGATAAATCCTGACCAGCATCTTCTGCCAGCAACCTCCTGCTATCTCCTCTCCCGTTTTCCTAAATTCTCACATACTGAGCCTTAAACCATCTCCCAGTTCAGAACAATTCACTAACATCTAACTTCATAGTTACCTAAGCACTTTTGGAGAGCAGGAGCTGGCCTGTGGAGAATGTAGTGGCTTCACTTTCAAGTTTCACAGAAGAAAACCCCTGCTTCCCCCTGCATTTACCTAGTTGCCACTCAACTGGTGTAAATCAGCTTCGCTTGATTAAACTCTGTGAACTACACAGACTTACACCAACTGAGGATCTAGCCATCAGTTTCTTAAGAATTTTAGAGCGGGGGAAGAAGTGGAGGTATGGGATGAGAGGAAAGGATGGGCTGGAGGGGGAGAAACCAATAACCACTTTCCTTCCTGCCTCTGTGAGCCCACACATTCATTCAGCAGCAGGCTGATTCACCAAGCATTTTTCATACACTTTCTACTGAGATGAACTAAATTAGGAGTTCAGTTTATAACAAGGTTGCTTTTTTTTAAAAAAAAAAAAAGAAAATATTTTGAAAACAGTAGAAGGAAAAATGTTTAGAACCTTTCCCGCACTATTTGAATTTATCTGTCCACTTGGCACTATTTTTCATTGTAGAAAGATACGTTGTACGTGCCCCTCCAGAACTTCTGTTTAATTATATTTAAAGCATCAGTGTAAGAGCAATAAGTAATGGCAGGGTCACAGGCTACTGGTGCACTTCTTAGGTGGCGACAGGCATTCCTACATGTAAATGCACTGAAGGTGAGATTCCCCCCGTCCCCTGAAGCATTCAGTACTGGCCTAACTTCCTCTGTTGAATTGACTTCACTGGGAATAGAGGCCGTAACCCAAGGCTGAGCACTTCTTGAAAATCCCTCTCTCACAGCCTTCTGAAGCTGGCTTATGCCTTATTGCTACAGGCTTTGACTGACATCTCAGAGGCAGCTATGTTTCTCTAGTGCATATAATGGCTTAGCAGGAAGAGAAGATTAGAGGAAGGGTCAAATGCCTGAGAGGCCACCTTGTTTTCATAGCCCTGGACTCGGTGGTTGTGACATGAATTAGGGGGACCTTGTCGGGTAACATCAGGTGGCCCCGTCAACCTGGGAACCAGAGAGCCGGGGGACTCGGTGTCTGTCTCGAGCCATGGATGGCATGCTCACAATAGGACTAATCTTTCAGGGCATGTCTATACCGCAGTTTGAGCAGTGGATTGCAGCTTGAGCTAGCCACCCGAATCCAAATCCACCTGAATCCCTGGTCTGGATCTGAGCTTGGATAGCTAGTCCGAGTGGCTGCCTACGCTGCAACATCAACACTGCTATTTAGCATGTTAGCTCAAGTACAGGTAGCAAGACTGCCTACCCACGCTGGGAATCGCACCTCCCAGCAGCAGTGTAGACATACCCTAAGTCCTTTCTCAAGAAAAACTCATGAATGTCAATGGGACTTTTTGTCTAAATAATTATTTGAGGACTGGGTCCAGTTGTGTGGTACATCAGCTTGGCAATATCAATGTTTGATGAAGCAATTGACTCTAGCTTTTTCAGAACTTACTCGATGAATGCTGAATTTGAATATAGCTATTTCCGAGAGCCACTCTGGGGGTAGTAGAAATAAAATTGCTATTGTTTGGGTTTGGAGATTTCCTGCTGCCTCACTAATGGAGCTCTGATTCACCATCTGAATGATATTTTTGGTTTCAGAGATGCACAGGTTGCTAGACCTACCATGCTTAGAATTTACCACTCCTAGGGAATAAATGAGGCTGCATTAATTTTCATTTGAAAGGACAGCGGCACACATGCCACCCTTCTGCCAGCAGTTATGGCAGTTATTTATTGAGAGAGGGAACTGTATGGGCTAGGGAGGGAACAATCACATATGTATGAAAAAGTTGAATTTGCTAATATTTGAGTGGCAAATATTAAGATCCTGCCCCTAATAAGACAAATTTTGTGGTACTCTGGCAGCACAGAATAGGCTTGAAGGAGATTTAATCTTTCATATAGGGATTTCCCTAGTTCTAGACCACCCACATACACCACCACTGCATCTTGCCTTACCAGCTGAGATATGTCAAGGTCACACAAGGGAGAAAGGGAAATGGCCAGAACACTGCCACGCCCTCAGTCCCCAGCTGTGAAATTCCCCTACTGTGGCCACTGTACCTGAGCATAGTTAGCCAGAGGACTGGTCTCTGATGCCGTGGGCTTTACCAGTAACTGTCAGCCTCCGGTATTGGAGGGAGCTCAAAGGTGGTAGTGCCTTTAGCTGTGCCAAGTGGAGTTTCTGGTGCTGAAGATCTGGCCTTAAGTTAACAATATAATGATATTGCACTGTTTAACCTTTGTAATGTTTTTCAAGTCCAATTTGTGAGAAATGAATTGTGGCTCTGTGCTTGGGGGGTGGGGTGGGGATCAGCATTGCATATAGACAGTCACTGCGCATGATTTAGCAATATGATTGTATTTTTTCAAGAGGACTGAGCTAGTGTGGATATAAATGCCACTCGCTTCTAAAAAGATTGGTCAGTTTAGATTAAGTTCTTAAATCTGGTGCTTTCTTGCCTCTCTGATTATGAATGTCAAGCGCTGCTATTATATTTTATTTTGCGTTAACATACCCTGAGTATTTGAGGGCATGTTTTGTCCTAGAATTTGTATTAAGAATACAAGCATACCCCTAAGGTTGCCTACACATTTAACTAAAACATTAATGAGGTTAATTATAAAACTATAAGCTGAAGACAAATCTTTGAAACCAAATTTTACCCTCAGTTTTCCATGTGCACAGCGATTTTGTCATTGATGGAGTTCCTCGGGTGTAAATGAGGTCATAGGTTAGTGCTTAATCTATTGTATGTGACTCCAGAATAAAAAAAAAATACAAAGAGGATGGGGGAGGGGAGGGGAGAAGAGGTGGGATGAAAATCCACTAATAGGTTTTTTTGGATATGAATGAGATTTATAATGTATTGTTCCTGTTAAATTTGTGAGGTCTGAAAGTGATTTTCCTAGGATGAATAACGGCTACTATATATAGTTTCCTTTAGTAAAGATTTATAGGTACATAGCCAATGGGGATCTGTGTGGATGCAGTAGTCTGCCTGCATGCAATATGTTGCAGGATAAGGGCCAGCAGGCGTTTAGAAGCCTAACGGTGCAGATGCAACTCCCAGTTCCTATCTTGTTTTTTCCAGTTGAATGTTCTGTTAGTGGATTGGTACATGTTATTTGAAAGTGTCTTATAGGAATTCTTTTTTTCAGTTAATGTTCAGGACTAGTATCAGTTAAGCTTTTACACAGGAAACCGAGCCTTTTAGCGCTATACAACATCCCATTGATGTTTACAGGTCATTAGTTTATAGCTTAAAATAAAATAATGTATTGCCTCTGACAATAATATACAGACTGGAAGTCCCTGGTGGATGTTCTACTATCCAAGGCTGCATGTTAGAATGGTATGCATTAATATTGGTGAGAAGACCCCAAAGATAGAGCTTAACAGACAAAGCACTATGCCTATTGTCTATCAATATACAATGCTGGTCAATAGACAACTATGTCAAGATAAGCTTTCCCATAACTGAAGCCATATGCTTCACTTACACTGGCAGATTCAGAAAAGGCATCAGTTGAGATGTCTATATATTTGTTGTTAGTCCTCTCTCACCCCCATTGACTTGTACCAGCGAATACAGGGGACATGGTCAAAGTACTTGGGAATTACTGAGATATTTTAGGTAGAGGGGTCTCTCAGTGTTATGGGTAGTTCTCTTCAACCAAAGGCTTACCATGGAAGCAATAATAGCATTAGGATAAAGAAGACCTTGATTGATCCTCAGTATTTTTTTCTGGAACAGTAGTTGATGCAATAGAACCACCCCCCAAACACGATAGCAAGATGACATGTCTGATGTAGCTTTTGGCAGGCTGTTAAAAGTTAGACTAAAAATATCTTAAATGCTACCATTCTTAAAGGAAGCTATTTTGTTTGAGCTCTGGGGAAGAATAAATTGCTGTTACCTGAGAGTTTAAGACTCTTCTTTCAGTTGTACAGATGAAGCATCTTTACTTTGTGCCCTGTGTTTAGATAATGGGAACTTTTGAGATGCTTGTGTCAAGATGGAGAGAATTCACTATAAACTGAATTATGAGTTAGGTGAATAAGCTGGGTTAATATATGAGCCAACCTGAATTTTTACCATGATTCAAGATGATCTGAGATTTGATAAAGTTCTGTAATTTTAAGAAAGAAATCTGAGATGCTCAACCCACTGATCAGTTTGTCTCTGTCTTAACCTTGAACTCAAGTTGCTAAAAGATACTCTTGCGGCGTTTGTCTTGGCCAAAGCCAGGAAGAACTGAAAATCTTGTTAGGCTGTTTCTGTGAGATTTCTGGCATGATTTTACTTGTTTAAAAATGTTCCAGACATTGGCACCAGTGGGCCTTCACCAGTATAACACATTTAAAGCAAAAAGAGCACAAGCATCTCAATGTGAGTTTCAGTGATGGAGACCCACAAAATAGCAGGAAGGGCAAAGCAGCAGAGTAATTCATAACAGGACATGAGGAGAGACGCAATCTTACATACTTGGATTCAATACCATATAGAATTTATAGATTGTGGTAAGTATCTTGAATACTAATTCAGAAATAAACAAAGAGTGCAATGCATACACAACATCTGAAGTGGAACAATCCTGAACTGCTGCATTCTTCACTAGCTGAAGCTTCTCTGAGTCCCTTTCAAGGTTATTTCCATGTACAGTGCATGGCAAAAAGAAAAGGAGGACTTGTGGCACCTTAGAGACTAACAAATTTATTTGAGTGTAAGCTTTCGTGAGCTACAGCTCACTTCATCGATGAAGTGAGCTGTAGCTCACGAAAGCTTATGCTCAAATAAATTTATTAGTCTAAGGTGCCATAAGTCCTCCTTTTCTTTTTGCGAATACAGACTAACACGGCTGCTACTCTGAAACCTGTCATAGTGCATGGCACTAATCTAGCCTTGAGGATACAATGATACAGATCACTATGGCAAGCTCTGCATAGAGAAAACCAGTGACAGCCTGTGGGTTAACCATAGATGGTGCGTTTTTTGTGTGTTGTTTTTTTTTTTGGTAAAGCACTACATGCAGAGATTCTAACGTAACTAAGACTCTGGATGGCAGTGGTTTCAAAAGGACCCCATGATTTCACACTGGTTGGTAAAGGCCAGCCACCGCTAACTGAAAGTGCTGCACAGACCTCAATCAAGACCTAGTCTCCTCCCAGCCACTTTTCAACCTCTGATGCACTGGGAAAGCACCAAGACTAAGATCTAGGCTTGGCAAGAATGATATGTACTGTGGTTTTGAGTGTCCCTTGCATGTTCGGGAGTTTGCAGAGCAAAATGTCCCACTGTCATCTTTAATGGGCACATGTTTGAACAGGAGAGGTGACAAAAGGGAATCGCTTATGACAGCATAAATCAGTAGCCTTGGGGAGGAAATTTGTGTGGTCATTACTGACCTTAGAAAGCTTTCCCAGAGGAAGGAGGTTAGCCATTATAGGGTCTGACCATCTGCTTCTACAGGACTTTGCAAGCAAAGTCAACAAAATTACATGTTGAATGTTATCATAGACTACTGATAGAGTTAACATCAGCGAGATCGCTTTACTTGTGTCAGTCACTGCAAGGGGATCATTAGCCACAGACAGCAATACTATATCTGCATTACATCCAGGCTTGATGCAGATGGGGAGGGTCAAGAGCACCCAGGAGATCAAGAAATGGGTGGAGCTTGGCACTGTAGCATAGAGACCAGGCATTTTTTGCTGCCTTTCTGCAAAAGTTTGTTCTGTCAGAAAAGAGAGGGATAGAAGGTTGTCTGCTTGTGGTTATGTGGAGATGCATTACTCTTAGCCAACCACAACTCTTAAACCCAAATCTGATCTCTTTTAAAATAAAATTGGAATTTCTGTTTTTAAAATGTCAAAATAAAGTGGAGGGAGGGGAGCGCATCTGCAGTGCTTATTCCCTGTAATAGCTGCTTACGGAGCTAGCAAATGCAGAACTTGAGTGTTCACACACATACACAGAGGGATATTTCTGTTTGGGGACTGTGTGCTTTTCTTTTTTCCTCTTTGTTTGAAATTACAAACAGGAGAAACCCTGAATGTTCACTGGGGCTTTGACTACTAGGAAGCCAGAAGGTAAATGGTTTTTCATGTTTGCTACAAGTCTGGCAGCAAGTGTGTGGTGTGTGTATGTGTATGTGTATGTGTGATTTTTTTTTTTTTTTTTTTTTTTTGCTCCAGCACAAGAGATCATAAAAATATAGCAATTGCCATAGCACAACAGCTATCTGGTCCAACTATTCCCGTGTCCTGTCCAAGTTGTTTATTGAATCTATTGCTAACTAGAGCAAATAAAAAGAGAGCAAGAATTAATGTAAGAAAGCTTTTAAATATTCACCCAGTTAGTCCAAACCACTGACCTGTTTTGTTTAACCTGTGTCAGTATTTATTAAATATGAGCCTGTTTCCCAAGCCTTTGAGTTCATTTACATCTTTACAAACATAATTAAATATCAAACATTCGTAACACTCTGCCTACATTTGACAGCAGAAGGGACAATCCTTAGATTAATAATGTCCAACAAGCACATTGGAGAAGAAAACTCTGATGCTAGCGCTGCGATGGGTCTTGCACTGAGTCCTGGAAGTTGACTAAATTAAGCTCTAGTGGCCTGGAAAGAGGCATTGGGACTGGCCTTTGGTGATTTGGGGCAAAATTTTCAGAAGTGACTAGTGGCTTTGGTGTCTCAATTTTGGGTGACCAACTTGACACCTTAAAGGGGCACGATTTTCAGAGGGTGGGTGTGACACAGACCAATTGGTGGTTCACTAATCTGTATAATCAACCATTGTCATGCCTAACTTTTCCTGATACTAAACACACTGTTTTCATAATGTGTATATTTTAAAAGTATCATGTAAGGTATCCTATACAAACTGGTAATAGGCCGGTCCCCAAAATTATCTCATGGTATATGTACTGGGTGTGTACAAAGGTCTATAGATATGTGCTAAAATTATGTTCTTAAAATGCCTGCTCCAAACAAAGGAATGTGGTTCCATGTGCTTGAATGTGTTCCCCAAGGTAAATAAAGCCATCAAACTAACAAGGGGAGGAGATAACCACTCATCTCTCCAGCAGGAGAGAGAAGCTTGGTCTGGGCTTACCTTCTTAAAGAATACATTTCAAAGGCGTACTGGGTAATAAAGACAAGGGGGCTTGAACCTCATATGACAAGCAATTAAATCAAATGATTGTATATAATATTACTGTATTATAAAAAGTTTGAGGTTTTTTTTATGAAAGTCAGTGACACAATGGTGATACATTTCACAATGATATTAGTGTATTAACACTCTGAGAAATTACAGATACTGACTATATTATGAGTTAAAGTCTGTGACCAAACATAGGGAGAGAAAAGGTTTTTCTCCCTCACAGGAGGAGAGGTGGCTCTCTACCTGACTCTAATGTAAATTAAGCAGTATCGAATCAAAACAATGGAAGCCACAGTTGTATATGAATTATGTAATATAAAGGGGATGGAAAGCCCACAGGAAGGGATGAACAGCAGGAAGCCTTCCTGGTTCTTGAAAGTGAAGTTTGGGATGATGTAAGTGTGAGGGGACTGTTCCCCCTTATTAACATTCAGTGGGGGGGTTTTGGTTGCTAGCTCCCAGTATTAAAAAGGGGGAAGGGTCGATGGGGAATCAGGACCCTGAGACTGACAACCCCCAGGAACAATGGGGAGAGGCCAATGCTCCAGGTCAGCCTGAATGACCGGGCCAGCAGGCTAATCAGGGAGTCAGGAGGCCAAAGAGGTCCTGTCCTCCATGTGAGCTGGAATTGCCTGGGTCAGACAGAGTGGGGCCGAGCTAAGGAGAAAGTAGGGGCCCAAGCTGAGCTGTGCCAGATGCAGTGAGAGCAGACCGTGTCCTGGGAGCAGAGCTGTAGCAACCAGAGGCAGAGGGGGCAAAGAAGCAGCCCAGGGAGCTGGAGGCAGAGCAGCAGCAGTGCAGAGACAGAGTGGTGGAGCTGGGGCCGGAGCGGTCCGGAGCTGGGTGCGGTGAGCAGTTGGGGAGACTGACCTGGGCAGCAGGCCCAGCAGAGGGAGACGCCACAGCCAAGGGGCTCTGCAGGCCAGGCTTGGATCATAACCCGACAGGGTGGGGGCGACTCTGGGAAGAAGGGTCCTACCACTTAGAACCTGAGAGCGTGTGGCCACCACCAGAGCAAGTGTCCAACCCACAGCATCCCTGCAGCACAGCCAGGCCTGAGAAGAAAGCCTGGGACTTACAAGGAACAGACTGTGAACTGCCCGGACATTGCAGAGACACTGTTTGATGTTCCCTGCCACAGAGCAGGGTGATGTGTTTCCTTTAACCTTTCCCATTTTTCCTTATTCTTTTTAAAATTAATTGTTGATTAAATAACTTGCATTTGCTTTAACTTGTATGTAATGGTCAGTGGGTCAGAGAAGTGCCCAGTGCAGAGAGAGCACCCCAGAGTGGGGACACCCTAGCCCCTGTCCTAGGTGAGTCACCACAGGAGGTTTGAGGGTAGAGCCCCCCAGGAATCCTGGGCCCAGCCTTGTTGGGATTACAAGGACTCTACCGGACAGGAGAGTTGAAGGGGAGTCCTCAAGGGCAGGGAGACCATTGGGTAAAGGAAGTGGGAGCGAGGATTCGGATACTTTCACTAGCCCACTTCATCGGGGTAGTGCAGAAGCCAGGAAAGTTCCCCATAAGAGCGGGACTATTCCCCCACTTACCGGGGGGGGGGGAGTAAAAAGACTTGAGGGGCCGACCATGTGGGGGATTCCAGGGGCCGGAGCTCTTGAAATCACAGAGCATTGGGCCCTTCAACCAAGGGGGTTGAAGTCTTTGGAAATTAAGTTTAGGTAAGAAATCTTGTGCAAAGATTATAACTGCTGAAACTAAGTTTGTCTTACAAGCATAGTTTTAGTTCTGTTTGCTTGCGACCCTTTCATACTTACCCTTTTGTGACAGGGTGCACCTGCCCACCCTGGCTCTGCAGGGGTTAACTGTGCATTGCAGGCTGAGAAAGGCATACCCCTTCACCTCTGCTGGGCATGCTCAGGTTGGAGGCAAGATATAAAAGGAAATGGCCCAATTCAGTCTAGGCGAGCTGCTGAAGGGAGAGGACACTGGCGGCAGGCTGTCTCCAGGGAGTTGCTACTGGATCTGACCCCAGAAGCAAGGCCTGCCGAGTCCCAGATATTTTCCAGGCAGCCTGACCAACCCAGAGAGGAGGCATGCTGTCAGGAGCTACGCCGCCTGAGGGCCCCAGAGACCCATGGGAACAGTGGCCCATTGCCGGGGAAGACAGGGTAGGAAGCAGCCAGGGGACTTAGACTTTGCTCTAGTGGGTGAACCGGGAACCCAGTCAGTGTGTTTTGGGAGGATCCCTGCTGACTCGGTGGTAAATAACCCTGCCACTGCCAGGGCCCTGGGCTGGGGCTCGGAGGAGCAAGTGAGGGTCTGATTTCCCCCTACTTGGGGTGCCCCACACCCCTGAGTGGTGCCCCACTTCCCCAACGGGCCAATAGGCCATGCAATCCCACAGAGTAGTGTGACTTTATTGACTGTGAGGGGCTTTTATACTAACTCTGACCCCAGTACTGCCTTGGCTAGAAGAGTTGCTTTGTTGACTCTGGCCCTTAGGCCATGCTGACCTGAATGGAAGGGCCATTTCACTAACTCGAGCCATTGGGTCACGCAGCCCTGTGCGAAAGGGTGACTTTGACTCCAGCCACTAGGCCATGTAACCCTTTTTCCCAGGAAGGGTCATTAGCACTGGACCTAATGAGCTGTGGTACAGCCCCTTTCCTTGCTTGTGAACACACATGACCAGGCACCCCATGACTTGGTGCACCTATCCTGCAACACCCTTATACTTGGTATCTCTTAAACCTATGACTTTTTGTTAAACTTTTTTTACTTTTACTATAAACCAATTCAGTGCTCTGATTGAAATGAGTGTTTGTCAAACACCAGTTAAATTAATGAGCTGCAGTGTATTGTTTTTTCTAAAGGTGCAATAAATTAATTAAACTTCTGTGAGTATTCCAAGAGAGGGCTGGACACTGCAAAGGAAGATGGCTTTGAGGAAATTCAGGACTGAGAAGATGTTGGGGTAATTCTGCAAAAAGTAACCAGGTGGTAAAAGCCAGGGTGTGACCCGAATGCTTGTAATGGCTGGCTGATGGTGTCAGGGCTCCAAGCCACAGCAGCACAGCACTTAGGGCCCCCCAGATTTGCAAGGCAGGCAGTGACATAACCCCTTGCTGGCCTGGGTTGAACCACAATGGGTGTTCAGTGCTTCTTGAAAATCCGGCCCCTTTAAGGCATCACAAGTTGCACATCCAGAAATGGAGGCACTCAAAGTTCTTATGAAAATCTTGGACTCAGTGTTTAGGTAAAAATAAATCAGTATTTTGGTGCCCCACTACTTTCAAAAACATGGGGGAGGGGGAGAGATATTTTAACGTGTCTAGAAGACCTCCCTGAAAGACGTCCTTAATTTCATTCAGTGTAATGAAATCGCTCGAAATAGCAGGTCATAGGTAGTGTAAATATGCTCGCTTTGTAACATGGTAACAGGTTTAAATAGAGAGATCTGATTACTATTATTTTTATTACTCTGTGTTTTTGTAAACAAAAGTTCATGGTGGTGGTGATTTGTCTCTGATTTTTACATGGCAAGGATTTGTAAACCTATTACACTTCCTAAATAAATAAGTATTAAATAAATAAAACAGGCTAGCAGATAGGAATGAATAAAACAAAGCATTCTGCTACCTCAGTGTCGTCGTTGAGTATGTGTATTGTAGCTTTACTTGCCCCTTTACCACATCTTCTATTCCTTTATTTCTTATGTCTCTCAGTTTCAATCTTTACTCTCATCTAAAATTGCAATTTTTTCTTTTCCTCCTTTGTGTTTTTTGTGTCTCTTCTTTCTATTATTGTCTTGTCTTTCCTTTTTTAAGTGGGCCTCCATATTCTTTTCCCTTACCAATGAATCTCTTTCCCCTAGAGACACCCCCCCCACACACTCTATTTTGTTCCCTTCACCTTCCCAGGGTCTCCCTATTCTCTGTCCCTCCCATTCTCTCTCACACACATTATCTCTTCCTCTCCAATTCATCCTTTCTATTTATTTCTATTTCTGTCTCTCCCATTTACATTCAGACTGTGTGAGGAAATAGCTCTCACTAGGCAGCAAAGTAGAACATCTCATCTGACTGTCTCCTGCTTCAGTCTGGCAGCCTAGCAATTTTCCTTCTTATAGGTGACAGATTATGGGAGAGCTGCTTTGACCTCCCACATCAGGAGGTAGAGGGAGGGATCTTTGTGTCTATCGCCCCCTGTTCTGGGCATGGACTCCTGTTAGGTGGGGACCTCCAGGCATAGATAGACCCCTTTCATCTGTTAGTGTTTGCCACCAATCAGGATGTGAACTGTTACATGAAGGCCGGTTGTCCCTGCCATCTCCTTTCCATGGCTCTCTTGGCTTCCACAGGCTGTGGAAATTTGTGTGCTAAGTGAGAGCAACAAGCAGCAGATTACGGAGCCCCCTGCAATGCTACAGTCTGCCTGTGCGTAGAGCAGCCTCTGAAATAGCACAAGGGTGATGCCAAACACTTTGCCAAAGTTAGCTTGCTCACAGATATCCAGCCCCCAAACTTAGAATGCCCAACATGGAGAGAGAGAGAGAGAGAGAGAGAGAGAGGGTGGTCCAGAGGTTAGGGCACTAGCCTGGGATCTGGGAGAGCTGTGTTCAAGTCCATGGGCTTCCTGTGTGACTTGGGCCAAGTCTCTTAGCCTCTCTGTGCCTCACTTTGCCATCTGCAAAATAGGAGTAATAGCATTCCCCTAACTTTCAGGGGGGTTGTGAGGATAAATGCATAAAAGGCTATGAAATGTTCAGATATTATAGTAAAGTAGGCCATATAAGTATGAAATACAGATATAGCTGATAACAGAAGATCATCATAGGTCTCAGAAGGTTATGTATCCTAATTCCTGATTTAAAGTTGTTCCGTAATTTATGTCCATGGCATACTAATCCCAGTGTTCTAGCATTGCCATAAGCAATAAAGTAAACAAAGGTGGTTGTGTTGCATTGCATGAAACAATGCCAGCTGGAGAGTTCTGACTGAGGTGCATATATGATAAATGCAGTAAATATTTGTTTCTCAGCTAAATATATGTTGAACAACCTGTTTACTTTGAATTCTGCTTATTTTTCATAAACACTTAAAGATTCTGCTGACCAGAAAAATCCAGTCTGAAGTACCAGGAGAGCAAAGAAACTATTTAACAATATGTCAAGTATCAGGGGCTAGCCATGTTAATCTGTTTCCACAAAAACAAGTCCGGTGGCACTTTAAAGAATAATAGATTTATTTGGGTGTAAGCTTTTGTGGGTAAAAACCCCACATCTGAAGAAGTGGGTTTTTTACCCACAAAAGCTTATACCCAAATAAATCTATTAGTCTTTAAAGTGCCACCGGACTCGTTGTTATTGAACGATATGGTGATTGGGCTCAGAGATGGGGCATTCTTGAGCCTTCAGAGGGATACCCAGAGTGAGAGTATATTTACACTGCTGCTGGAAATGTGCCTCCTAACATCAGTAAAAAGAAAAGGAGTACCGGTGGCACCTTAGAGACTAACAAATTTATTAGAGCATAAGCTTTCGTGAGCTACAGCTCACTTCATCGGATGCATTTGGTGGAAAAAACAGAGGAGAGATTTATATACACACACACAGAGAACATGAAACAATGGGTTTATCATACACACTGTAAGGAGAGTGATCACTTAAGATAAGCCATCACCAGCAGCAGGGGGTGGAAAGGAGGAAAACCTTTCATGGTGACAAGCAAGGTAGGCTAATTCCAGCAGTTAACAAGAATATCAGAGGAACAGTGGGGGGTGGGGTGGGAGGGAGAAATACCATGGGGAAATAGTTTTACTTTGTGTAATGACTCATCCATTCCCAGTCTCTATTCAAGCCTAAGTTAATTGTATCCAGTTTGCAAATTAATTCCAATTCAGCAGTCTCTCGTTTTTTTTTTCAAATTGTCCAATGTTGCTTCTCAAAAATGTGCATCATACACATACTAGACAATGTAACTGGTAGTGATTTGGGAGGACCTGTATGCCTCACTTGTGGATTCTGCAGTTGTGACTATTCTTAGACTATCAACTATTTGTAGCAGGGACAATATAATTTTATGTAACGGTACAGTGCCTATAGCAAGGGAGTCCTGATCCTGATTGTGGCCTCTAAGAGCTATTGTATTAAATGTTTGTTCATACTAATCCAAAATGAGTGCTGATAAAATACAGTTGTGACAGGCATTGGCAGATAGTACTGTTACATGTGATCTTTCAAGTTCTTTTTCCGAAGTGTGTGAGCAAATGTTCAGTCTGGGATAAACCTGCTATGTTATTAATTGTTATGCAAAGCTCTGTGTGGAGGCAATGGTCCTTGGAGAGGGAGCTGTGTGAGCAGCAGGAGAATTTGCTTTCTGCCTTGGTCTTTTATTAGAGTCAGTTCTTGAGGTAGAGTTGTTCTGTGGGACCTAGGTGTTGGGCTCAGATTACTGAAAGAAGGGGTTGCGTATGTGCTGTTGTGACACCTCTAGTCCAGGACTGGTGTATAGGTGAAAATAGAACAAGATATACTTAGAGTGCAAGCAGACTCTGCATCATTGATTTCTCCTTTACTGGAAAGCCAACTTGCAAGCAGCCAGACATCCGTTACTAATTAGCAAAGAGGCAATGCTAGTATGAGATCAAGACGCTAATGTCAGAAAAAGGGACACCAATATTTATACTACCCCACACCATCCTGTATCTTCTATCTTCTATATTAATATAACCAACATGTTTAGGGCTCATAGACTGAGGCCAGTAGGGACCATTATGATCATCTAGTCAGACTTCCTGGATAGAAGTGGCTATAGAATTTCATTCAGATTGTGCGCTGGCTCTATGCAGCTGTGCTAATCAGTAAGGCTCCTCCATCCCCGGCATGATGACATCTGACCTACCTGGATATCGGGTTCAGGTTTATGAGAGTGGTTTTGTGCCCAACTTCTCCTTCCCATGGTCCAGACCCATGCCCCTGTGGGCCAGCCAATGCAAGGGAAGGAGTGTGTGAACCTTGTAAAGGGTTGAAGCAGCATTCATCCTCCAGCCCACTCCAGTGGAAAAAAGGAGTGGCAAAAGAATTGTATCTCAGACACTCTAAAATACAACACTTTCCCAGTGCCCCTGTACTACTCTATACCTCCAAGCACATCCCTATGTAGCCCATAATATCTAGATATAGGTAAAAGGCACAAATGATACAAACATTAGCATTTCTCAATAACCAGAGAATAGCCATGGTCTTATTGCACCCCATAGTGATACAGTGATGCATCTAATCATTGAAGATGTACAAGATGCTAGTGTATAACACAACCCGGAGCAGCACTTCCTATTTCTATTTCCGTGAGAATTTCAGAAGGCTTTTAGATCCAGGCAGTTCTGTGTTAAAGCCAACTTCATTATGTATCCTGAAGTGTGGGCCTTTTTGTTTTCCATGTTAGTAAAAAAGCTGAAATCCTCAATATCACTTCTAATTTATATGCTGAATCACAGAATGCAATAGCATTGTTAAATTGACCTTGACCAATGTTTTTCAACCATCAGTTGTTCCTTGCTGTATCAAGACTGAGGTCCACCAGATGTCAGTACAATATAAATAATCCAGATTTTTATTTAAAACAAATCAAATAAAGGGGTATTAAAAAGAAAACTGCATAATAGTGAGACAATATTATCCAGGAAATAGAAGATCTTATATTAACTATAAGGGAGCAGGGAACACATTACCATAACTAGAGAAGACAAGTGTCAGAATGATTTCTTTAAGTGCTTTTTCACTAATAGCACTGTGTCCAAAACAGCGCCAAAGTGTTAATGTAAATTGATCAAGCTGATTATATAGCAGTATAAAAGGCATTTTCTCCATCTTCTGGCCTCATCATCATTCATTTACGGAATGTTGCAGCTGACTTCGCTATACATCAGTGGTTATGTTCTATATACAATAAAATTACCACATTGCATGTTTGCTTTGATATATAGTCTCTTTATTTCATGATGATGGGAAACTTTCCCTCATTCTGTAGCAATTGCTTTCATTTTGAGAGCATTTTAACATACGAGCTGTTTCAGGTACAATGATTGTGCTTAAAATGTTGCAGTTTTGTCTTACATAAACAGATAATGTGGCTACCTTTCTGTTCTGTTTGTTCAGTGCCTAGCACGATGGGGTCCTGGTCCATGACTTAGGCACTACAGTAATACAAATAACAAAAAATATATATTTCCTGGATTCTTGTAGAGTCTTCACTTCCTGTGATGAGTAAACTTATTTCTTCAGGGATTGTTTTGCAGAAGTAAGTGCTCATCCCATGAGTAAGGGTTGTAATATTTCGCCATTAGGGATTACCAAACACATACAGGTAACATTATTAAGGACCCATTTTTGCAGTTCGTTCTGTGCCTGCATGAAGCCTGACTGAAGTCAGAGACTTCTCAGCAGAGGCAATTTAAGTGTGTAACCATTCTATGACCAGCGAACTATAAGCATACAAAAGGCACATATGTGACCATATTCTATACTCTTGACATGTATTTTAAAATACAATGCAGATCATGGGCAGATCCTCAATTGCAGTGAATATGTCCATTTATAGCAGCTGATAATATGACACAGTCTTGCCTCTTCTGATATTTAGTGCTCCAAGAGAAAGTGCTGTGATTTTGGGTAGGACACAGTGTATACTTTCTTATGTAGAAAGAGGTTGAATTCCTGCTTTTAAATCCAAAATTTAACTCAAACTCATTTATAGAGCTATAACTGGTACCTCCATATATGATTTAACTTCTCAGTTTGCATCAGAAATGAAATCTTAAGAGAAGGGAAGCAGGAAAGAGCCTTTTGAAAGTTAGGAAATAAAATTATTGTTTTGATTAGGAAACTTTTAATGTTCATATCAGAACTCATGCAGTGCCAGCTCTTGTAATTATCAAAAAATAGAAACTGGGCATGAAGGGACAATCTGGAAGTATGCAGGAGGAAAGACACAATGTCTACATTGCTGCTGTTTTTGTAATTTTCCCTTTTGTGTTTCACAGAGGAGAGCATATCTGTCATCCTTTCCGCAAGTTTCACTAACTGCATTGTGTCCATTATTCTGATTTTGGGGAAATTTGGTAATCCTAATATCTCTGTACAGCTCCCAAACAGTGTAGCCCCAGAATGGAAGCAGCTTATTAGGAGATGTTATCTTCACACTCAGGAACATTTCAGGAAACTAAATAGCAGCTTGTGGAATGAAGCAATTGCAAATATGCAAGTACACGCAGCAAACAGATGGTGTTTCGAATGAACAAGATTCTCTTTCATAGCACTAGCTCAAAATATTTGATTCAATAGTTCATTCCCATTTTTTCTGTAATCCTTTTGAAGGCTCTGGCTGTCTTGAAAGTTTTCTGTCTCCTCAGCTTTAACATAGACTTTCATTTCTTGAGTAAGATCTCACTTGCAATTAAACCATATAGAATTCCAGATATGCTCTTCTATTAAAAAACAATACAGCTTTGCAAATGCCAATCCACAGAGGAAATGTTACTGAAATAACTCCAGTGAGTAAGAGAGGAATGTGTGTGTCAAAGAAATTATAAAAGCTAAGTAATACACCTACTGTGATGAGCCCCAGTTATTCTAGAAAGGGTTTTTTTATCAGAAATCTGAGAAGAGTTCAACCAGCATTCCTGATCAGAAAGGGCTATTCCCTGTGGGAGCTAAAACCAGAATGAGTCAGCAGTAGTTGACCATTGCTGCTGATTGTTCTATAGATGCTCAGTCCCTCTCCCAGCTCTGTTCCACTGAGGGTGGGGCTGAATCGATGTCAGAATATGGATGATGAAGGCTAGGAGTGAGAATGAGTTTGGAAACAGGAATCTTGTTTGTCTCGTTTGTATTTTGAGATGTTTGGAGAATTTTTTTTCTTCACTGAAAATTTTGACAAAATGGGGAAAAATAGTTTTCAATCAAATTTTTAGCCAAAGATTTCACCTTTTTTGGTCTAAAATCTCAAAACATGGGGGGAAATGGATTTCAAATGAAAAACTGAGTGTTTTTGTGGAAAAGAGATATATGTGAAAATGTTTGTCAAAAACTCAATTTTCCATTAAAAAAATTTCAATAGAACATTTTCAACTGTTTTATCTACCCTAGACAGTTAGCTCTTCAAGGGAGGGAACATGTCTGTTCTCTCTGCGAAGCACGACACACATCTATCTAGAGCAATACAGGTAATTACAATTATTTGGTTGAGAAACAAGAAGGGAAGCATGATGGGAGAACAGAACAAGGCAAGACTGTGGATGTGGTAGAGAGTGAGGTATATGTGGAAGATTAGGGAAAAAGACAAAGAATAGGGAGGACAAAAAGAGGAAAAACATAGAGGAAGAATAAATATATAGAGATGGACAAATTAGACTTAGGAGAAAACCAACTGAAAAAGGAGAAATACCCCAAATATTAGAAATTGGAGAGAAGGAGAAACAGAACAGAGACAGGAAGATTGGTATTTCTTCCTTGTTTTCTATTTTTATCATGAAAGGTAATGTTACATAAGAATGACCATATTGGGTCAGACCAAAGGTCCATCTAGCCCAGTATCCTGTCTTCTGACAGTGGCCAATGCCAGCTGCCCCAGAGAGAATGAACAGAACAGGTAATCATCAAGTGATCCATTCCCAGTTTCTGGCAAACAGAGGCTGGGGACACCATCCCTGCCCATCCTGGCTAATAGCCGTTGATGGACCTTTCCTCCATGAACATATTTAGTTCTTTTTTGAACCCTGTGATAGTCCTGGCCTTCACAACATCCTCCGGCAAGGAATTCCACAGCCTGACTGTGGTTGTGTGAAAAAATACTTCCTTTTTGTTTGCTTTAAACCTGATGCCTATTAATTTCATTTGATGACCCCTACTTCTTGTGTTATGAGAAGGAGTAAATACTTTATTCACTTTCTCCACACCAGTCATGATTTTATAGACCTCTATCATATCCCCTCTTAGTCGTCTCTTTTCCAAGCTGAAAAGTCCCAGTCCTATTAATCTCTCCTCATACGGCAGTCTTTCCATAAACCCTAATTATGTTTGTTGACCTTTTCTGAACCTTTTTCAATTCCAATATATCTTTTTTGAGATGGGGCAATGACATCTGTACGCAGTATTCAAGATGTGGCGGTACCATGGATTTATATAGAGGCAATATGATCTTTTCTGTCTTATTATCTATTGCTTTCTTAATGATTCCCAACATTCTGTTTGCTTTTTTAACTGCTGCTCCACATTGAGTGGATGTTTGCAGAGAACTATCCAAAATGACTCCAAGATCTTTCTTGAGTGGTAACAGCTAATTTAGATCCCATCCCTTTATATATAATTGGGATTATGTTTTCCAATGTGCATTACTTTGCATTTATCAGCATTGGATTCATGTGCCGTTTTATTGTCCAGTCAACCAATTTTGAGGCGCTTTGCAGTCTGCTTGGGACTTAACTATCTTGAGTAGTTTTGTATCATCTTCAGATTTTGCTACCTCACTGTTTACCCCTTTTTCCAGATCATTTATGAATATGTTGAATAGGACTTGTGCCAGTACAGACCCTTAGGGTACACCACTATTTACCTCTCTCCATTCTGAAAACTGACCATTTATTCCCACCCTTTGTTTCCTATCTTTTAACCAGTTACCGAACAATGAGAGGACCTTCCCTCTTATCCCATGGCAGCTTACTTTGCTTAAGAGCCTTGGGTGAGGGAAACCTAAGTACACTATATTCACTGGATCCCTCATGTCCTTATGCTTGTTGATCCCCTTGAAGAATTCTAGTAGATTAGTGAAGCATGATTTCCCTTTACAAAAAACATGCTGATTCTTCCCCAACAAATTATGTTCATCTATATGTTTGACCATTTTTTGTTTGTTTACTATCATTTCAACCAGTTTGCCCGGTACTGAAGTCAGGCTTACTGGTCTTTAATTGCTGGGATCACCTCTGGAGCCCTTTTTTAAAAATTGGCATCACATTAGCTATCCTCCATTAATTTTGTACAGAAGCTGATTTAAATGATAGGTTACAAACCACAGTTAGTATTTCTGCAATTTCACATTTGAGTTCTTTCAGAACTCTTGGGTAAATACCATCTGGTCCTGGTGACTTATTACGGTTTAGTTTATCAATTTGTTCCAAAACCTACTCAATCTGGGACAGTTCCTCAGATTTGTCACCTAAAAAGACTGGCTCAGGTTTGGGATTCTCCCTCACATCTATAGCCATGAAGACCAATGCAAAGAATTCATTTAGTTTCTCCGTAATGACCTTATCGTCTTGGAGTGCTCCTTTGGCATCTCCATCGTACAGTGGCCCCACTGGTTGTTTAGTAGGCTTCCTGCTTCTGATATTCTTAAAAAAATTTACTATTACATTTTGAACCTTTGGCTAGCTGTTTTTCAAAATATTTTTTGGCCATCTTAGTTATATTTTTACACTTCACTTGTCAGAGTTTATGCTCCTTTCTATTTTCCTCGCTAGGATTTAACTTCCTCTTTTTAAAGGATGCCTTTTTGCCTCTCACTGCTTCTTTTACTTTGTTTAGCCACAGTGACACTTTTTTGGTTCTCATACTATGTTTTTTTTTTATTAATTTTGGATATACATTTAACTTGAGCCTCTATTATGGTGTCTTTAAAAAGTTTCCACGCAACTTGCATTTCACTTTGGCACTGTATCTTTTAATTTCTGTTTATCTAACTTCCTCATTTTTGTGTAGTCCCCCTTTTTGAAATTAAATGCTACAGTGTTGGGCTGCTGTGGTGTTTCGTCCCCCACAGGGATGTTAAATTTAATTATATTATGGTCACTATTACCAAGTGGTCTAGCTATATTCACCTCTTGGACCAGACCCTATGCTCCACTTAAGACTAAATCAAGATTGCCTCTCCTCTTGTGGGTTCCAGGACTAGCTGTGCCAAGAAGCAGTCATTTAAGATGTTAAGAAACTTTCTCTGCATCCCATCCTGAGGTAACATGTACCCAGTCAATATGGGGATACTTGAAATCCCCCATTATTATAGTGTGTTTTATTTTTATAGCCTCCCTGAGCATTTCACAGTAACTATCACCATCCTGGTCAGGTGGTCAGTAGTATATCCCTACAGCTATATTCTTATTAAAGATGGAATTGCTATCCATAGAGATTCTGTGATACAGTTTAGTTCATTTAAGATTTTTACTGCATTTTATTCTGCTTTTTCACATATAGTGCCACTCCCCCACCAGCACGACCTGTTCTGTCCTTCCCATATATTTTGTCCGCTGGTATTGCTATGTTCCATTGATTATTGTCATTCCACCAAGTTTCTGTGATGCCTATTATCAATATCCTCATTTAATATGAAGCACTCTAGTTCACCCATCTTATTAAGATTTCTAGCATTTGTATATAAGCCCTTAAAAAAACGTATTGCCTTTTATCTGTCTGCCATTACAGGATGTAATTGAATGGGATTTTTTTTCATTTGGCTGTTTCTCATCAGATCCCACCTGTATTTTATCATCTTCCATCTTTCCTCCTTACCTGGACATAGAGAATCTCCATTAATAGAACCTCCCCTAAGGGATGTCTCTATCCAAACCACATGCTCCTCCATACCTGTTGGCTTTCCCCCAGTCCTTAGTTTAAAAACTGCTGTACAACCTTTTTAATTTTAAGTGCCAGCAATTTGGTTCCATTTTGAAATGTTGAAAAATTGTACCATACATTGATGTCTGATGCATGCAAACCTACAGCCTGAGCCCAGGGCTATTGAAGTCAGTGGGAGTCTTTCTGTTGGCTTTCATGAACTTTGGATCAGGCTCTTACAAACTACGTTTACAGGACTATAAAATTCTACTGTAGCATTTAACAGACCTATTTTGCACATGGATTCCTTAGTCCTTTCAGATATTTATCTGTAGGATGCATATACCATTTAAGGATACAGGATATAATTGGAATTAGCAGTGTACATGTAGACGCACAAACACAGGATTCTTATCAGACAGCATACTTCAACCAGCATGATCTTGGAGAATGATCTTGGAAATATTCCTTCATAACTTCTTCATGTAATCATAGATTGAGTCATCTATCTGGGTGCAGCACTTTTTTTCTCACTCCTGGTTTCTAGAAAGAGGACCTCTTATTTAAAAGTATATAATTGTGTGGTTTTTTTTTCTTGATGTAAGGCATTCATCTTCTCTCCCCTCTCCTGCTGCCTTTTGGCAGTAGTCAGGGAATTGAAATTAAGAGGTGACCTCATGTCAGCATTGTAAATCATAATTAACGGGAAAACAACATTCTTAACACCCAAGGTCTGCACAATTAAAGCCGGAAATCTGGGAAAGAGCTAAGATTAGAAGATAGATCTTTTTAAAAGTTTAATTTACCTGTATGGGAGTTGCATGCACTGGAAAGTTCAGCTAGTGCACAGAGAGAAATTTATATAAATTCCTTTGTTCTATGCAATTACTTAGCCATTTGTTTCCATGGAATTGCAAGCAATTTACCATTCTTCAAATGGTGTTGTATTAAACTCTTCAAATATACACATTATGGCTCAGATTCTCGCTAGTGCCAGGATCTACTTGGAACAAGACCGGGGTCACATGACTGTCTGGATGCCCCTGCCTCATCTGTTGTATAAGTTAGAGCACCTCTTGTCTGATTTACCCTATGCCAGCTGTGGCTCTGTCCCAAGAGATCGGAGTCCCATTGAGAACTGGCAGCATGCAGTTCTCTGCCCCACCCTGACTCGCCCCCATGACAAGGTGTGAGGGAGCAGTTGGCATAGGAGCCGGTTACACTGCTTCTTGCCAGCTGAGAGATCCTGTACCTGGGGTAATTCTGCAGTGGCCAGTTAGGACCAGATTCTAACACTTTTTGATCCTGTCCTATGATGGTTCCTTCTTATTCGCTCACCTTCACGCTTTCATCTCTGAGTCCCTCAGTCTTCTGGGTCAAGATTTTAAAAATTTAGAGCCTAAGTTAGTTGCCTAAATCCATTCTTAGCCACTTTTGAAAATTTTTACCCCAAGGCACCTTAATTAGTGGTTTGATTTCAAAAGTGCTACTCGCCCAGCAGCTCTCAATGAAGTTTAATTGGAGCTGCTGTGCACTCAGCTTTTTTTTTTAAATCATGCCACTTAGGTGCCTAAATAAGAAGCCTAATTTAAAATGAGTGTTGGGTTTGGGCAGGTGGGTTGGTTGGCTTTTTACTATTGGCCCTGTTCTTTGTCTCCTTCTTTTTTCCGGCTTCATTATAACCAGAGTGACCTCATCTGCTTATTTTATAGGATCTATTATCTCTGTATTTTCCACTGAATGCATCTGATGAAGTGAGTTGTAGCTCACGAAAGCTTATGCTCAAATAAATTGGTTAGTCTCTAAGGTGCCACAAGTACTCCTTTTCTTTTTATCGCTCTCCTGACATCTGATTAACTTTAATATTATCTTGATGTCCTACACCAGATCCAACTCAAAATCGAAGTCAGAGATCCTCATCTTTTCCCACCAAGCCTTCTCCTCTTCCTCCTTCTCTATAAGCATCCATCCCAGCCTATCCTTGGAATCCTTTTTGGTGTCACTTCTTAAGCCACTCTCCTTCTTCCCACTCACACAGTCCGATAATAAATTCTTTTGGTTCTCTTCCCATGACTACTTAAAAATCCAACCCGTCTTTACTGTCCACGTAGCTAAAACACTTGTTCCCACCTTGATTATTTGCAACCTCTTAGACGAGACTCCAGGAGGAAAAATTGATTCTAGTCTATCCAAAAATGCAGCAACGAAGATAATTTTTGACTGCTATTCTGAAGAGGTCAGTCTCTTTTTCCAGTCCTGGCACTGTCTTCCTCATCAAATCTAAGATTCTTCTTCACTTTCAACTTCTATACAATTCTGCCACTGCCTACTTCTTTGCTCTTACTTTTTACTACTTCCCCACCCATGCTCCTTCCTTTCATAAACTCTCTTCTGTTTTAGGAATGTATTCCCTACCTTAGTGTCCCCTCCTCTGTCTATTCAGATCACTTTATACTTGTGGAGCTTACCAGTGCTAACCTATGCCTGCGAAAGTGTGTCCACTCTTCATAGGCCAGATTCTGCCACCCTTAGTAACGCTGAATAGTACCTGAAGCAGAAGTTAACTTCCACTGAAATGGAAGTGGTCATCTCATGGAGTAAGACCTATTCACCATTAATATGTGTAGCAGAATCTGTCCTAAATGTAGTTTATTATATAGCATATAACCATTATAGAAAGAGACTCATTGTAAAAGATAGTGATTCTCTGGATCACTCAGTGAATTCATTGTATATGAGTGTCTATTTACATTAGAAATTCTTTGGAACAGAGGCCTACTCTTCCTTTGTCATGTCTATTCCAAACCACATTGTTAGTAGTTAACAAATAACTAATGCATGTGGGGTCTGGCATTACTGGCAAATAGGATGGGAGACATATCATGATTACATGAAAAGTTACAATAAGAACACTTAAACAGTCAGTATTTCTGTTACACATTGTCAAGCTGGAGAGGTAATCATAAGAACTCAAGCAGAGGAACAAGTTATGGAACTACTAGTTCACCTATAACCTGCCCCAATTGTGTGTTTGTTGAATAGCACATGCTACTGGCAAGTCTTGTGCAGAATACGGGAAAGGAAACCAAGGGATTCAACAATATGGCAAATGTCAAACATCTTTTAGCTATTTGGGGGCTTCAGTTCACTTGCAGCATACAGCAAGCAGTAGCTGACTTACCTGATATGTGAAAGTGGGGTGGGGGAGGGAAAGAAGCTGCTGCTGTTATTAGTAAAACTGTCTTTGGCTAACTGAAACTTGTCCCTTTCTACTGCAATATTTTGTGTCCAAAGAATATTTTATGTGGCTTGCTGGAAAGAGTATAATTTGCTAGCTACTTTAACATTACTGTAGTGGCTTTTTTCAGGTCACTTTTGTTAAAGTTTCTCAACATTTTCCTTTACAAACATTCATTTTTCAGAGCTTTAAAGCACTGTTCCCAATGAGGATACTGAGCAATTAAATGACCTGCAAAACACTAGGGAAGACATGATGGTTCTGGCTCATTTTTATCTCCTTCTATGCAGCTAAAGCAAAAGCACAAATGCTACGGTAAGCTTCCACTGGTTTGTTTGGAGATATGAAATCTGACTGTGTATAAGATTGTACAAATGCAGTGCCATCTGTGGGTGCCAGTCATGGGCATAATAGTTGTAGACTTCCTTTGGATTCAATGGACCTTGCTTTCATTTACACAGGTGCAATCAGGAGTAATTCCACCAGAGCCACTGCAGGTACACCAGTGTAAACCTATTGTGACTAAGAGCAGAGCCCATTGTTTCATTACTATCTCTTTTGAAGTATACATAAAGTAAGGTTGTCCGAAGAAGTCCTTTTTAAGATGCACGTTTCAGGAACACCTGTTGTCTCGGCTCATGGAGTAGAGCCAATTGCCCTGATGTTGGATATGCCATCGGAGGGTTCAAAACAGAACAGTTCTGCAGAACTTCAGGGAGCTTTATCCAGATTATCAGAGGCTCGCCGCACAGGAACAAAAGGAGCTTTCAGAATTGCCTTATTACGGGCCCTGGATCCAATTCAGTGGGCTGTTATGGCAAACTTGTTCCAGTCTCCTGGTGGGAAGCTACCCTAATGCCAGCAAATCCAGCTGTTGAAAGACTTAACTTGTTCTGGGACACCTACTAGTGGCATAGTGCCCCTGTAGTGGCTCCTCCAACAACTCTATCAAGGCCCTGGATATAGAGAGTGTGACTGGGGGAAAGAGGGTGTGATTAGGCATCCTTTTGCCCCTGAGATGTTCAACTCCTTGGATTATCACTGGGAGCACTTGGCAACCCTGAGGCCATTCCAAACTATGACCGTGATTGGGTTGGCACAGAACCATTCCCAGGATTGGGAAGAAGGGTCACAAATAGCTCCTTTGTGTTGTCATCCAAGGTGGTGGTTGTGATGGGATCGTTGAGGTACAACCTGGAACTGCTGGACCATTGCGCCCCCCCCCAACTCTTCAGCCTGGGCTGTATCTCTTAATGCTATGCCACTGATGAAACGGCAAACCCCTCCAGGCACTATGATCACTCCGCCATCAGCAGATGGAGACCCACTCCCAGCTAAATCACATGAAAGCTCTCCAAGCCACTCGTGAATTAGAGAGAGAGAGAGGCACCAGCCAATCACCCAGTGTTGCACCCCAGAAATATACCATCTTACACTGCTCAGGACTCCACTGGACAGTGCAATCTCATTAATTAGTGCACCACTCCAACAAAGGGTATTGGACATGCCACAGCCCTTGTTAACCTGATTTGAGATTCTCTAAGCACTTCAACTAAAAACACAGTTTTAGATAAAATATAAAACAGATTACTTACAGAAAGATAGAACCATTAAAGTTGGTTACAGAAATAAAAAATAAAAATGCAGTCTAACTTCTACAGACTAAGCAAGAGTTGAATCAAGCAGTTTCTCACACTAATAGATATTATAGGCAGTTCACAGTTCTTATTACACAGGCTAGATTCCCTTCCCAGCTTGGGACCAATCTTCCTATTTCAAAGTTTTTTTCTACCAAACGATCTTCCAGGTGTTTGAGATGGGGAAGGAGAGAGGCCAAATGGTGATGTCGTTGACCCTCACTTATTCTTTCTCTCCAGGTTCTAGAAAGATCCTTGCTGTGACATTGGGGTTAGGCAGTCCCCATTGCATACGTGCCCTTTCTGAGGAGTCTCTAGGAGGGCCACTGAAAAGGGGATTCTCCTTAATGGGCCATCAACACCCATCTAGCCAGTGTTTAGTGGATCCCAACTTCACAACATATTTCACTAACACACACACACGCAAAGCAAAACTTCATAACTTCAGATAAATTGGTAGTATATACTCTTCAACAGGATATTAATGTTCAACAGATTGAGACTTTTAAATGATACCTCACAAAGGCATACTCTGTACAAAACATATCCTATCACAGTGGTGAATAGTGGGTTCCAAGATGCTATTCTGAGATATGTAGTGTCACAGTGGTGCCCAGCACTTCCTGGTCAGAGCTGAGACTCTTCAGCAAAGGAGAGTTGCAGCTTCCTGCCTACAAATTCTGATCTTGTTTGAACTGCTGGTATCCTGGCTGAGGTTCTTACATACTGGCTCTTCATATTGTAACTCATCCTGCCTAAATAATTGGCTGGGATATCAAAAAATGTCAGATGACTAAACCACAACTTGGAGCATATAGTGCAAATTATATTTTAATTTGTGAGAACCAAAGTCAATTAAAGTCAACAGGAAAACTACTTTCAGAGTAGCAGCCGTGTTAGTCTGTATTCGCAAAAAGACAAGGAGTACTTGTGGCACCTTAGAGACTAACAAATTTATTAGAGCATAAGCTTTCGTGAGCTACAGCTCACTTCATCGCTCACGAAAGCTTATGCTCTAATAAATTTGTTAGTCTCTAAGGTGCCACAAGTACTCCTTGTCTTTTTAGGAAAACTACTATTTACTTCAATTAGCTTCAGATCCAGCCCACAGAAAATTGTATAGGGATCTAGATTCTTGGTCCTCATTAAATCCTCAGCTGGTGTGGGCTTAAAAAAAACCCCTTTTCCAGATGCACTAGATTTCAGAAAATCTGTGGAAAGTTGACTGTTGAAAGACAGTTACTAGTGCAAATATGGTGAATGGTTGCACTCAGGCACAAGCTATGATATTGCCAGGTAGGTCAGTTAATGGCACACCACTTAATTCAATTTTGGTATCTTATCTCCTGATCACTTACCATTTATTCTTAGATTTGTTGGCAAGCTAAGGGGAAAATGTATCTGCTGCTCAGAAAATAATTATCCTCAGAGCATCATTAATTGCCAGAAATATCCTGCAAACATGGAAGGTAAAAGAACAAACTGGGATTGCTCTTTGACTAAATCACTCAGCTTGTTCTATCCGTCTCAAGGGAGCCTCTTTTCTATGTACTTTCCTTAGAAGTAGTCTGGTCACTGTCCCTAGTCATTTATGTTTAAAATGCTCTCTCCTTTCCAAGTCCATCAACAACAATCTGGTCTTTGTCCTGGCCAGTGTATGCTGTTCCTTGCAGGCCTCCTTGACTCCCATCTGAGCCCCTTCAGTCCACCCCACATAATGACATTAAATCATCACTCACCTCTTGAAACACCAGTAGTGGGTGGCTATCTCTTGTCATCTGTTTCAGGTGTAAGCTCCTCATCCTTATGTTCAAGGCTCTATATAACAGCACATCTCTGTTTTCATCTATTTCGTCTTCTCTTTTATGCCATGCATAGGAAGGTTGGATGAAAATTTCACCTTTTTGCTAACAGAAAATCAGGTTTTCAACAAAAGCAGACAAGTTCCATGATTTTTTTTTATTGTTTCATCAGAAAATAGAAAAATCAACAAACAAAAATTTTGGGGCAAAAACTTCATTTTTGACAGTTGCTTTTTTTTTTTTTTTTTTGCTTTCATTGGCATTTCTCTCCCTCCCTCCTTCCCCATGGAAAATGTCAACACGGTCTAATGAATACCTCACTAACTTTAACTACTCATTCAGTATCCTTCATCTTCAGACTTTTTTATGCTTCCCTTTTTACTTGCTGCACCCTCCCTTTTCACAAGCAATGCTACATGGCTATGTGATTTTTTTTTCTTCTGCTGCTTTGTGTCTAATCTATGGTCCATTGTTTGTTTAAGTATAAATTCCTCAAGGCACGGACTGTGTTTTTTCTCCATTGTGCACATTGCAGAGGCATATTGCTGGTCCTCAACAAATAAGTAAATGAAATACAGCTAGGTGCTATCGTGAGTCATATGATGATTGTAAATAATGTTGTATTTGGTATCCAGCTTCTTTTGATTCTTACTCTGCACATAGAATATCATATGTAACACAGAATCTATTTTCTCTAAATCTGGATGCTCATACATTTGAATCAGTGTGCCTCAATATGTCTCAATAAAATATGTATGAAAACCTTTATTAATACTCATGCTAAAATTCTGTTTAGCTTTTAAAGCAGTCTATGGGCCTGCATAGATACCTGCTGGTTGCTTCAGTAATTCTTACCCATACTTTCATTTGAATGGGGGAGGAACATTAATATTCAGTTATTTTAAACAGCTTTGAGGCATGTTACTTTAAAGAGTGAATGGTTCATAAAGCAATTTTTTTTTACTTCCAGGAAATTTGAAGTGTCACCTTCCAAAAATCTAACCTGTTGCCTTCTAACAGCTAGCTGAAATGTACATTTCACTTGAATGTGCAATGCTTTATTCACATCTTTGTTAAGCACACATTTAACTAATAGCCAGTAATATACTAAAGAGTCTAATAGTCTGCTGAGTAAACAGTATCAGTTTTCACTATGTAGTAATATATTTACCCATGACATTGGAATTGTTAAGGTCAACAAACCTAGAGTCCCAGAACCTTGGTTTCAGTCAAGTGGCATTCATCACAGCTCAGGAATCATTTAGAGGTGGTTTTAAACCACTTTTGTGACCTCTCCAATTCTAGGACCATCCAGCTGCTGGTCTCCTGTATAAATTAGAATAGCCTCAAGGATGCTCTAATCTAATGCTGAATGGTTCATAAACTGCACATGAGAGGAAGGATAGGTCAGAGGTTAAGGAAGTATTCTTGGTATCTGTTTCTCAACTCCCCGACTGTAAAATGGGGATAATAAGCACTTCCCTACCTCATAGAGGTATTGTGAAGCTAAATATTTGCAAGTCTTTGAGGAACTCAAACTGTGGTAGAGATGGGGTCCATACAAGTGCCTTAAATAAATGGTCCCAAGGTATCACTGTGGCAGTCAGGGTGTAAATACCCTGGCTATGCCCTCTACATTGTGTGTAGGTATGAAGAGGTATGGTGTAACAGCCATAAGAGTGGCTCTCTGCCACCTAAGGTTTCCCCTTGCCTAGCTAAACCAGATATAGGCTTGCTTTCCTCCACTGGAGCAGTGTAAAGCTGCTGGGGAGCACAGGAAATTCTGCCTAAAGAATGCAATATATCAAAACACATGAACACACATATATGGAGTCAATATTATGCCTTGAAAATGCCTTCTAAATATGCATTTAACCACAAAACCAGAACAACTCTTTTAGGGAAATAAACCCTCTTGGGGAAATTAACATCCTGTAACAAATTATTTTCAAGAAATTAAAATAAATAAATTAATTTAAAAGTCAATTAAATGCAAATACAGTAGAACCATGTTAATTTGCACTAATGACTGGGAGACCCATTACAAATTACTGAGTTTTCTGAATTAGCAAGTGGATAAGCCCTAGAATAATGCATCACAAAATGTTCTCTTTTGTTTTTCAGTCGCAGTGCAGCTGTAATTATGATATGCTATAGTAATGAAGAGGTCACCCATAAAAGCATTTTTAACTATCTTAGATAACTTGGGCCCCAATTCTGTATTTAAAACCATGTAGTTCCCAAGGTAGAACCAAGGGTAATATAAAGTTTCCTCAGTGTCTGCAGTGTTTTTAGTATTCCTTATACTAAATATAAGAGTACTGGAAATGCTGAGGTGTGAGTATTGATCCCAAGGCAAAACTGGCAAGCTTTTAAAGGACAAGCACTGTAAATACTGTAGAAGCAATAGCTCAATAGAGATGTCTCATTTAGCAAAGAGTCTATGTACTTAGGGGCCACTCACTGTGGCATTTGAGCACTTCATGATCATTGATTAATTTTATCCTTACCTCCCATTTTATATATGGGGAATAGTGACACAGAGTAGATTAAGTGATTTGCCCAAGGTCTGTTGCTGAAGTGGGAATTGACCCGCGTCCTGATTCAGTGTCTTATCCATTAGATCAGCTTTTCACCCACTACAGCATAAGCTTACATCTGTGCTGAGGGTTAGGAGCAATCTTTATTTGTGATCAAATAAAAAATACAGTTTTAGGACATGTACAGCAAGGTACATGTACAGCAAAGTTCCACTGAAACAGCAGTTTCGACTGTGTTTATGGGTGATGGCAACCACCCAAAGAAGGGAATTTTAAAGATAAACCACAATCTCCATCCTCACCTATGCATTTGTGATCTGTCAAATTGCGAGCAAGAGTCTCGTGCACAATGATCTGTGTCGCCTTCAATAGGGATCACACTGTGCCATATGTTACACAGAGTGCTGAACAAATAATTGGATGAAGCCAACCCTTCACCATTTAGACAATGTGTATGGAAAATTTTACTTTGCAATGCAGGGGTAAGGGGAGATAAAATCATAAAACATAGTAACAAAAGCAAAAATGAAATGGTATAAATTGATAGATTAAAGTTCAACCCATATTTATTCTTCCAGGTATTCACAGAGGTGCCCCATTATAAATCTTTCAGATATTAAAAGAGCCTAGGTTTCCCATTCTTGAACTCAACATTCACTATTCTTTCATCCTCTTCTTCAAAGTTACTGGTACTGTCTTTTCTCTTCTCTTTAGTCATGAATCGCTACCCATCAGAAGAATCTCTAAAGCATATATTTCCCTGGCGGCCAACCCTGAGATTTGCCAGATATGATAAGATAGATGTAATGCCTTTCTCTAACAATGCCTCATTAAGTGGTTGGGAAGAATTTCCTGAACATGGATTCTGTTAAGTCAGTGCTATCAAGGTAGAAGGAGGGAAAAATAAAAATTACTATGATTTTAAAATATAAATGAAACTTTAAAGAAATAAAGTTAGAACAGGGATTCTCAGCCTGGGGGTTGCCAACAGGTGTCAGGGTGCGGGAGGGTGTTGTAATAACCTTCATGCCTTTCTCACAAAGCTAAATGGAAAGGGCTACTATATTCAAAAGTGGGGAAGGAAGAGTCATGGTTAAGGAAAAGGGGTGCCTCAGTATTAACGGCTGGAAGCCGCTGTTAGCAATCAGTCTGCTTTTTTTTTACTCTTTCTTCATCATCCAATATTACCAGGGAAGTTGTCTGCTCCACTACCTACTCAGAGCCCCAAATGCTAGAAATGATGGAAGAGACCCAAAACATATTGATCCTAATCCCGCATTGTTATCTACGCAGGCAGACTACTGCACTGGCATTGCAAGATTAGTGCCATAGTCCATTCTACTGCCAGTACAGGACTGTTCACCATTATATTCCCCATTTCTTTGTGCAGTCTGGCTTTAAGTACATCAAGCAATGAGGCTTCTACCATTCCCTTTGGGAAATGACACCAACAAACTAATACACCTCGCTGATATTCAGTGTAAATTGTCCTTTGTTCTGTTTCCTCTTCTTACCACTTTAGACACATAATACAATTCCTTTCCTGCCTTACTGTTTACAGTTACATATTTGTAGACTGTTATAATATATCTTATTCGTTAGCCTTTAGCCAAGCTATAACTATTCTAGAACATTTTGTCTATTCTCATCAGAAAAATCACTCAAACCCCTGAATCATTTTTGTTGCTCTTCTCTGGATTCTTTCCAATGTGTTGACTTTAGTTTGGTATTAAGGTGCCCAGAACTGCACATAATACATCTTGGAATGTTAAGCTGTCCCACAAAGAAAGTAACACTGCTGAAATGCACCTCTCACTTCTCTTTTTATTTCCTTGGAGGAGATGATGTGTCCTGAGATTTATTATGAAACAATCCTTTATTTTCTATATCTGCATTTAACCCACTACCTTTTGACATTATGCAGTATAAGTGTGGGGTACAGTACTGTGAATTAAAGCTAGTTGAAATGCACATAATGAATTTTTTTTCAATGAAATTGAAATGTTTGCTTTTTTTTTTAACAGCATTGCCTGTTTTCAAAGTCACAACACAATTAGTGTTAAAGCATGGCTGCTTATTGCATTGTATTTGCCAAGCCTTGCAAGAGGGTTAGTTAACCCTAGGGCCACAAATATCCTTAAAGGGAGTAAGCAGTGCTAGTACACACAGTTACACCTGTGTAAAATGGGTGTACATGAGATCAGAATCAGGTCCATATTGTGTTTATCTTCTAGAAACAGCACACTGCCTAACTCCAATACTACTCTGCTTTTAAACAGCACTTTACAAACCCTATTTATTTAGGGATCACCTAATTCCTAAAAGAAAAAGAATCTAGCTTCAGAAAATGATCTTCAAAATCAGGATTAAAATGCAAGCCCCAATCCACCAATTCATGATATTGTCTACATGTACACTTGCCTCTCTGTCAGTATCCCTATTTGTTAAATGAAGTTAGTGGTGTTTACCAACCTAAGGAGGGGGGTAGAGAGGCTCAGCTAAGTGGTGGTTTGCACAGATTATTGCTATTGCCATTAAGAAGAAAAGGGAAAAGAGCTCAGGAATTCCTGGCTCCCGCCCCATTTCAATACAGTAAACTAATACTACCCCAAGGGGTGCACAGAAATGCTTTCACTTAATAAGGACATTTACAAGTGCACAATCTTGTGATCAAGTGGCTTTTCAATTGTTTTCCATGCTCTAATGTGAAATAGGCCCAATTTCTCAATTTTTTTAATCACATTTTTTGGAGGTCAAAATAGTGAAAACATTGTACAAACTTTTGTCAATTTCCCCCAAGTTTATTTTTATTACTGGCTATCTAAATTCTACTTTTTAAAAAACATCCTAATCATGTAATCATCTAATTGTAATAATGAAGAGACTTTTTAGACTGCTGTGGGAATAAACTTTCTGCATGTTCCTTCTCATACTAGGTACAGAATATTTGAATGCTCTAAAATAGCTCTTTGTTTCCTGCTTCTAGACCATGGCCCTGATCCTGTAGACACTTGTGCACATGCTTAACTTTACTACCACAAATAATTTTAATGGGACTACTCACAAGTTGTAAAGATAAGCACAGGTGTAGATTTTTTGCAAGATCAGGACCCATATTTGTTAATATATCACATTTGTACTGAGTGCTGTCTAGAATAATTTATTATGAGGCACTGGCAGTATGCAATGCAACACATCCTTCTCTACATTCTTTTCGGATAACATGGCTTGAATTAACTCTGCAGTACAGGGTTACGCTCTCAGAATAATTCTTTTTCCCAGCATGCCTTTCTGCCTTTTGACTCTGGCAAATTTAAACAGCAGCAGCCCTAGAGTGGCTGTTTTGCAACTGCTGTCTGACTGCTGTAACTGTCTTCCAGCTGGTAAATACTCTTGACTTTGGTTATGTTTTCCCTCCATTCTTTCTTTTATATTTCTGAGGAGATGTTGTATTCTGATATCTTTAATATTACTACCTGGGGCATTAGCTTTTATGCCCAAATTTAAATGTGTCTGTGTGTTTGGTAGAATCCTGCCCTGCTCTACAATATCGCCAACCTCGAGCATCCAAAAATAATGTTAGACTGGCTTAAAAATCATGAGTTTTTGTTTTTAAATAAAAAAGTAGTTAGGGGCAGGGCTTGGGTCTATTTGTTTGCCTTCTCTTTTTATTTACTTATTTTTTCTTTAATCTTTATTAGTCCTGGCTTTCAAGTTTGTTTGGTTTTTTTCACTTCAACTATAAGAACTAAAAATTTACCTTTTTTTTTATTTAAATGAAAGCTGAGATTTATGTCTCCAGGAGCTGGGGTTATAAGAAATAAACTATGGATCATGAGATTGCAGTAAAATTGTTGGCATCATTGCTTTCAGATAAGAATATTTGTTATGAAGGCCATTATAGGAAATGTGGGCACCAAATTCTCTAAAATGAAACCGGACCATTTAAATAAGGTTGAATAGTGAACAAATTGTTCACTCCTATCACCTTTCAATGACTATATCACATTTTAAATGTCAACTGAAAACATTGTTCTTTGCCTACACCTCTTTATTTCTCTTTCCCTCTGCTACTGTTTTTGTAACTGTGATCTTAGTTAACTAACTTTTGGAAACATAATTTGTATGAAAGAAACTGCAAAATAATGTTCTGAATTGAATTTTCTTTAGTGTGGGACCCTGAAGAGCTCTGGCAAAGCAATATGCACAGAGCAGTAGTGATGATGATTTTATTACAATTAATTATTTCAGAAAAAAACCTGCTTCAGAAGAATGTTGTTTAGGCTGCAAACTCAAGCACTCAAAAATCAGGAAATGTCAGATTTGTGATTGCCTGTACAACCTTAATTTTGTCTCCTTGTGTGTCTATCTTGTTGAATGAATGATCCTATGGGAAAAATGTGATTATGTAGTTGCAGACTGTACCACAATGCACATGTACATGGGGGCTGCATTAACATTGCACAAGCAAGAATAAATCTGGCATTTCCTGACTTTGAGTGCTTGATTTTCCAACCTTTACATTTTTATCATCATACTTGGCATATAATTTACCATGCCCTGCCCCCTTTTTTTTTTTTTAAAGTGCAATAGCCACCCTCATCCTGCATCATCATCAGGGTTTAACTCCTGAACTGTTAGCTCTGAAGCATCTTGATCTACATTAGCTATCAAAAAGGTTTTTTGTTTTTTGTTTTTTTTAAATGGGATGCCACTGGGGCCAAGAACTGGGTTGAGGGAGGATGGCTGGGGGGAGTGTGATCCAACTTTCTCTTTTTCCTTTCTCCAAAAGCTGGGGGACCACCCATCCCTTGTGGTATCACAGGATGGGGACTGTCCACTGGGTCTAAGGACAGGGTGGGAGATTCCAGCCAGGCTCTTCTCTGGGTCCCTCCAGAGTCACAGCAGCCCCCAGCTGTTAGCAATAAAGGCATTGGCCTGGTCTTTGAATGTTAATATTCCATTATTTTGGCACGAGCAAAACTAGTGAGAAATGACTTCAGTGGTGCTACTTATGGAGGTAAAATTAAGCATGTACATTGAATGTTTGCAGGTTTGGGGCCCAAGGGTTTACAATCAATGAACCAGAACCATATATGTTATAAACTGGCATAACTCCAGTGACTTCACTAGATCTAAACCAAATTTCAGTAGCTATCTGGACCAATGAAAGTTTAGGGCACTTAGTAGCTTGGAGAATTGAACTAGCATTTAAGATTTGCAAACCAAATTGGCAGAAAAAATAACCTTAATTTGGTTAAATTTGTTTCTTCAGTCTCTAGGGCAAACAGGATTTTGAGGAAACTTTGGCTGAAAGACAAGTCTGAGATTAGGACAAAATATGCTCTTTAAGCTTTTTAAAATTTAATGTAAAAAGGGAAACAAATCCATTTTCAAACTTTTTTAAAGGGCTTGTACACAGTTGTTGCATAGAGATTAAGCTTTGTGTGTGAGAAGGAATATAGTGATTCATTCATTCTTCCAATGCAGTGGTTCTCAACCTATATGCAGTCTACAATGTGTTATGTGGGCCGCAGGTTGAGAACCACAGCGTCCCCCACAGACCTCTTTGCCCAGCCTCCTCCTCCCCCCTCCCCCCACACACAGAGTGGGGCCTAGAGTGGAGCACAAGGTGCAGGGCCAGACAGCCGGGACCCAGACCCCAGATGTTTTTTAGCACACAGCTGGGCTGCACTATGAACTAATTGGGCCGTAGGTTGAGAAACACTGTTCTAACGAATCCTTATTTAAACACCTCCTTTTGAGGTAGGAATTAAAGAGCATACACCTAATCTGGGAAGTTTTCTGAATTCTGTTTTAGGGAACTGAGATTTTCTATGTTGGTTTATATTCTGTGTCAGTCATCACCAACACTGAAGATGGAATCTGATCACATGTATGATAGGTAGATTGAGAGCAATGTTCCCTCTAATTTTTTTCCATCCATGTGTGGAATGAATTTTGTTGTGTACACCAATATCAAGATAATGTGCGGATGTGTGCCTCCAGCAGAAACAAAAAACCTAGATATAATATATATTTTTTAAAAGTTACCATAGGCATAATTATTCCAGCCAGGACACATTAGTCGTTTTAGAACTCACTACTCAAAGAATTTAAATTTAAGCATAAGAGAGAAAATTATGAAATGCATAGACCAGTCAAAAACTAAAATAACAGCACTTTGAAAGACTAAAATTACAGAGCATATATGAGCATTGCAGGAAGTACAAGGCTGGCTGTACTTTGTGAATATAGACAAAATCCATACCTAATGAGTTACTGGAATCAACAGGCCAACATATTAAGCAGCCAAACAGCAATCGCTAATGTAGTATACTAGTCAGGTGAGCAGCCCTGTTGAACCTAAAGAGACTCAACCAGAAAGTCCAACGCTCTCAGTGGACTTATTTCTGCATTGAAGTTTGCATGAAACAAATTTCCAGAAACCCCATCAGCAAAATAGCTCCAAAAAAATATTTGCTGTCAAGTGAACATCTGACATCATTGACAGGTTTCAGAGTAGCAGCCGTATTAGTCTGTATTTGCAAAAAGAAAAGGAGTACTTGTGGCACCATAGACTAACAAATTTATTTGAGCATAAGCTTTCATGAGCTACAGCTCACTTCATTGAATGCATTCAGTGGAAAATACAGTGGGGAGATTTATATACATAGAGAACATGAAACAATGGGTGTTACCATACACTGTAACCAGAGTAATCACTTAAGGTGAGCTATTACCAGCAGGAGAGCGGGGCAGGGTGGAGTGGGGGGGAACTTTTGTAGTGATAATCAAGGTGGGCCATTTCTAGCAGTTGACAAGAACGTCTGAGGAACATTGGGCGGGGGGGAGGATAAACATGGGGAAATAGTTTACTTTGTGTAATGACCTATCCACTCCCAGTCTCTATTTAAGCCTACATTAATTGTATCCAGTATGCAAATTAATTCCAATTCAGCAGTCTCTCGTTGGAGTCTGTTTTTGAAGTTTTTTTTTATTGAATTGCCACTTTTAGGTCTGTAATCGAGTGACCAGAGAGATTGAAGTGTTCTCCAACTGGTTTTTGAATGTTATAATTCTTGACGTTTGATTTGTGTCCATTTATTATTTTACGTAGAGACTGTTCAGTTTGACCAATGTACATGGCAGAGGGGCATTGCTGGCACATGATGGCATATATCACATTGCTAGATGTGCAGGTGAATGAGCCTCTGATATTGTGGCTGATGTGATTAGGCCCTATGATGGTGTCTCCTGAATAGATATGTGGACACAGTTGGCAACGGGCTTTGTTGCAAGGATAGGTTCCTGGGTTAGTGGTTCTGTTGTGTGGTGTGTGGTTGCTGGTGAGTATTTGCTTCAGGTTGGGGGGCTGTCTGTAAGCAAGGACTAGCCTGTGTCCCAAGATCTGTGAGAGTGATGAGTCGTCCTTCAGGATAGGTTGTAGATCCTTGATGATGCGTTGGAGAGGTTTTAGTTGGGGGCTGAAGGTGATGGCTAGTGGCATTCTGTTATTTTCTTTGTTGGGCCTGTCCTGTAGTAGGTGACTTCTGGGTACTCTTCTGGCTCTGTCAGTCTGTTTCTTCACTTCAGCAGGTGGGTATTGTAGTTGTAAGAATGCATGATAGAGATCTTGTAGGTGTTTGTCTCTGTCTGAGGGGTTGGAGCAAATGCAGAAGTATCGTAGAGTTTGGCTGTAGACAATGGATCGTGTGGTGTGGTCTGGATGAAAGCTGGAAGCATGTCGGTAGGAATAGCGGTCAGTAGGTTTCCGGTATAGGGTGGTGTTTATGTGACCAGTGCTTATTAGGAAGTGGATCTCTTGTGTGGACTGGTCCAGGCTGAGGTTGATGGTGGGATGGAAATTGTTGAAATCATGATGGAATTCCTCAAGGGCTTCTTTTCAATGGGTCCAGATGATGAAGGTGTCATCAATGAAGCGCAAGTAGAGTAGGGGCATTAGGGGACAAGAGCTGAGGAAGCAGTGTTCTAAGTCAGCCATAAAAATGTTGGCATACTGTGGGGCCATGTGAGTACCCACAGCAGTGCCGCTGATTTGAAGGTATACATTGTCCCCAAATGTGAAATAGTTATGGGTGAGGACAAAGTCACAAAGTTCAGCCACCAGGTTAGCCGTGACAGTATCGGGGATACTGTTCCTGACGGCTTGTAGTCCATCTTTGTGTGGAATGTTGGTGTAGAGGGCTTCCACATCCATAGTGGTCAGGAGTGTGTTTTCAGGAAGATCAGCAATGGATTGTAATTTCCTCAAGAAGTCAGTGTGTGCTCAAAGATAGCTGGGAGTGCTGGCAGTGTAGGGCCTGAGGAGGGAGTCTGTATAGCCAGACAATCCTTCTGTCAGGGTGCCAATGCCTGAGATGATGGGGCGTCCAGGATTTCCAGGTTTATGGATCTTGGGTAGCAGATAGAATACCCCAGGTCGGGGTTCCAGGGGTGTGTCTATGCGGATTTGTTCTTGTGCTTTTTCAGGGAGTTTCTTGAGCAAATGGTGTAGTTTTCTTTTGGTAACCTCAGTAGGATCAGAGGGTAATGGCTTGTAGAAAGTGGTGTTGGAGAGCTGCCTAGTAGCCTCTTGTTCATATTCCGACTTATTCATGATGACGACAGCACCTCCTTTGTCAACCTTTTTGATTATGATGTCAGACTTGTTTTTGAGGCTGTGGATGGCATTGTGTTCTGCACAGCTGAGGTTATGGGGCAAGTGATGCTGCTTTTCCACAATTTCAGCCCGTACATGTCGGTGGAAGCACTCTATGTAGAAGTCCAGTCTGTTTCGACCTTCAGGAGGAGTCCACCCAGAATCCTTCTTTTTGTAGTCTTTGTAGGAAGCTCTCTGTGCGTTAGTATGTTGTTCAGAGGTGTTGGAAATACTCCTTGAGTCAGAGGTGTCGAAAATAGGATTCTATTGAATCCGATGAAGTGAGCTGTAGCTCTCAAAAGCTTATGCTCAAATAAATTTGTTAGTCTCTAAGTTGCCACAAATACTCCTTTTCTTTTTGTGAATACAGACTAACACGGCTGCTACTCTGAAACCTGTCAATATGCAAGGGACTGAATTTAGCAGTATGGAGTGGAAATCTATCAACTTCATGAAAAAACTCATACAGATACAGACAGACATCATCTTTCTTTCCAAATGCAAACAGATGGACATCATACCAAAAGGACTGAAGGTAAAAAATCCATTACAATCTACATACCACACAGACTATGCTGACAGCTTGTGCCACACGCTCTCAAAGAAACTGCGGAACCACCTGATCAACATCCTCTACAGCAAACAGGGAAAGATTAAGAATGAGTTCTCAAAACTGGATACTCTCATAAAAAAACAACCTTCCACACAAACTTCCTCGTGGCTGGACTTTCCAAAAACTAGACAAGTCATTTACAACACACACTTTGCTTCTCTACAAAAGAAAAAGGACACTAAACTATCTAAACTACTACATGCCACAAGGGGCCACAACAGTGGTTCCCTTAACTCACCCAGCAATATTGTTAATCTATCCAACTATACTCTTAGCCCAGCAGAAGAATCTGTCCTGTCTCGGGGCCTCTCCTTCTGTCCCTCCACCCCCATGAACATGATACAGTTCTGTGGTGACCTAGAATCATATTTTCAACGCCTCCGACTCAAGGAATATTTCCAACACACCTCTAAACAACATTCTAACCCACAGAGAGCTTCCTACTAAGACTACAAAAAGAAGGATTCTGGGTGGACTCCTCCTGAAGGTCGAAACAACAAACTGGATTTCTACATAGAGTGCTTCCTTAAGTGATCACTCTGGTTACAGTGTGTATGGTAGCACCCATTTTTCATGTTCTCTATGTATATAAATCTCCCCATTGTATTTTCCACTGAATGCATCCAATGAAGTGAGCTGTAGCTCATGAAAGCTTATGCTCAAATAAATTTGTTAGTCTCTAAGGTGCCACAAGTACTCCTTTTCTTTTTGACATCATTATGTAACTTCTGAAATCACTTCATCAAGTTCTGAACAATGTACAAGATGAAAAATGCCTCTCAAGTGCAAACAGGATAAAACAGCTACAGTGCCGATCAGACACTGCTGTGCTGTATTATTCCATGCACGCACATCACATTCATCCTGGCTGGAAACAGGAACTCCCAGAATGCTGAAGATTGCCCACCTCCATCCATAACTAGTTTGTTTACCATGGGCCCAAATTGGTCACGTACATACATCTGAAGAATGCTTTGATTTCCTACACACCAAGAAAATTGGAGTGTAGGAACTAGGCAGGGAAGGAAGAGGGGAGTTAGTGTGTATGCATGCTGTACCCTTTAAATTTACTTTACAAATAATAATAAAAAACCTTTCACACAATTTTCAAGACTTTTTGCAAAGCATAAATCAACCATTATATTTTACATTCATTTTGATCTGTCTCTGATTTTACTGGATCAAATGAAGGTCCCAGTCCTGCTACTGGTTCAGTGCGGGTGAACCCTTAGTCAGTATTGCCAATTCCTAACATTCAGAAACCATGATACTTCTTTGAGTAGTGTCCCTGTAGGTGTAGCCACATCCCTGCACCTAAAATCGGAGATTTTAGGTAGTAGTGTCCGCTAGGCCCACACGTGCTCTCCCTGCGTCATGCTCTGCATCAAAGCTATCTAGCACTGCACAAACAAACCACACTCCATTCCATCTCAACTGCTGTTGGCTGTTGACAACAGCAGAGTCCAAGTGACAATTTATCTCTGACCTTCATCCCCAGTCAATAGAGTAGCTAGTAGAGCTTCCGTTTGTTAGGTTAATAACCAACCTTTTCTTTTCTCTTTTTCTCTTATTAAAATCTTTGTATTTCATTATGTTTGAAGACCATTAAACTGTCTTCCCTGTCCTTAGGTTTTTTTTCTTCATCTCTTCCCTTTCAGGAAGTGAAACCCACAGGGTATGCCTGGCTCCCCTGGGTTTAAATGCTGTCTCTTCTGCAGTGAAGCTATTGCAGTTGGCAATGGCCATTCACGCTGCATTCGCTGCCTTGGAGAGTCCCATGTACCACAGCAGAGCACTTTCTGTCCCAAATTAAAACCCAGGGCAAGAAAAAATTATGAGCTGAATCTGACTCCTATGATGTAAAGGTCACTTAGACCAGCCTCCAATCCCGGATCCAGGACTCCTCTGGTACAGCGATCCCTGATGAGACCAGTCATGTCAATGTCCTCGGTGCAGCACTCTGTTGTGCTTCAAAGAGGAAAACTGGTGATTCCTCTCATAAAAGTTCCAAAAAGCAGGTGCAAGTACCCAAACAAAAGAATTGACCTGGAGCAAGTGATTTTTGGCCAGGTTAACCACCTCAGTACCGACAGATCTGTGACTGGGTGCCCATGAGTCTATAGGCTCCTCAAGTACTGGTACTACTAATAAACCTAAAGACCTGAAGGGTACAGGTTTGGGAACATCAGTACCATCAGAGGAAAGGAGTGGTAGAGAGTGATTCACTAAAATGGAACTGTTGGAGACCAATTGAGTCTTGGTACCAAGCACTTATACCACTCCAAAGACTCGGGTATTATATTCTGGCCACTCATTGGCATGAAGAAGACTTCAGGTACTGATGACTCCCTGTATATCCATGGCCCTCTCTCAGCAGGCGTTATAGGTGCCAACTGCTACCACAGGAATTCCGTTTCTCCAAAGACCCGCTGGTCTCAAACACTGGAATCCCCATTACTCAGTAGCAACTACATCATGGTCTCCTGAATTTCCTAGGGTACCGACAGAATCACCATGAGCGCTTTTGATTGCTCCATCTCTATCAAGCGACAAGGATGACATATATTCAGTCTCAGTGGAAAGATCCTCAGGGCAACATCAAGAGACCAGTCACCCAGAAACAGTCTCAGAATCATAGTAACGCCATGAGAGAAGGCCTTCCCACTTGGTATGGATGCCCTTGGTGCCACCACCCATGCCCTTTGCACCAACCCATGCAGACTCATGGGCAGCCTACAGACACCAATTCTCTAGGACTTTGAGGGTTTCATATCAAGATACAGGAAAACTGTCTCCCTCAGCTTCTCTTTCTAGACTCCTTGATCTTCAAGAGGAAACTTTTTTGAAGAACAGGAAGCAAAACTGGACAAGAAGACTACTCCAGCAACAAACGGTTTCTTGCCTGACAAAGCTGTTATGCCTCCTCCACCAACCATGGCAGATGACTTCAAATAGTTCCAGGACCTTACTAAGAGAGTAGCCAACTCACTACAGATTTCCCTTTTGAAGTGGAGGAGTTGCAACACAAACTGCTTGATATCCTGAATTCTTTGTCATCAGCTTGTATTGCATTCCCTAGGCCCTGCTAGACATAGCAAAAAAAATCTGGCAGACACCAACCATGATACCGTCCACATGAAAAAGGGTAGATAAAGACTGTCCCCTCCAAAAACATGGCTTTTTTAAAATTTTCTCATCCATCACCAAATTCCCTTGTTGTAGACACTGTAAATGAATGTGGCAGACTCCACAATGCTAAGTCCAGATCCTACGGCAAGGACTAGAAATGACTGGACTTATTTATCAGGAAATCAATACTCGTCAGCAACCTTACAATTTAGGATTGCTAATTATCAGGCCCTTATGGTTAAATATAATCACATCATTTACTTGAAGCTCAACACCTTTATTGAGCATCTCCCAAAATGATCAAAGAGAGTAGTACCAAACCATTATTGCTAAGGGTCAGCTGCTTGGGAGGACTTCCATTGTAGACCTTGTTAGATGCTGCTGACACAGCTGTCCACTCCATATCAACGTCAGTAGTAATGGAGAGCTTTGTGGCTTCACCTATTCTAGTCTCCCAAGAGCAGTCCAAACTACTGTGGAGGACCTTCCATTCGAAGGATCCAGATTGTTTGTTTGTGGGGGAAAAAAAGACAAGTGGGTTCTGGAGACCATCTCCAAGCAATATTCAATCCACTTTACCACCCTCCCTCCCCATTCCTCTTCAGGGACCTTTCTCATGAGCACATGTTATGCCAGGAGACAAATTATCTCCTAAACCTGGATGCTATAGTGCCAGTTCCCACTCAATGCTAAGGGAAGGATTTTTATTCCAAATACTTCCTGATAACAAATAAAGAACAGCATATGGAGACCCATTCTGGATTTGAGCTCACTCATAGATATGTAAAGATTGTTACTTTAGTAGCAATAATACCATCTCTGGACCAGGGAGACTTGTTCTGAGCCCTTGACCTAAAAAATGCTTATTTTCATATCACGATCCACCCATCCCACACGAGGTTTTTAAGATGCCCCCTGGGTCAAGACCGATTTAAATACAGGGTGCCTCCATTTGGCTATCATCTGTACCCAGTGGGTTCTCAGAAGTCCTTTCTGTGGTAGCAGCACATCTTCACAAACTAGGTATTATGATATATTTCCATATCCAGACAACTGCCTACTCAAGGCAATATCCTTTGATGCCTTGTCAGTCATGCAAAAGACTATAGATCTACTTATGCAGCTGGGACTACAACTAAATGTTCAAAAGTTGACTCTGACTCCAGTACAACATCCAGAATTCATAGGAGCCTTTCTCCCACTACAGAGGTGCAACATCTTAACCAACTTAATTTACACAATTCTGGCCAGCCCACAGACTTCAGTCAGAAATTGCCTCCAGCTATGGGAACACATGGCAGCAGTAATAAGTCACGTAAGACTCCACATGTGTTGCCTTCAAGCATGGCTCAAAATGGTATACGTGCCAAACAGACAGGTTGAGCAAACTGCTGTCTGCCCTCAACAGTCAAAATCTCTCTCTCTCAAATGGTGGAAAGATCCAACCACCTTTGACATGGATACTGACAACAGATGCACCTCTGTTGGGCTGGGGAGCTCATCTAAATAACCATACAGTTCAAAGCAAGTGGTTTCCCTTCAAATTTACATTGCATATCATCCTCCTAGAGCCCAGCGGTCAGGAAAGCATTCTCACATTTCCTATCGCTGATCAAAGGCAAAGATAATGATTATGACAGACAACATAACATGTATGTTTTACACAAATCGTCAGGGAGGAGTGAGATCACCTTTCCTTTGTGCAAAGGCAATGAAACTATGAAGTTGATTCATTCGACACAGCCAGAGCCAGACTGGGTCACCATTCTTTCTGAAAAAAGAAAGAGTACTTGTGGCACCTTAGAGATTAACAAATTTATTTGAGCATAAGCTTTCATGAGCTAAAGCTTGCTTCATCGGATGAATTCAGTGGAAAATACAATGGGGAGATTTTATATACACAGAGAGCATGAAACAATGAGTGTTACCATACACACTGTAACAAGAGTGATCAGGTAAGGTGAACTATTACCAGCAGGAGAGAGAAAAAAACCTTTTTGTAGTGATAATCAAGGTGGGCCAGTTGACAAGAACGTGTGAGGAAAGGTGGGGGGTGGGAATAAACATGGGGAAATAGTTTTACTTTGTGTAATGACACAGCCACTCCCAGTCTTTATTCAAGCCTAAGTTAATGGTGTCCAGTTTGCAAATTAATTCCAATTCAGCAGTCTCTCGTTGGAGTCTGTTTGTTTTTGAAGTTTTTTTTGTTGAAAGATTGCCACTTTTAGGTCTGTAATCGAGTGACCAGAGAGATTGAAGTGTTCTCCAACTGGTTTTTGAATGTTATAATTCTTGACATCTGATTTGTGTCCATTCTTTTACGTAGAGACTGTCCAGTTTGGCCAATGTACATGACAGAGGGGCATTGCTGGCATATGATGGCATATATCACATTGGTAGATGCACAGGTGAACGTGCCTCTGATGTGTAGCTGATGTGATTAGGCCCTATGATGGTGTCCCCTGAATAGATATGTGGACACAGTTGGCAATGGGTTTTGTTGCAAGGATAGGTTCCTGGGTTAGTGTTTTTGTTGTGTGGTTGCTGGTGATTATTTACTTCAGGTTGGGGGTGCTGTCTGTAAGCGAGGACTGGCCTGTCTCCCAAGATCTGTGAGAGTGATGGGTCGTCCTTCAGGATAGGTTGTAGATCCTTGATGATGCGTTGGAGAGGTTTTAGATGGGGGCTGAAGGTAATGGCTAGTGGCGTACTGTTGTTTTCTTTGTTGGGCCTGTCCTGTAATAGGTAACTTCTGGGTACTCTTCTGGCTCTGTCAATCTGTTTCTTCACTTCAGCAGGTGGGTATTGTAGTTTTACGAATGCTTGATAGAGATCTTGTAGGTGTTTGTCTCTGTCTGAGGGGTTGGAGCAAATATGGTTGTATCGTAGAGCTTGGCTGTAAACAATAGATCGTGTGGTGTGGTCTGGATGAAAGCTGGGGGCACGTAGGTAAGTACAGCGGTCAGTAGGTTTCTGGTATAGGGTGGTGTTTATGTAACCATCACTTATTAGCACTGTAGTGTCCAGGAAGTGGATCTCTTGTGTGGATGGTCCAGGCTGAGGTTGATGGTGGGATGGAAATTTGTTGAAATCTTTCTGAGACACTGTTCTCTTCCACCAGAACACAGGTCTCCTTTTAAGCCTTTCCTCCAATTTCTCTAATATCAAAGGTCCTGCTCAAGATTAGAAAAAGATCAAGGGTTATTCTCATAGTTCCCATGTGGCCAAGACAAACATCATTTCCATATCTTACTCAGTTAGTGATGTGCTCACTGATCACTCTTCAGCCCCTTCCTCATCTTTCTAAGAACGCAGAACAGATCCATCAACCCAACTTGCAGGTTTTCTAACTCAAGTCATGGCTCCTCAATCATTCCAAAGCATAAAGATGTCCTGCTCAGAGAATGTTAAAAGTGATATTACATAGCAGAAAAATAATGACTCACATGTATATCCAAAAGTGGAAAATCTCCTAGACAATTCCTTTCTATTATAGAGAGATCTGAAGGATGCTCAGTCTCTAAGCAAAGACTCTCTCTCTCTCTAGATGGATGCCAGACTGCATTACCTATTACTATTGTACCCACAATCTCCAACCTCCATCTGGAGTTTGAACTCATTCTATCAGATCTCTTTCCACTTCTGTACCCTTCCTCAAAAATATTCCCATCACAGGAATGTGCAGAGCAGCAACTTGGGTATCTGCTCATGCTTTTGCTGAACATTATGCACTCAACATGACTCTGCATCCGATTCCCTGTTGGGCTCCACCGTATTACCCTCAATATTAGACTCAACTCTAAAGCCCCATCCCTCCGTCAGAGGTACTGCTGTACAGTCACCTACAGTGGAGCACCCATAGGGACACCACTCAAAGCAGAATAGAGTTACTCACCTTGTGTGGTAAATCTAGTTATTCGAGATGTCACCCCCAGTGGGTGCTGCCTTCCTCCCATCTATTTCAGAGTTCTTATCAATGGGCTCTGTAGTAGAGAAAAAACTTAAGGCAGTTCACTGGCACGGCACTAGATGGCCTCGAGGCAGAGCCCAAGATAGGGAGATCGCATGTGTGGGCCAAACAGACATTAAAATCTCTGATCTGAGGTGCAGGGATGCAGATACCCCTGCAGTGGAGCACCCAGAGGGGGACACATGTTGAAGAACCATTATTTCTGCACAAGGTAAGTAACCCTTTATTCAGCCCCCCCCACCCGCGCAAAAAGATCACGTGTTTAAAAAAAATGGGGGCTTTTGAGCCTTTGGTTTTATATTTTCCAGATTTTGGATGCAGTTCTGAGGGCTGGTCTATTCTTTATAGGTTCTTGTATCACATTTATCACCAGTGTCTGAACACCTTCCAGTTTACTTTAAGCAATATAACTACACGTGTTATTTGTTCTTTCATCCTGGCTAGAATCTTTTTAAGCGAAAGCTGAGATTCTCATGGAACCACCTGATTCCAGGAGCTGGGGCTTGATGGAAAACATCAAATATCATGAGATGCATGATGAAATCTCAAGATTGGGCTATGCTACTTATTGTCACATGGAGTCCCACTGAATTCCATGTAGCTTCACATAGATACATAGGGTCTGCTGGCATGGATCCAATTGCAGAATGTGGACCTAGAATGGCTGTAGGAAAAATCTGGGGCAATATTCACTATCAAAAATAGTGTCTTAAACAGAATGATTTCCTATTTGGTAAATCTTCCAAAGGAATTCAAGCTAAAATACTTAGTTGGCAGCGGTAGATGGCCATTATAGGAATGGAATCCTATAGATCTTTGCCTACTTCTTCACTTCTTAATAATTATTACAGCTTCTATTTTGCATTTCTATAATGTAGTTCTTGAAAGAATCTCAAAACCCTTTTCAAAAATTAATAGATTAAGCCTCACCCTGGACTACATCATGCTTTCTGTTTTTCAACAGAACTTCTCGGTTGGCATTCTATTACCCTGTGAGTCAGATGATAATATTGCAATGATGCCCCTAGATAGATTGTCCATGTGGATTGAACCTAAAGCCTCTGGAACTAAAGTGATGAGGGTCTACTGCTTTAGCTAACAAAACAGACCAGATCTGTTAGCTTGGAAAACTATCTTGCAGGCAGTAGCAGGTGCATAAACCTATGTGGTTTAGCCACTAGAAGGGGCCAGAGATCCACACTCAGCTAAAAGTGGGTCTGCATTTCAATAACCAAAATTTGCCAACTAGTTAGGCAAGTATTCACGAGTAGATATATCTGTTCTGTAGATAAAATAATGTACCATATAATGGAGGCAACATTTCAAAAACTGTGGGGTTTCTTCTCAGTTGCCCGAGTGTAAATTAGAAATAATTCCATTGGAGTAAATGGAGTTACATTGGTATAAAACCACTGGTAGTGGGAGCATGAGAAGGCCTTGTATATTTAAGTTACATATGCCCATGGTGTGTGTTCTGGAGTTCATGCTCTCCTATTGTATATGATGGAATTGTTGAGCCTTTGGTTAGAGTATATTATGACTGTTTTTTATACTGTCCCATACTGATAGGGTAGCTGATCACTTGTCTATCAATTATTCTGCACCAGATTTTTTTAACTATATTACCTCTTTCAAGCTGAGTTGAATTTTTCATGTGGTAGAGAGTCTCCCATGCTACTGACAAGTAGAGAAAAGTCACCTTCTTCTAGGGAAGAAACAGTTAGTTATGTCTGTTAGGTGCTGTTCGAAACTGCGGGCCTGAGTTTACACAGGTTTTTTATACCCATGTAATGTAATTGACTTTCAGCAATAATTCCTGATGTAGGTTTCAGTTGAGCAAACCACATAAGTTCATGTCTGGCTTTAACGGAACTGTTCACCTGTTTAAAGATAAGCATGTGCTTAAGGGCTTTATAGAATAGAGATGGAGCTACTTACATACTTAGAGTTAAGCATATGCTTAAGTACATTGCTGAATGGGGGTTTAAAACCTGTTCCAAAGCCCACTGAAATCACTGGGAATCTTCACATTGACTTCAGTGGGTTTTGCATCACTTCCATACACAGGTGTGAGAGCAGAATTTGCCTGTTTATCTGCAGTACTTTTGACTGTTAATAAGCTTGCACATTTTTGTTGCTAGCTGCTCAACAGAAAAAAAAGATGATCAAATTACATCCTGCTCAACTGAGAAGATGAACAAGTGATTCTGCACCAACAATGAATTATGATGATATTCTGCCCAAATTAAAGCACTGACAGAAGTTTACTGGGTTTCGTACTGTCTGCCTTCTCCATGAAAAATAAGATTAAACATAGCAAAGTAATATTAAACACTAAAAGTCCTGGATTTGTTTTTCACCTGTGCACTCATCAATTAATTTTGGTTTTGGTGTTCCTTTCTTTACAGGTTAGATGTTATTAATTTAGTTGGATACAAGAAGTGGTTCTAATGGAACAGATATTTCCAAAGAAAGGAAAGAAATCGGTCTATTGATGATGATTGATACCTATGCTGGAAAGTAGATAATAGAATGTATTATCTCATCTTATGATGTAAAACACTCAAGGTTGTTAAGATTAATGTTTCTTTCCACAATGGATGAGTCAGCTCTCAAAACCACATACTTATCATCATTGATTCCTATTATCACTCAACTAGTGATGGGTCATTTGTGGTTTCCGTTCTTCTGGACAAGCCATATGGCATCTCAGGGAAATGGGGCAGTGACCCTGGGCTATTACGAGGTATACATGGTTGGCATGCTCGATTACTGATTAAATATTAACCATAGCAGACACATTATTTCCACTCTGCTTTGAAATGAGCCTTTAATTAGAAAGAAAATAACAGCAATGAATGAAGTTTCATGCTTGTTATGTGAAATAAATATTTTGACCCATATGTCCATGTTACAAGCTCAAAAAATCCCTTGAGAGTGTCAGGCTGCCATTCTCTTAGACTAAACACAGGTGTCTCAAACTGCACATTGCTTTCAATCATCAGGCACAAGTATGAAAACTTAAATCTGAGAGTTGCTGGCCTTGCTTAAATCAGAGCAGATTTTTGCTGCATTTAGCTGTGCCTTCTTCAGAACAAATTACTTTTAAGGTATCATTGTGCTAGCGGTTGAAAACTGAGAATTTTTTTTCTGGTTTGTTGGAATACCTGATAAATGTAAACTCTTGTCAAATAAATTTACCAAGAAATTTTTAATTTGATTCTTTATTTCCCACTCTCATTTACTGTTCTTATATGCCCTGTATGCCTTCAGGTTTAATTACATTTGGGGGAGAGGAAATAAACATTTAAAGGCACACATTTTACATCTCATGAATAATGTATGATTTTAGGTACATAACGTCAGTGTTTTATATGATGCTGGGGTAATCCAGAACTTATTTTTCTGCTGTCAGAAATGAAGAGGCATTTAAAAAAAATATTCCTGGGCCCATGATTCTTCTTTGCTGGTTTTCAACCTTTGAGCAATCTTTCCTTTTTTAAAAAAAATTAGATTTTTAATGCAGAAAAAGCAAACTATCTTTTTATTAACTAGAAATGTATTTGGGGAGCACAAAAATAATAATGGAAAAATGCTACGTAGTTAAGAGAATACTCCCTTGAATTTTCTTAACATAAGTGGTTCATACATTTAATTCTAAATACAAATATGAATTACGGAGAGAGGCTGTCGGTTCTTTGTTTCAGTGAAAAGATATGCATCTTCTAAATTTATAACAAGGCACTTCCAGATTCTTTTGATAAAACTAAATCTGATTAAGCCATTGATTAACTAATAAATGTGAGACATTGGGTTAGACATAAACTTTGCCCTTCCTTTTTCATGTCACATGCTTTTTTAAAAAATTGCCATTTTGTCATTGCCAGAGCAGGGTTGCAAGACTAGGTTAATTGAAATGAAACAGCTCTTTTGGTGCTGGTTCTAGCTCAGTTTATACTCATTCATAATTAAAAATATAAATATGATTAAAAAATGCAGCCAAAACGTGACAAGCCTGTTAGTTGATACGCATATAGGAGTTGCTACTCTGGCTCAGAGCAGTAGTTCATTATAATGAATGTAACAGTGGCTAGTACCAGATGGTTCAGAGGAAGGTGCTAGAAGCCCTATAGTGGACATTCCGGAATGGCCTGCCCACTAGAGATGTTTCTTGCTAATCCCAACCAGTTCGTGGTTACTTTATGCCTTGACAAGTCTGATTTATCCTATATTAAACACTTGCCCTTAAACTAGTGTTTATAATGACAGTTTCTCAAAACAAGAAAAGGAGTACTTGTGGCACCTTAGAGACTAACAAATTTATTAGAGCATAAGCTTTCGTGAGCTACAGCTCACTTCATCAGATGCATTTTTTCCACCAAATGCATCCGATGAAGTGAGTTGTAGCTCACGAAAGCTTATGCTCTAATAAATTTGTTAGTCTCTAAGGTGCCACAGTACTCCTTTTCTTTTTGCGAATACAGACTAACACGGCTGCTACTCTGAAACCTTTCTCAAAACAGTTATTATTTTTCTTCTACACACTCAAGACTTCATTCTAAGTGGTGGGAGCAGTATATTTTAGAAATAATGTACCATCTTAGTTAATTTTCTTGTTAATTTAAATGTCTGAAGGCACAGCAGCCCACTTATTTTGGATGAATGTTTTTGGGGTTAATGCAATCGTAACATTGTTCAACATCCTAATGTAAAAAACCCAAATTTGGCACTTTTTTTATGTTCTTGCATCCTTACTGACTGTAACCAGTTTGTATATGGCAGAATTGGGCCTAATAGACTTTAGAGTCACAGCATTTTAATTCACAAATCAAGGTTAGACAAGATGGGTGAGGTAATATCTTTTATTGGATCTACTTCTGTTGGTAGAAGAGACACGTTTTTGGGCATCTTAGAAGAGCTCTATGACCCTGCCCCCTCTGACTCCCAAGATGTCACCAGCACACTCTTTATTCCTGAGCTTTTTAAAGAGGAGTTAGCTGTCCTCAGTATCTGCGCCATGGGAATTCTTTCTTTGATGGATCCAGGACTTTAGTGCTACTTGAACAGCATAAAGGGGCCACAGCAGATGGGAGAATTCCTCCCTTAGTATTTGTCGTTGCAGGGACACAATGTGAACAGACATCACTGCAAATTACCAAAGATGTTGAAGAACATGAGCATGCTATCCTCATCCGTGAACACAGATCCTGATCCACATCCCATTAAAGTCAGTGGTAGTCTTTCAGTTCACTTCAGTGGGCTTTGGATCAGGCCCATAATGCTTATCAGCCCTCCACCTCTGAGCAACCACTTCAGCCATGTGTCTTTTTTTTAATACCTTACCAATAAATCAATTTGAGACTTTTGTAAATTCATTTAGTTAATTACATGGTGGAGAGAAATGGATGTTTTTGCTAAGTAAGTAACCTAGACAATAGGTCAAATTCTGCTGTTGGTTACACCTGTGAAATACAGAGTAAATCTAGTATTTGAATAATTTCCATGAGAATTACTATGAGTTTACTTTGGTGCAAATAAGAGCAGAATATAGTGATTGTAGTTAATTACATGAAAATCATCTTGTAAATGTCTCATTAGTCTTTCTGTTTGTGCTGCATTTTTTCTACATTAATCATTCCAGCTGATTTGTGAGCGATATTGGGTCTGGTGTTTACATACCAGGACTGCAATATTGTGTTCTGTTTTGCTCACTAGTACCTTTGCTTGTCTAGAAAATATTGGTCTTAATTTAGCAAAGATATGAACTTTCAAACTGAACATGCACAATAGAATATTCTTTTTAGTCTACAGGTACATGTTTAGGCCCTGATCTTGCAATGCACTTTGTGTGGGTGGATTGCTCTGCAGTATCAGGGCACACATAGTTCTTGTGCATGCAGCTGGGTAAATACACACTGCTTGGTTCAAGGTTGCTATGCTGTTCAAATGGTAAATCCACATTTTACTGAGCAGAAGAGTAAATGAGAAAGCAATTAAATGCTGAGAAGTGAAGTAATCTATTCACACATGAATTTCTGCTAACTGGTACTGCAGTGTCTAAACGACATCACTCTGGCCAGTGAGCTTGTCAGAGATCTCCCACTAAGAGGAAGGTTAGTAATTTTGAAAGGTGTCCTCTGCAGAAAATTCAAGTAATGTAGGAAGTGGCGTTGGTAATTGTTAGGAGGTGGTCTTCACTGTATGTCAGTACTGATATGCCAATACACCAGCATGGCACTGGTGCTACGGAGCACTGTGCTACGGAAGGCCCTTGTTTAGCGTGTGAAGCAAAACTACGGTTCTGATCCCTTCTCATTATAGATCCCATGGCTGTTGATTGTAAAGTAAGAATGGTAGCCATATCTCCAGTCAGTGTAATTGGGACAACTGCATTATGTTTGTTTAGATTCTCCTTATGTTTTTTTTGTATGCATATAGAATTCTTCCTATATAGTTCTGATCCTAAGTTATGTTGTGTGGCACTATGTGCAATGGACCAAGGCTGCATTTTGTGGATGGAGGCATTCCTATCCATGATTTGCAAATTTCTTTGGGATGGAAAGGATCACAAATAAGCATATGTCATCATTATTAAGAACTAATTCACTTTCTTCTTTTTTTTTTAATCGTTTTGGTTTTTTTACCCTTTTACCCATTTTATCATTTGGAGTTAATGGACAAAACCATACCCTGACTTATATCCCATAAAACCCTGAATCCTTTCAGGGCATAAACACACAGCATATTTATGCTGTTAAAGAACACTTATAGAATTATATCTAACCTCATGTTCAACCTAACTAACCCTAGAAAATAGAGCCCATGAACCCTGACTGCTGATGTGTTAGACAAGACATGCTGAGATGTTAATAGGATGGCAGGCTGACTGCTTTCTATCCTTTCTCTCCAAGGAGTGCAACCATTGCTCAGATATGACCCAAATAATTTCTATTAATGGACCCAACATTACTTTCATTTTAAAAGAGACAGATCATTTAATAAAACATATATTCGGTTGTGTTCATTAGTGCTAATCAGCAGTTGATTAAACCGTAATCATATCAAGTTTGGACCACTAATATGGAGGTGTCCTAATAAAGGACACAGCACTAAAAGAGCATACATTATGTATGCAGGAACATATTCATCTATAGCATACCCTGCATGAATACACACTGCCCATTAATTTGATTGCAAACATTTGAGGCTAGAGATGCAAAAGAGACAGAAAGCAGCAAGTACACACCACAAATACAGAACAGCACCTAGGCATATGCTGGAATGTCTTGGTTGTATAATGGGCCAAATCTTGCACTCCTGCTGACTTCAGTGGGCATATTTCCTGAAGCAGGACTTTGTAAAAACTGCAAGTTTTGTCCCAATGAAAGACTGTAGTACAATAGTGGAAAACCCCAGGACAAAGTCTAAACGTGTGGTGAATGTTTAGGCCTATAATGATGAAAGGAAGATTGTCACTGATTATAGTGACCTGTGAAGCTGGTCAATAAATCAGGACCTATATCTGGTATTCTTTGAAGTACTTAAGCGCATGTGTAACATTTAAAGGCATAAGGAGTCAAATTAAAGACAATGGGAGTACTCACCTGCCTAAAGTTAAGCAAGTGCTCAAGTACTGTGCTGCATTGGGGCCATAGTTTTGATGCCAGGATCTTTTGCCTTAGGCTGCTTTCCAAGAATGAACATTTGATAGTTAAGTAAATTGCTTTGGATATGTAAAGAACTAGCCCAAACTTTCCTTTTTGCGACAGATTAAATTGAATTTAAACAAATTTTACTTTTTCTAATATGTAAAGCCTCTCTGATTTTCCTGGTTTGGGTGGACAGGAAGCAGAAATAATGGAATGTGGAGTGAAGATTGGTGGTGTACTAATTTGGGGTCAGAAACATCTTGAGCCATCTTATTCCATTTTAGAAGTGATACAAGTTTGTACAACCATGTCATTTTTTAGTGCTTTCCTGAACGAAACCAGAGATATTAATAACACTTTTCACATTGATAAAGGTGAAGCTCCAGAGAGAGTGGTGTCTTTGCTCCTAGTAGATTCATAGATTCCAAGGTCAGATAGGACTGTTATGATCTAGTCTGATCGCCTGTATAAACTTGTTCTTATTGGATTTCGATGAAGAAAACCACGCGTCACATATCCTCAGACACTGCTGATGTCAGCCACCCTTTGATTTTTTGGGGGACGACATCTGAAAAAGTCAAGTAATGCATAAAAAGTCAGGATATTGTTTTCTTCTGAAAATAAGATCCACCTTCCAGATGTTCAAACTATGTCTAGGCATGAGAATCCTTGTTCAATTTGAGTTGGACCAGTTGGTCATAACCTACTATAAATTCTTTTAAACCTCCCCCTACCTCTTGTTTCTGAGATAGTGGTAAACTACTGTAGGTAGTGCTAATGGCATATGTCAAGCAATCCAAACAAAATAGCTCAATGTCTGGACTGGCTTTTCAACTTACACAGTATTGCTGCAATAGATTTCAATAAGAGGACAAGAGAAAAAGACCGCCCTTTTCTTTCTCCTTCTGAATTACCAACAGCAGGTGCAGGGCCGGCTTTAGGGAGTGCAGGCCAGATTGGAACACCCGCTTGTACTCACCTGATGGCGCTCCGGGTCTTTGGCAGCACTTCGGCAGTGGGTCCTTCACTCGCTCCGGGTCTTCGGCGGCACTGAAGGACCTGCCGCCGAAGTGCCGCCAAAGACCTGGAGCGCCGCCGGGTGAGTAAAACTTAAAAAGGCACCGGTGTGGGGCCCTCTGAGGCGCCGGTGCGGGGCCCGATTCAGGGGAATCGGCCTAAAACCGGACCTGAGCAGGTGGAGCCTAATTATTGCTTGATCTCTGAATAACTTTCTTGTTTTTTGCGCAAGGAAGGAAGTAGAAAATACTATGGAGCAATTATATGAAATACTCACAGCATTTAATAAATGACTTCTAGATATGTACGCAACACAGCTATAAGTATCTCCCTTAAGATAGTGATAGTCGTCATGTCCCTTCTAAACATGGTTGTAAATGGAAAGTAAATGGTATATTTGCTTTCCCAGCCTGCGCTCTCCAGAAATAACTTGCATGCGTACAAAATGACTTTAAATAATTTCTCTTTGCTATCTTGATTGTTAGTATGAGTGTGTATTCATCTAGCTTGTCTGACCCCCATTTTGTCTGCCTCCATGTTGGCTGAACACTAATATAAAGTATTATATCACCGTGTGTCAAACTTTCCTTAAATAAAGCTGAAATGTTAAAAATAAGTTTGTGATGCCTTATTTGGGTGCTAACTAGCTCTCTAAGGAGCAGCACTGGTTCAGACAATGCTGCCAGGCCTGCAGGATATCTTTGTAACTCAACCTGCCAGGGACAGGTTAAAATGATAGTACAGTAACTCTTCACTTAATGTTGTAGTTATGTTCCTGAAAAATGCGACTTTAAGTGAAATGATGTTAAGCGAATCACATTTCCCCATAAGAATTAATGTAAAGGGGGGGTTAGGGTTCAGGGAAATTTTTTTCACCAGACAAAAAACTAATATATACACACACACAGCATAAGTTTTAAACAATGTAATACTGTACACAGCAATGATGGTTGTGAAGCTTGGTTGAGGTAGTGAAATTATAGGGTGGGATATTTCCAAGGGAATACTTTACTGCTAAATGATGAACTAGCATTCGGCTGAGTCTTCAACGGTTAACACATGGTTGTTAATGTAGCCTTACACTCTACAAGGCAGCAGGAATGGAGGGATGGAAGACAGACACACACCCTGTGTGTGGGAGAGAGAGAGAGAGATGAGCATTGTCCCTTTAAGTATGCTGACCTGACTGTAAGTACATTGCCTTTAAACAGATCAGGAAGTTGAGACAGCAGCTGCAGTTTCTTCCTCTCTCTGTCCTGAGCCCTGTCCTGTCCCTACCCTGCTCTATATGAAGAAAGGGTAAGCAGGGGGCAGGAGTAGGGGGAAGGGGGACACCCTGACATTAGCCGCCCTTTTCCCCCCTCCCCTGCACAGCAAGCAGGAGGCTCTGGGGAGCAGCTCCAAGGCAGAGGGCAAGAGCAGCACATGGCAGTGGGGGGAGGGACACGTGAACTGCTGGCAATTGATAGCCTGCTGGGCAGCTGCCGCACAGGGAAGGTAGGGGAGCTGATGGGGGGGCTGCCGGTCCACCCTGGTTCCAAGCCCCCACCTGCTCGCTGCAACGGGCTGCTCTTCCTGCAAGCTGTGGACAAAGCAGGCGGCTGCCAAACAATATTATAAGGGAGCATTGTACTTAAATGAGCATGTTCTCTAATTGATCAGCAACAAAACAACGTTAACAAGGACGACTTTAAGTGAGGAGTTACTGTATGACATTTTCTTCTCATGCTCCACTGCCACCTGGTGTGTAATACAAACTGCCTGGGGCTGATTGACAGTTCAGTGATTTTGAGCCCGAGGGAAAAGTAGATACTTCATTTTTGGATGTTCCCCCCTCCAATTGAACATCATCCTTCCTGTCTGCCGTGGCAGACCGGTATAGGAGGGGAGGCAGAGTAGGAGAGAAGGCCATATGCTAAACCTTGATCTCTCCATCTAGAGGATCCATTTCATGGCTTTGCAGAAGGCTCCAGATTTGCTTGAAGCAACTCTATTGAGATAATTATAGTCAGAATCAGGGCCCTTCTGTACTCCTGTGACAGCCACCATCTTAGCCAGCATACTGGGGACTGAACTGGCAACCTGCAGAGCAAAATGCATGAGCCTTTATTACTTAAGATAAAGAGCCAGGTGCTTAAGCTGAGGCTGTAATAGACTCATGTCTTCTGCGTATTGGGACTAGCAGGGCACACACAACATGTATTGATCAGAGGGGACACTACCAGAATATAAATAATAATAATACAGTAAATTGAAGAAGAAAAGAAAGTGAAGCAATTCTTCTTTTTAGAAATAGATGCTGTCCTTAGAGGTTAAACATGCACATTTTCCAGGGCATAACAATTTAGGTTTACACTCATGAATTCTTTGCAAAACATTAAGAATCTTAGCTTGTGATACCAATAAAATACTATATTAAAAGTGAATGTCCAGGACCATTTTATATAATTAATATAAATCACTGTGAATTAGATCCCTTTCTGAAATAGACATGAAAGGGGATGGGGACCAGTGGTTGGCTTAGGGGATTGCTAGTGTGATGTAGAACCTTTCACTTAATCTCTTTCCAATCCAGACAGATGTGGTGGTAAGCAAAGCTTTTCTCTTAAGAACATAAGAATGGCCATACTGGGTCAGACCTAAGATCCATCCAGCCCAGTATCCTGTCTACCAACAGTGGCCAATGCCAGGTGCCTTAGAGGGAGTGAACCTAACAGGTAATGATCAAGTGATCTCTCTCCTGTCATCCATCTCCACCCTCTGACAAACAGAGGCTAGAGACACCATTCCTTACCCATCCTGGCTAATAGCTATTAATGGACTTAAATTCATGGAGGCTATCTAATTCTCTTTTAAATCCTGTCATAGTCTTAGCCTTGCCCTCTGATGGCTGTTTGTCCTATGTGAAATCAGTTTTGGTGGCTTTCAGTCTAGTCCTTAGTGGCATATGTCCATATCTCACATACAAAAAAGGCATACTTGTTAACTCTCTCTCAGCAGAAGCCAATGAGAGAATAGGCATACAATTTGAACCTCTAGCAGAAGCTCTTTTTCCTTCTATCATCTTCACAATTGTCTTAAATATTCATTTTATTTTATTTTTAATAGACCTGCAGTTCTCTTCAGTACCACTCTGATCCTTTGGGTGCTCAAAGTACATCTGAAGGGTGTCCCAGGGGATTGCAGAATGCATCTTCAGATTTCTGTTATGAAAGAATGGTTTCAGTCTAAACCAACACATTTGGCTCTGTTCATATGTGTGTAAGAAAAACTTAGGAAAAAAACTCTGTTGCAGCTGAATAAAGGTTTTTATTAACTGATTAAGGTAACAAAAGCAGCTTATTGGAAGTATAAAATATTGAAGGAGAAAGCTGATGAAAAGGTGTATAGAAAAAAGGTAATGAAGTGTGAAGTCACCAGGAGGAAACAGAAATGGTAAATGAAGTTAAAAATAACACAAGAAATCAAGTTAAACAAACAGAATATTTTTACATATATAAGAAATATGTAGCTCGGCAAGGAGTCAATGGGGCCATTAAAGCATCTGACTAGGAAGTTAATGACAGATGAGGTTAATATTGCTAAAAGCTGGAATGGATTCTTTACCACACTATTCACAAGAGCACCTGAAGGTCACATACCAGAGACTGTGATAGATTGTCCTGGGGCAGAAAGTGAAATTGCAATAATATATACTTACAAAGCCCCACACATGGGAAGTTAAAATACCAGATGAATCACTACGGCTATAAAGGCTCAAATAAGTAGGAAGGGAAACTAGAAATGCCACCAGTAGGAAAGATTTCTGATAACAGGCAGAATGTAAGGGAAGTATTTGCCATATGAATGGTGTCTCCTGCTGTTTCATTACTGAATAAAAAAAATCTATTGAAGTTATATGACAGTGAGTGTTATACCAATGCCTATAAATACATTTACATTAAATAAAATGAATAGGATACTTAAACTTGCAAGTCTTTATTGAGTTATTGGGCATTAAGAGAAGATTTATGCTGTATTTAGAAGTATGCAATTTGGTAAATGAATGAGAGCAAACACTAATGATTCAGGGGAAGACTTTCAAAAGTGCCTACGGGATATGGAAATGCGCAAAGCATTGAAAATATTAATGGGGCTTGTGCTCCTAAATCCACTGGGCATTTTTAATTTTTTTTCCCCCTGGAGACCTGAAGAATAAGAAAGTAAAATCTTTCCAATAAATCTGCCTGAGTTTCAGGAAAAGTTTGTTATTGGAAGGTAGAGCTGCCAAACAGTGCAAAAACATCCATGATTGCTTTGAATTTAGGGAAAAAATTCACTTTGACTAAGTTCAAACTCCTTTTGCATCTGCTTTGTGTGGAAAATTCTAGCAGACACGTTTCCTGGGCATGATCTCTCATGGAAACTGAAAATTGTAAGTGAAGGGCAGAAGATATTTACAAAGAGGCTATTTTAAAATTATAAACAGAACTATTGGCTTTGGAAACCTGTTTCTGTACGTCTTCAGTACCCACGGCTCGGCGGGTGTGATGGATCTATCGGGGATCGATTTATCGTGTCTCATCTAGACACGATAAATCGATCCCCGAATCGACGCCTGTACTCCACCTTGGCAGGAGGAGTAAGCGGACTTGACGGGGGAGCCGCTGCGGTCGACTCGCCGCCGTGAGGACAGTCAGGTAACTCGAACTAAGATACTTCGACTTAAGCTATGCGAATAGAGTAGCGGAAGTTGCGTATCTTAGTTCAAAACACCCCCCCCCCCAGTATAGCCCAGGTGTAGAGTCAGCTCACTCAGAGAACAGGAACATGCTGGAGCCTGTCCCTAATGAGTCATCACCAGGGATCCGAGCTCTCCACAATTTTAAAAAAAACCACCACAATTCTCTGATTAAAAAATAATAAAAAAATCTTCATTTTTCCCCCCCGTTAAAATGAAACACTGAACTTCAGTTTCCCTAGCCACCATATATTTAGGTATCAATTAAACACAATGTTTTATTAATATCTTTACAATTTTTAAGGAAGTTTGAAGCTTACCTGTGCCATGAATCATTATAATAAAATAAAATGAATAGAACTGCAATTTGTATTTCTTACATATACCAAATATTTCTGTATCTGTATCCTATATTTTCAGAAAATTGTTTTTTAAATGCACCAAAACATGGGAATAACCCAGTTACACTGCATTGTTTCTTTACACGTCAATGGCCCTGCTGTTTCAGCCTCTTGCTTTTTTTTCCTTTTCGTTCAGTTTGTTTAGCGCTTTCCGTGTGTTCTACAAGTGTCTGCCTTTGAACATAATCTACGTTCTTACTGCATGCAGTACAAAACGGCACATGACCATCAACCTGATATTTGTCCTTGCCAAACTCAGTGATATGGTCTTTAGGTGTGATTTTAAATGTTTTCGGCATCTTTTCATAACTTTAATTACTCATGTCTGGAGGCTGAAGTGAAGTTTGAGATGCATTGAAACACAAACCTCTGTACGCTGAGTAACTTCTATACTCTATAAGCAATTTGTTGGAGTATGTTTAGCTATGTAAATCTAAAGCTCATTCAAAAATCAACTACAAGATGGGGAGGTTGTGCACATTGAATAAGTAACACTGGTACTTTCAGTAAAATTTAGTTATGTTTTTATTTTTCACAAAATGTAAAAACTAAAAATTCTCTGTGAAAATGCAAATTCCACATTTTTCCATGGCAAACTGATTTCTAGGATCCCTGGTCATCACAGCTTTCATGTCAAATACTCACAACAAACTGCTTGTGGAAAACCTGTAGAGCGCTCTCTCTCTGTGTGTGTGTGTGAGAGAGAGAGAGAGAGAGAAAGAGAGAGTGAGTGTCCTTTGGGGTGGGGACACTGAGCAAATGGTGGGGGCTGCTGGTGGTTGAGCTGTTGCTGCTATTTTTGGGCAGTATAAAAATATTTCATTGTGAATGTATCTTTGAGTGTGATTCATTCTTATTGTTTCCTCTCCTCTTCTCTTATGTCCCAGTTTAGTTGTTGTTTTTTACCTTCTATTACTTTTGCATTTATACTAAAGTTTATCAAGTGAGAGCATTCTTTTTAAAAACATTCTTAAGATATCGATCTCTGCTGATCTCTTTGAGTTGTGCTGTAAGCAGATGGCAAGCTGTGACTAAATGAATGGATTGATATCTATATAACTGCACAAAAACAGCCCAGTTCTTTCTGTTCTTTCTGATCATAGCCTAAGGCAGATATAAAGGTATCAGATGAATGACTTGTCACACTGACAGACTACGAGACTGTCTACCATACAGCAGTTAGGTCCAGAAGGCTAATGATGCTCTCAAGCAGTGGGCATATTATTATCCCAGATCAGAACGGCTCATGCCACAAGGTACAGAGACAATGTTTTCATGATTACAATGATGTTGAAATCCATTTGCTAATGGATGGGGTGCAGAATCAGTGGATAAGGGATGTGAAGGATAGAACAGGTGTAACAAAATGAGGGCTAGATATTTGAGATCCACTTAAGGATGTAGGCAGGAGAGGAAGCCAGAAGATTAGTTGCTTGAGTTCTCATGCTTATTCCTAGCCTGAAAGTGATTTTTTAAAAAAAAAGTTTGATTAAATTCTAATGGGATCCTTCTTGATATTAACGGACCGTGATATATAAATGACCACAGTTAACATCCCATAACACAAATGTCTGGGGGGGGGTCGGGAAGAGGAGGATTCAGTTAAACAAAAAGGCAGATGTTTTTGCTCTTTGATAACTTAAAATTCCAACTTAGCATGGAATGAGACCTCATTTAGGCAACGTTTTAGGTTAGAAATATCAAAGTTATAATCATGTGCCGCACAGAACTGGCTGAAAATTGGAATGCCCTTCCTATGGGAAATTCCGATGCATCAACATTTAGTTTTTATTCTAAATCGGGACAAAATATAGGAATGCTGGAATTTTTCATAGAACGAGAAGTTCCAAAGATTTTCAATTAAAAAATGTGTAAATATTTTGTGTTGGGTCAGCTTTGGACTATTCGTCTGCACAACCCGTGGTGCCTTGTGGGGGTTGTGGTTCAGCTAATTTATGTCCATATTTTATGGGCCAGGATCTGCAGCTGGATTATGACTCCTATGGCAGCTCAGCAGAGAGACTGGCACGTCGTGGAGATGTATTACAGCCAGGGAGCCCAGGCCATAGGCTAAATGCAAGCATGAGGCACCTGAATTGCAAAACCATGAGGCACTGCAGAAGCTCAGGTGGACACAGTTCAATGTCATGCTGATCAGAAACCTTTAGATTTGATTCAACAAACTGAAATGTTTTGGTTTAAGATGATGTGCCCTGAAACAAAATATTTTGTTTGGATTTTTTCCCTGCAGAAAATCAAGCTTTTGGCAAAATCTTATCTTTTCTTGTGGAAAACATTGATTGTGTGGAACCTGCATTTTCTGTCAAAAATTAAAATTGACGGTAATTTCCCAACCAGCTCAACATACAGCATTTGAATGTTGTACAGTATGTCGTCCACATACAGAATTTCATGCATTTATCTGAATGTACAATCATTTAAATCATCTCTCTAACTGGCAATTGTCTCTTCCCACAAGAGTATGAATGTATTTCATACACCACAGATATGATGTATATAAAATGCCATATCAGTACTAAAAAATACTGTATAGTGTAGTAGTTCACGTGTATAGGGCTAGATTTTTAAATGCTCATCCCCATTTGGGAGCAGACTTTTAAAAGAACTTGGCTCCCATTTAGGTGTCTCAATAAGGACCAAATTTTCAAAAATGTTCTGCAGTTAGCGGTTCCCATTATGACACTTTGGATCAGATTTTCAAGAGAGTTGAGTACCCAATGTATGCCCAGCCTGCTGTGATCTTTTGAGAATCTGGTCACTTATTTTGGTGCCTAAAGGAGACTGGAGTTGATTTTGGAAAACCTGGCTCAGATTATGTGTGCGCTGAGCTCTTTTGAACATTCTGGCCCTAGTGCCCCCAAAGTATATTAAAAGCTTTGCAGCAACATATAAAAAACGACAACTTCCTTCCCACCCTCACAGAGCGATGGTCTAATTTAAAATGCAATGTGATGAGAAACTAGCATTTAATAGGGAGGAAAGGTAGTGGAAGGGCTATGGTTACAGTTGCAACCACTCAGCTTTGGCAACTGTGCGTTTTCAGGTTCAGTTGCATCTTGTTTGCAATTCATGATTGTAACTTTTTTACATTGAGCCATTTCTTGTATATAATCTGGCAGAAAAGAGGCCCAAGGTGGGATTTACAAGAGGAGAGGGTGGTGAATTGGAAGACATTCCCTGTATAGGAAGCAGCATGGAGTGCATATGCCAAAGGCAAACCAAAGGTTTAATTGCTCTATGAAGTATAACTAGGTTGTGACACATGGCTAAAATCCTGCAAAATAAGCAACCTTCAAAAGACATAGGAAGATAATGTTTATGTTTTTGTATATTTACATATGTATGAGTAGGGTGGACAGTGTAATCAACAGTCCCTGTCTATGCTATATTCCAATAATTCAGAGATCAAAAAAAATTCTAGTATTTCAATGAATTGTAAACACAGGATATCTCTCTTTGAAATGTACAGCAAATAATCTGTGAATGGTGGAGGAACAAGCACATTGCCTTATGTTAATTCTACAGCTAAGTACAGGTGATGGACCAACTTCAAAGTCCTTCTAATTACCTTTTGTTCCCGGAGGAACTCCCAACTTGTCAAAGAGGACATAAAATTTTATAAAAGATACATGGGTCCTGATTCTGTCATCTCAGATCTGCTTAAGCTTCATCGGGGAAGTTTGAGTCGCAAGACTGAGGTCCCAGTTAAGCTGGTACGCCCTGAATATATTTGGACAGTGGACTATAACCTATTAACTGAATTCTGAAAGAACTCTGTGCAACTATAAAGCTCATCATCTCTGCTATGAATCTGCGCCTCAATGAATTGAACTCATGTCTGTATGTATATTGATCTTCTAACCATACTCTCTCTCTCTGTTTTTTAATACATTTTAGTTTAGGCTGGATCACTTTAAGGAAACTCTGTTGTTTGGACCTCTGAGTAACCAATGAGGTAATAAAGAAGCTGTTTTATGCTGGCTTGCTAAATCTAAGTATTGGAATATCCACCAGCTTTTGGAGGATTTACTGCCCCATTTTTTGCAGTTCACCCTAATTGAGTGACCACAGCAGGCCCCCACTGGGACCTGGTCACATATGTATGTTCAGATTTTTGAGTTTTCAAAAATATCCATTGTAACACAGCAAATTCATTTTGTAACTAATTATGTTCTAATTTTGGGAGGGGGTGGAAGGCTCCATTGCATTTTCTGAATGTTGTCAGGTGGAGATCTTACAAAAGTCACATGCCACATTTCTTTCAGGGATAGCACACCGCAAATGCTGCATTGCATAGTGTGTGTGGGTTTGTTTTTTTTTTTTTTTGCCTTCTACACCCATTCTGTGGCCTATCTACCAATTTAGCAATGCTTTACTTCTACTGACAAAGTGTTACATCATGGTCAATCATTTTAGCTTCAGGATTATTTCAAATACTGGTAATTTAGAGATGCTGTAGCAAGATGTGCTAGTCAGTACATTTGATCTCTTTTTGTATATGGAGCTACAATAACAAGCCATCCATGGATTTTATTAAGCACTGCTAATTTTGTATTAGTTTTAGGAGCTATAGATTTTCTCAGAGAGAAGTTTGGCTCAGCTTCAAAATGGCAGGGGTGGGAGGGAAGCATTTAATTCCTGATGACTACAATTATATAGACAATTTTAAATATCATAGCTTGGATTTAATACCCAGATTCCTAGAATTAATTAGCTGAATAACTGATTCAATAATTTGAATCAAATAGCTTATCTGAGAAATTTAGACTCTTTCTTTTTATTTCTCTCTCCTTTTTAGTTTTCTATTTTCTATGAACAGATCATACTGGTTTCTTCTTTAATTTTCTTAGAGTAGTGCTTACAGGTCTCCACTGAGATCATACTTCCATTATGCTAGCTTTTATACAGACACACAGTCTGAGACAATGTCTGCCCCGAAAAACTTTTGAGCTAAATAGACAAACTGATAAGTGGGGGAGAGGGCAAAACAGAACCAAAGTGACTTGATCAAGGTGACATAGCAGGTCAGTGGCAGAACTGGGAATACAGTCCAGGTCTCTTGAGTTACAGTCAATAGCCCAGTTTCTTTAAACATTTCCAGACGACTGTACCCCTTTCAGGAGTTTGATTTGTCTTGCCTACCCCAAGTTTCACCTCACTTAAAAGCTACTTGCTTACAAAATCGAACAAATACAAAAGTGTCACAGCACACTAGTACTGAGAAATGGCTTGCTTTCTCATTTTTATCATATAAGTAATCAATTGGAATATAAATATTGGACTTACATTTCAGTGTATAGTATATAGAGCAATATAAACAAGTCATTGTATGAAATTTTAGTTTGTACTGACTTCGCTAGAGCTTTTTATATAGCCTATTGTAAAACTAGGCAGATATCTAGATGTGTTGATGTACCCCCTGGAAGACCTCTCTGTACCCCCAGAGGTACATGTACCTCTGGTTGAGAACCACAGCACTAACCCATGCTGTGTCCTTCAAATGTATTTGGTTTTACCCTGTGGCTTGATCACAAATAGTTCATTGGGAGTAGTCTATATTTGTTAGTTGAACTATGTGTCTTTGTTGTGATTGGTTAAATAAATGGCATGGCATTGTTTGGATGAGCATGTGATACTTCTGGAACAAAAACTGTGAGTTCGAATTTAGTATTTGTTTCTTCAGTTACTTTGAAATTATTTTCTACAAATGTTCATGCATGTAAACCTCAATTTCTCAAATGTTGGTGGATACTGAAGGCAAAAGGGGAACACAAACACTGCCAAATTAGATTCATTTAAACAATTGTGTGAATATTTGCAGAGATGTTTGTTCCGTATTCCCCCAGCTCTAGGAATGATTAGAAGGTGTGTGAATAGAAAACAGTGTCTTTCAATAGAAAAGCAATATAGTAAATTACTTGTGTTAGCTTCAGAGCTAAATATAGGTTTGGCCTATGTGTATCTATACAACCCAAAAGGCACAGCCAGCCCGTGAACTTCAGAGTATAGCTGTTGCATCATAATCTTGGTCAAGTCATAGGGTGACCATATTTCCCAAAGGGAAAATAGGACATGTGGGGCTAGCCTGAGTGCCCCTCCCATGTAGCTGTTTTTTAAAAAAATCATTTTATGATTAAGTATTTGAAAACAGTTTATTTTTCTCCCATCTTTTACAAATATCCACATAGTCTACTTAAATTCATAACTGCCTAAGCACTGTGGTATGTATATGTAACTAAGCAGAATCACTAAGCAAAAGGTAGGGGGAGAGCTACAGAATGGATAGTTGATTCAGTATGTGATGCAGTATGTAATGCCAACATCTAAGGTTCCAGAAAATTAACAAGTGAGGCAATAGTAGGGTCAGCATTAACATCAGCATATTTTTCATTGCTTTCTATTTTGAATGACCTGTTTGCTTGTATAAGTAGCAACATCAGCCTCCAACTGGAACTTAAAAAAAGTCAAAGGATTTGGATCAAATGTGATGGCAATATCGCAGTTGATGACCGTGAGAAATGGACCTGAGCATTATGTGCAATCTTTAACTACAGTTTTAAAAAGGAAAACAAAGACCTTTTCTATACAAAATAACTAAATTAAAATCAGTTAATCCAATTTTGTGCTTCAGTTGAAATAATAGTCCAAATTTAATGTAAAAGCAGGTAAGCAAGATGGTTTTTCTTCTAATTTGTCCCACCTCCCCCACACCACCCATCATTAAAATTCAAAAGTAAGATAAGCAATAAGTAGTTCTGATGATAATTAGTGGTTTTAATTTTGTTCTAGGAAATTGTCACTTCAGAAACATCTAATCTTTCTAAAATGTCTTTAAATGACTAATTGACTTCAAGAACTGTGAGTTGTCTACTTTAGAACCAGAAAGATTGCAATGAAACTTAATGTTCTAACATTTAAAAAAACTGAAAATGTCTATCTGTCCTCCCTTCAAATTTGAAGAAAGCTCTAGTGGAGACCAATTAACATAATTAGGATTTATGGAGTTTGTTGTATGCAAACTGTTTTCCCCTCAGTTACGTTTGTGAGACCTCATTGACTTTATAGGGTAGCGTGGATGTAACTAATAGCAAAATCTGTGTGTCTGCCATTGGTTTTCTGCATTAATCTTTAGCTCCTTTAGTAAGTGTGGAGAAGTAAGGGGCTGGATGACTTAAAGGACTGGTAATGGGATACAGGGCCTTTCACCTCTAGGTCATTGGTTCAAATCTAGCCTGGATCAGTACTGACTGAAAGCCTTTACTGCCTGATGGCTCTTTTGTTGTCCAAGTGAGATTAATTGAAAGGTCCATGTGCACTTTCTAGTGAGCAGATGTCCAGGCTATAAAAGCTACCACCTAAATGATGATCTTGTTTGCATCTTCAGTACAAAGATGGACTTTCACTTTGACATTTAGAAGTGGCTCTTCAGGAGAGTGATTGAGGCATTTTGGCTGGATAGTATGGGGAAACCTGTATTGTGTTTTTCTTCTCATAAATAGAAGCCTTCAATTAGCAGGACTGTCAGATTAGCCCCTTTTGTTAGCACTAAGTTCACTTATATTTAGGAGGAAAAAAAGATGGGAGATGATAGGTGTTAATAATGAAAACTAAGAGATTTAACAGTGGACAGTAAACAAAACCCAAATAGACTTTAAGGCCAGCGGGGACCATCATGATCATCTAGTCTGACTTTCTGCACATTGCAGGCCACAGAACCTCCCCCACCCGCTCCTGAAATAGGCCTATAACCTCTGACTGAGTTACTGAAGTCCTCAAATCTTGATTTAAAGACTTCCAGTTACAGAGACTCCACCATTTTCTCTGCTTCAAGCCAGCAAGTGATACATGCCCCACGCTGCCAAGGAAGGAGAGAAACCCTGCCAATTTGACCTAATGAAAGATTAGGAGAGGGCTCAATAATAAAGTGCAAAGATATAAAACTAACATTACATTTGGACGTCAGCCAACTTCAAACAGACATAGCACATGACTTCATTGGTTTGTAGACAACATACTCTGTAGTCGTTCCAAGTTCTTTGAGAATTGCCAAAAAATATTTCAGTACTTGTCTCATTGTTACTTTGTTAGCACAAAGTTTTGCCACATAATTATATGACAATTAGTCTTTTGTGTATTCTGTTCTCAGGTACACTGATGCAACAGTGAAGTCAACAGAGTTATACCCATTGGTATGGGAAGAATAAAGCACCTATTGTCTGAGGGTGGCTTTTAGATGCATAAAGTAATTTTTAGGTGTAACTGGGCCAAAATCTACTTCTTCTTTTATTGTTTTTAGTGGACTTATTGAGACCAAATATAGGAAAAGATTAGTAGTTAAAAGAAAAAAAAGTAGAAACCAGCTCTTACATGTCTTTAAACATGAGCTGTCACGTTACTTCCTATACAAAAAAACCACCAAAAAATCCTGGCAAAAGCTTTTCCTGTTAATTTTGTTAAGGGGACAATTCCAAATCCAGTCACAGCTACCTTGTGAGGTGAAGTGGCAAATGTCTGTCCACCATTTGATTTGGGGTAGAAGATAACGTACAGCAGTAAGCTCTACGCTTCTGACTTCTCTAGTCATGTCTCTTGATAAAACTAGCATATTTAATACCAGAATGTAAATAGAAATAATTGAAAAATAACATCTGTTTAAGTAGGCATTTTCGGGTTAAAACACTTTATTTAAAAAAAAACAAAACTTTTAACTCATATTAACAATGAGAATAAATTGGAAAAAAATAAACATTTTTTTTCTCTTCTCTTCTCTTTCTTCATTTTACCCATCCTTAGATGGTACTTGTATAATTTTTTACAATGTTTTCAAGTGGACTATGACTCTTTTACTCTCTGGTTCTTTGGCATTTGTAAAATAATATGATGTTTGGATTGGAAAAACACTGGAAGTAGAAAAATATCTGATAGAATCAGATACTTTTCTTTAAATTTCCTTTAAATATTTCTTTGACTTGACTTCATTCTGTCGTGTTTTTCAAATTTATATTCAGTGTTTATCAAAATTGTGCTACATGTTTTGTTTTTGGGGTTTTTTTAAAAATATTTTAAACAGGAGAACTTTTACAACATAGCCAAGAGATTCTGGTGAAGATTTTCCGAAAAGAGGTGTCTAACGTTAGGCTTCTGTACATGTTCAGGTGCCTAAAGAAGAGGACTAATTTTTCAAAAGGGTTCTCATTGAAGTCCATGGGAATTGCTGTTTCCTCAACCCGTTTGAAAATCAGGCCACACCTTTACGTGCCTAAACATGGACTTAAGTGCTTAATTTTTGGGGTGTTTGATTATTTATTTTTGGTAATTTGACCTCTGGAACTAATCAACCTCTCTGAGATTTCTGAACTGAGGAAAAGTCTCTGAGTTTTGACAAATAGAGCCTCTACCTCATGGTTTCCTCTGAGTTGTGGTGGTGGTGGAGTAAGCTGTTTCTACCCTCTATAAAATAATGGCTCGGGTCCCTAAAACCTGCAGCTCTCCGGAGAGCTAAGGAGATCTGCCAGAGGCGCATGTGTGGAGGTTCTGTGCTTCCAGACTGCTTCTCACTTCCCAGCCTTCATTGCAGTGTGATATAACATCTTCTCATTGCTGCGAATGACCCACGACCCCATCCTGGGCATGTCCTGTTTTGGCAATAATGAAATATGTTAGTAGTGAGGCTGTGGTGAGGTTGAAGTATTGGAGATCCCCTTTCCTCCCCAATTCCTTATTCTGCATCCTCCTCACTGCAGAGCTCTTGCCGATAGGCTTTAGCAAGATCAGAGGAAAGGGGGATATCATTTGGCCACATGGAAAGGAAAACTCTGCCAGGCACTGAGCAGGAGAATTATGCTTACTGTGAGTTAAAGTGGCAAGTGTATCAAGAGATGCATAAATATATGGACAAAGAATGACCCTTTACATTCACCTGAAAATAAGAAGCTGTTGGACGCTGATTTAAACCATACTTGCTGTGTCACAACTGACTTGCTGTCCATTTATCATTTAATCTCCGAATGTACTTTTAGTCTCACAGTTAGGACTGCTAATGATTGATTGATCGATCCAGCTCTATATGGACAGAGCACACCAGGCTTTTATAAAAGGATCTTAACAGCTTCTGTGATGATGCCATTTGGAGCAGAGATGAACGGCAGTAGTTGGATTTCTTGGCCATATCCTAAGCCAGTTAGGACAGAACCTGTTGTGTGTATTGGCTGCTAACTCAGGAGGAGATGGAGAAGGAATGAGCAGTGTTCATTGCATTGGAAATCAAGATGCACACTTTTCGCATAGTGTATTTTGAAAGGAAGGGGATAAAAATCTCCAATTATGGAGCTGATGGCATTTTCCCTCTCTTTGCATACATATAGTGCATACTATCATGTAGATACTACATCTTTTGTTATAAATTTATTTTCTTCAATGTACATATGTTTCCTCAGCTTGGTAGGAGGACAAACATTACCTTTGTTTATGGTGGTTGGTATATCATCATTTTCAAAATGTTAAGTATAGATTCCCACGCCATGATTCCCAAAGTGCAAAATTAGAGTTCATCTGATGGTTAGCAAAGACTTAGACTGCATTATGTGCACTAAAGAACAAGATAATTTGTAAATCAAGCTGCTGTGTGAGAGTAATGTGTGGAGACCTGTGAATAGTGCAAAGGCAGGATTTTGCTGTTTAGGCATCAGAAGACCTTATTCGAGCAACTTGTTAGTGAATAAAACAGCCAATTTACCCTTACATCTGAATGCTCTCATTTATCCACACCACTCTGTGTTTGCTTCATGAGCATCTGGAAGGGAGATGGAATTTTTTTCCCCCCAGAGGAAACAATCAACAGGAGAGCAGAAATCACAGAGAGTTTGCCTTTAAAGCAGCCTATTTCTTCCTGAAACGAGAGGAAGATGGTGATTCCAGGCTGCTCAGATTCTGACGCTAACCATGCCTTTTAGGTTCTGATGACCGTGAACATAAATATTAGTGACAATTTCATTAGAACTTGATTCCATACAAAAGTGGATTATTCTTTGTATTGGTTTCTTTGTGCTGACTGTCGCTCCCTGTTGAATATATTGTAGCACCATCCAAAATTGCCATGTATGACATCTACTTTGTTACCTGCATGCAGAAACAAACATTTTTCAAATGTACAGGTCTTTACGAGGAGCAACAATAGGGCGAGCCCACATTTGATATAATGACTATCAATTATCTTGTGGAATAGTATATGAGAATGTCATGAGAGAAATTAGAGGACAAAGCCAAAGGACAATTAGTACAGCATGTGAACAGGAGACAAATATATTCTTGGCAAAACATTATTTCTTTTTATTTTCCCTTCCTTCCTAATATTTATTGCATTGGGTTACTCTCCTTGAGTGCTTATGTTAATTATGGCAAAAATGTGTGATTAATATTCCACTGCTAGGCTAATTCTTTGTTTTGTAGGACTTCTTATTTGTGTTGTATACCCTTTCTTGATGTGCTAGCTTCTATCCTTCATTTACTGTAATAGCTTTACTGTAAATGATTCCCTTACAGAAAACATATAAATACTACAGTTCCCAGCATTATGATGTCATAGCACCTATAAATACTCGAAGAAGAGAAATACATCCTTTTAAATTGAGAGTTTATAGTTCTCATGAGAATACCTTCCAGCCAGAGGATGAGCAGCTCATAATTTTTTTTTTTGACAGGATAAATGGGAAATCCATGATTCCTATCAAGTACTGTAGAAACATCCAGACACCCGAATCCATATGCCATACTTTGCCTCGTACGTGTTTGAAGTGCTATAGCTCACTTAATTGTTTTGCCCTAGGGATTCTTCCAAACGACTGTTGGCAGATACAAGTGATATTAACAAGACAAATATGTCTCAGTATATTTAACAGGTGATTACTGCTATTTCAAGGTAGTAAATTCTTATATTTATTCATCTATGATGTTCCTGCAGCAACAGAAGGCAAGCTTGATTTTTGGGAAGGCAGCGGGCTCAGATAGTGCTGTGAAGGCACTGAAGCAGCATAGTTCTACCATTAATTGTATTTCAACAGCAACATTTAAAATCACTAGCATTTCACTCTGTGTATACAAGTGATTTATAATGCTACATACCCTGTGTGATGGCATATGTAGTCTCCAAATGTTTAAGCTGTTTCTAGGCACTATGAGTGGATTTTTTTTTAATCACTGCAATATGTTGGATGTACCAAGGACTCACTATTTAACTTGTGTTTTTTTGTCTGTATTTCAAGTTTTCAGATGCCTCTCTATTAACTTGTTTATCTCTGACATTTAATAAATATAAACATCATACCTTCTTCCTGTCACTCATCTCATCTCTTTTCTTTTCGTTTTCTTTTTTTAATACAAGACTGTGTTGGTTATGACTAACTTACTATTTTGCTTATGATACAAAGAAGTTCTGCTCTTGTAAATGTGTCATTTATATGCCTCAACTCTGCTGGTAGTTTGCTTTAATGGAGCTGACTAAAGACAAAAACAGCTATGCCATCTTTAACATAAAACCTTAATCCCACAGCTATCCATGAAACCAATAGAACTGCAAAGGAAAAAGTATCCTCCTTTAGAGAAAGCTATAAGTGTGGTAGTCAGCACTATTTTAAACGTATTCATTATACAACTGCAAGGATAAAAGGATTTGTTCCAGATTTACCTCATGTAAATGAAAGCAGAATCTGGGCCACATGGCCAAATTTGCCTTCCCTGATACTGTGCAATCTAAGTGACTTCCCTGAAATTGCACAGATGTAACTGAGGGCAGATTACAACTAATATAGCAAGGTAAGTGCTAATTCTGCTCTCATTTATGTCCCCTATTTATGGAAAACTCCCTAAAGAATTTAATACAACATCCTAACCTTTCTATAGGATTCCTTAATCATTCTATATCATTAATAGATAATATACACAAAAAAACCTATGTTAATAGAGTATTACTAAGGTTGCAAAGTCAAGCACTCAAGAGTGAGAAAATGCCAGAATTAAGGTTGCTTGTATCATAGAATCATAGAAGATTAGGGTTGGAAGAGACCTCAGGAGGTCATCTCGTCCAATCCCCTGCTCAAAGCAGGACCAACCCCAACAATCTTCATTTGGCCCCCTTGTATATATGCATTATGATACAGTCTTTAATTATATGATCACATGCTTCCAGCTTCAGTCCCCCTCCCTGGAATCCTAATTCAGTCGGTCTGTACCCTACTTCCTGTCTATCTCTGACCCGACCCCACCCCACCCACTAGTTCCTAGTCTGTCCCCTTGTTCAGTCAGGCTCAGTCTCCCGCCCCTCAGCCCAGCTCCTTGCCCAATCTCAGTGCCCCCACAGCCAACTGTCTCCTGGTTCCCACATTTCCCTCACTGACTCCCAGTCTCTTTGTCCAAACAGTCCCTGTCTCCCCATTTCAACTCTTAGTCACAGTTTCTCTCTGCACTCCAGTTCCAGTCTCACCGAACTCTCTGTCCCTTTACTTTCCCTTGGTCTGTCTTTTGTCACCTCTGCATTTGTATCAGAGGCTTCTGCCTCCATGCTGCCAGGAGGTTTGTTGGGGGTGAGGGGGAATGGCCATTGACAGCACAGGAGAGACAGACTCTCAGTTCTAGTGTCTGGCCCCAACCTTAGCCTGGATCAGTCCTTAAAGGAAATGTCCTGCTGAGCCCCTATAACTCTGTGCTGCTGGAGTATGCTGAGTTGCTCTGTTAGGACAGTGTACACAGGATCTGGTCAGCATTAGGAGCTGAGAGAAGCTTGAGAATGCTTACTGAGTATATAATCTTTAGAGATTTTAGCTATCTGGTTTCTACGGAGCATGTGTGAACTGATTTTTTTTCCCCACAAGATTGTAACTGAGCCAAATTTGAGTGGATTTTCACAGGGACAGCAAAAGGCACATCCTTGGTATAAATACCCACCTTCTGCTAAATAAAGTCTCTGCACCATACATGGGGGTGAGGGCCTGGAGCTTTTCAAAAAAAAAAGGTCCCCAGAATTTAACATAAGCAAAACAATGCATCATATTTTTTCTCTGGCCGCATTCTCAGAAATGGCTGCATTACTCTGGCTAAAAATTTCCAAAAATATTCAGCCTGCAGCAGATACCCAGCATGGAAAATGTCAGCCCAAACGGTGAAAGTGTTGCAAAGTTATAAGCAACTGAAACCAATAAGAGTGTCCCAGCTAGAGAATTCCATAGAATGTTTCAAAAGTCCTATAGAATGAATATCCTCCTCTGTTTGGTTCTGTAAATAATTTCTGTAGAAACCTCTTTATGGAAAGTTCTATGTTAAACCAGTTGGGTTCTCTGAAAATGTAAAGTCAATGGAGTTGCACAGGATGTAAGTAAGCATAGAATTTGGCCCTAAGAAACCAGTGATATGGTGCCAGTTTTTTAAACATTGGGCTTCTGCAGTAATTTCACTGTTAGCATGTGATTAAAATCTGCATCCTGTGGCATGCCTGTTGAGGGAGGGGGGCAGGGAGGAGGAATTGAGGAAATTTTTTATTAGTTTTCCCATTTAAATAAAAACACTTTCTCATAACTATAATCAAGGAGAAAGATTCAGTACCTCTGGGTGAATGAATAATATTAGCTAAATATTGCTGGCACAGTTAAGACTTAGTCCCTGAGAAATACACAGTGTATATTAATAATATAGCACAGTGTTCAGTTTGTGATTTGAAGAGGTTTAGGGAGGGAGTGAAGGGTTTTAGATTCTTCCCTCTTATGAAATTGTTTTGAAAATACCTAGTACTCAGTGAAATCTGGTTCCTTGCAAAGACAAAAATTTGCTGTTCAGAAATATTTTTATGACACAAATAATTTATGTCAGGGATGATTTAGCAGCATCCAAAGACGGAAAGATTCTAGCAGAGGCAAGGAAATCATTGCCCCAACCCTCTCTTTAATTTTGTTTATGGAGTTTTAACAAGGATCTCCCAGCAGCCTGCTCCAGTTCCATTAGTCTCAACTACAGGCCACATTCTGCTCCTATTGAGAATGGTACCTCTTTTCTGGATTTACACTGTTAGCAGAAGCTGGTGTTAGATCTATTAAATAGGCTTTCTTTTCTTACATATGAATATTAATGAAAATGGCCTGATTTACCAGTTCTTGTAGGCTCATTTTTATTTCTGGTTGGCTTAATTGCTAAACTCAAAAGAGGGCAAAATAAAATAAAAAAAAATGCTGTTTTAAATAGATCAGAGGAATGGCTATTCTTTTCCCCTCTTACACAGTCTTTAATTAGGGAATGGGTCCATAGTAAAGAGAAACAAACATAATTAGTTGCATCTTGGCCCCAAATCTTTTCCTTTTAAGTAGCATGTATGTAGGAAAGACTACTGGAAGTTACCAAATAGCAAACTCCTGATGATAACTCAGTCAATAGAACTGTGTTCTAGTTCAGTATTCACTATTTTATTTCAAAGTACCAGATTAGTTGTTATGATTTGATATATATACTGAGCTAATGGATGTAAAGCTGCCCATTTTAAAGGTATCTTTATCCTACATACGGTACTTCTTCCCTTTACATCCACAGCGTATTTTGGAAGCCAGAGAATTTCCACTGCATGCTTTTGAAGGACCATTCACAATGGCCCCCAAGGAAGTTGCAAGCTGCAGTACAGTAGCCTAACTTCATAGGTGACTTTGTAACAGAGCTCCATGCAATGGCACTGCACTGAAAGTAATAAAATTACTTTGACAGCTAGTATTCCCTGTTGCTACAGAGTTTTCAGTGGAGTCTTGATTTCTCAATAGTCATTACATTTTGATTGCTTTACTATCCCAGTGTCATGTAACAAGGCAGATAATTCTTGATCATGTCCCTCAGCTTGCAAGGGCTCTGAGAGAGTGAGGTACAGAACTGGAGGGTCACAGCAAAAGTAAGGGCAGTAAGCTTAAAATAATGGCTAATCCTGCAATCTTTAATCAGGCAGACCTTGCATTGGTCCAAATACAGATGAGAGCTTATGCAGTTTACAAGGTTGTATAAGCCATAGCAGAAGACTGTCAGCCACCTGGGATGAAGGTGGTCAGGCCTAGCGGTCAGAGCAGGTGTCAAGTCTAGTGGGTAGAATCAGAGCTGGAGTCAGTAATCAGGAGCTAAAGCCAAGGGTCAAACTGGATGGCAGGAGATGGAGCGAGAAGGGTATCGGGCAAGGAGGGGTTCAAGGCAGGGCAGGATGCGTGCAAGGCAGGAGCAGCAGGAACAAGTTAAGGCAGGAGGAGGCACAATGGTGGGCATGAGCACTAAGAATCCAGGTTGCTGCTGCTGCTCCTGGTTTAAGAGGCATCCTGTTGGCTTCTGCAGCCAATCAGGCAGTGCAGCTAATCAAGCAGCCTGCTGTAGATCAGCTGTACTGATGAGACTGCCTGGAGACTAACTCTGCTGCGGGTGCTGATTCCTGACACAGGCTTGGTAAAACTAGACCTCTAGCAGACCAATCTATCCTGGGGAATTTCAGCTTAGTGCCTAGTGAGAAAAGAGGGGAACCACATTCACAGGATAATGCAGGGCTCAGCGCGTGTAATTTGAAGGAGGCGGAGGTGGGAATAAAGTTTTTTTAGACTTTTTTATTTTTCTACCGTTTCACTCGTTCCATTGAAAGGAGCCTGCAGTGTTGCTCAGGGGTTAGGAAAAAGCACTTTTTAGAAATTTCAGCAAAAGGTCTGCTGGCTAAACTAATGTACGTGAGTTACTGTTAGTTGTGTTCTGGTGACATTTCTGTGCCTATGACTGGCCCTGTTAACTTTTCCTGAGAGAAAACTACAGGTTTGGGACCCATGTGGCTTTCATTTCTGCAGCATTTTGATTATTCTCATTTTCCTGATTCAGCATTACAGAGGTGAGTAATGTATTGAATTAAAGTGTGATAACACCAGGTCTTTGTGGCATAGTTATAAATGCAGGTTTAGAATTAGCAATGTCCTTTGTAATGAGGAATAATTGAGAGAGGTTGACTGATATTTTGATATGAAATTAATACTCTATAACCATACCAGCACTATAATTGTCCAGGCCCATCAAACAATACATCTAATGTAACAATGAACTATCAATCCTACTTCAGTAACCAGACTCCCAATTTCCTACTCTCCATCCCACGGCATGTCCAGTCAACCAGTTCCTTAGCCCCACATGCTCGTACTGAAAGGGCATGAATCCTTGGTTCCTTATCAGTTCAGAACCTAATGGATAGTATTTGAGCTTTTCTGAGCCTTAAGTGGCTGCATGAACCAGCACAATTCATTAGAGTGAATGTCTTCTTTCAGGAAGTCTGCTCTGGCATCTCACTGTGGTTGGTTGGCTCTCCAGAGTCCTGGCAGCCCAAATAGTAGCCAGATCTCTTTCTATTTTTTTCTACTCAGCTTCCGCAACTAGGTCTTTCATCAAATCTCCTATAGCAGAACAGCCCACATATAATGCTTGGCACTGTGAGCTGAACTTTTTGTGTCCTGGCACCTACCCTTGAGCTTTGCTTGTCCACATATTATCATTATATAATGTGCAACCCCCATTGTTTCTGATCCGCCTAATTTTTTAGCTGGAGTGGCTGATTTCACTTTCCTAGCACTAATAATCTCCACCTTTTTGTTCTTGTGTGGAAGACAACATCATTTATGCAAATAAATTCAGTTATGTTTCTATTCTCCCCTGAATCAGTTCGTGCTATGCCAATAAAAGTAGATTTTCCCCCCACCCATTTTTCAATAACAAAATTTCTTGTGCAACCAATTATACACAGCCCATTAAAGTCACAAGAGCATTTTCTGAGCTCTAATCTTGGTTGGCAGGCTCCTATCCTGTTTCACCTACATGATGATGTGGGGCCTTCCATGACTTTCTAGCCAGCCTGCTCTTTTTTTCTAATAACGTGCAGTGCCTTAGAGACCTAAAAATCTTCCTAAGTCATCTACTCCAATATGTGGGATTGTTCCCTACAATAGATTTTCTGCTGCTTTGTCCAGTCTAGGTATACGTGTGTCAAGAGACGTGGCCTCCGCTACTTTTTTTGGAGACTATTTCATTGCCTGCCTAATCTAGTTTTTCCTGATATTCAGCCTAAATTGTCCATCTTTTTAAATTTCTCCTCATTACTCTTATTTATAGCCTTTTTACGCCCTTTCAATATCATTGCAGGCAGTTATAGCCCTGATTAATTATTGCTTTGCCAAGTTACATATTCTTGGGGTCAAATTTTGCTCCTGAATTTATACAGGGTTGCAATGGTGTAACCGAGAGTAAAATTAACCCTTGGTATAAAACAGCATTCTGCAACTGCCTCTGTCCTCTTCTCTCTCACATACATCTTCAACCCTGTACCTTCCCTTAGTTCTCTCTGCTCCCGTATGTTACCCATTATATTATGAGTTACATCACTGCTGCATTCTAGCCACCTCCTTGCACCACACAGTTCTTCATTCCCAACAGTTTCTATCCTCTCTTCTTCCTAACTTTCTGTTTCATGAGGCTTTCAATTTCTCTTGGGTGCAAAACCTACTTACTTTAAGAATTTACTAATTTTAGGAATTTATCACCATCCTTCAGTCTGCAGGGTTACCATAATTACCAGTAAGTGCATTTAAAAGAAAATCTTTCACAAACAGTAGTCCTAGAAGTTCCTGTCAAATAATGTGGGTGTTCCACATAAGAATTACACTATTTCTTCATGAAATGTTTTCTCACTTAGAAGTTATTAGCTCCAATGAAAATTTTCATATGTATGTGTGCTAGAAAGCCCCCAAATCCCACATCTATACCCAGTCTTTTGCATCCTCTGTGTATTTATTAATGATTCATTTAGTTTCATATCTAATCTAAAGGAAAATTTATCCATCCTAGGCCCTACGAGCCTTTGACATGATTAAAATTGCCACGACAGAAAAGATCAAACCAGCAACTTCCCTAAAACCAGAAAGCATTCTATCAGTGATAACGATTACACCCAAATGATGTCTTGTCAGACCCCATCAGTTGCAGGCCCATTACATACCCCTTGCCTCAGAAGCCTGCATAAAGTGACAGATTGTGCAGTGCGTCTTGAAATCAATAACCCTGGGCTAATTTGAAACAAGGAGGGAACTCAGCTCTCAAACTGAGAGGAGCCCTTGGGGAGAATGCCTTGCTGGCAACTTCCTTCCTTTATACCCAGAGGGCTCTAGTTTAAGTACCTCCTCTGACTACATTTATGCAGAATGACACAGGGAGAGAGATGTTCTCTCCACCAGACAGAGTTTCTAAACCATTTAGGGCTTTATTGGTAAATAGCGCCACATCAGACAGCATCAAAAGGCAGCCAGTGCAGATCTCTGAGCACTGGTACCACATGTAGAGTTGGGCAAATAACTGATCTTTCCGTTCTCTGGAAGTTCCGAAAAATAAAGACAAAAATTGATTAGACCCAGACCTGAATCCACAATTGGTGAAAAATTTCAGTGAATCAAAAAAATCCACTTTGACATGAAATATTTTGTTTCAAGGATTTTTAAAGGGCTAGACTCAGAAACAGCTGGATGCATAGTCAGGTGACTAGGGTGCTCATCTGGCATATGGGGGTACATCTAAACTGCAGTTAAATGTACACGGCTGGCCCATGTCAGCTGACTGCTGCTCACGCTGCAATATTGTTATGTAGATGTTTGGGCTGGAGCCCAAGCTCTGGGACCCTGTTAGGTGAGAAGGTCCCAGAAGCCCAGGATCCGGCCCAAGATGAAAAGTCTACACAGCAATTTTACAGCCTAAGCGAGCTGACATGGACCAGCCATGGATGTTTAACTGCAATGTAGATGTACCCTGAGAGTCCCAGGTTCAGTTCTTCCCTGAGCCTGGTGTGGAGAATGGATTTGAACTTGGATCTCCCACATTGCAGGAGCACACCCTAGCCATTGAGCTGGGATATTCTGGAGTGAATTTTTCTCCATCTCTTCTGCTGAAGCTGGTCCATTGTGCCTAAATAACTAAATAGTCATTAGAGCAGGGACTTGAATTTGGGTCTCCTACATCTTTGGTGAGTGTCCTAACTGCAGGTTTTTAGAGTCATTCTTACTCTTTGGCCCAATGACTATTCATAATAACAATGAATAGTCATTAGGTCAGGGGAAGAAAACCCTGTGTGCCAGTTTTCCTCTCCAGATATTGCTCTATATCCACAGATAGCTTCACTCCCTTGTTCACATAAATTTATTCCCCATCTCAATACATCTTCCGAATGTCCTTTAATACTATGTCAGTCCACTCCAATATCAAACATACTTGAATTGACATTTTAGTATTCTTGGTGGTGGTATGCAATTCCAATATGTACATTAATAAACCTGGCACCAATTTCTTTCTCATTCTACTGAACATAATATGCTGGTCAACATCTAGAGACTGTATTGCACCCTTTTTTTCTCTTTCTTGGATTTAGATATGTATCTTGCTTAGAGCGCTAATTCAGAAACTAAAGGTTAATACCGCCATTGAACATTGGTTTATGAAAACACCAGGTATTTGTCCCTGTTCACAAGAAGAACTGGAAAAGACAAAAGATGATACATTGGTACAACTAGGTTTCAGAGTAGCAGCCGTGTTAGTCTGTATTCGCAAAAAGAAAAGGAGTACTTGTGGCACCTTAGAGACTAACAAATTTATTAGAGCATAAGCTTTCGTGAGCTGTAGCTCACGAAAGCTTATGCTCTAATAAATTTGTTAGTCTCTAAGGTGCCACAAGTACTCCTTTTCTTTTTATTGGTACAACTAGTATTCTAGCCTGCACCTAGGTTTAATTGGTCTGGAGACTGGGTTGTACAGTAGAGCAGCTAGCAAGAAGCATGATTATGGTTCGACTGCTGCTTTGATTTTCCAGAGCTTGGGAGACTTCTTTCTATCCTTAAACAAATAAAATAAAAAAGGCATTTTACAGTCAATTGAAATGGTCATTCTGTAATTTTTCAACACACGACCTGTACAACCCTCTGAGAATAATCTTATAAGGAAAACAAATCACTTGCATGTAAAAATAAGCATTTAAAACTGGATAGCCTTTAAAGAATTTTTCAGGCAATCATTCACATTACAAGAGCTGTGTTAATGGCTGGGTCTATGAGAGTCTATTGGGGACATAACTGATACCTGCTGGTTATGTACAGTACATCCACATAGCTTAACTGAAAGCCTATCTTACCTCTCTTATTCTGTATGTATGTAGCACATAGTATAGTGTTTTGCATTTCACAGTGTGCTGCTTGACTTTGTTTGTACAGTGTACAATTCTACAGATTATATAGAGACTCCACTATAAACTGTGTTTGTAGCTGTGTCAGTCCCAGGATATAAGAAAGACAAGGTCGGTGATGTGATATCTTTTATTGGACCCACTTCTGTTGGGGTGAGAAACAAACTTTTGAGCTTACACAGAGCTTGTTGTCTTTGGCGATCACAATCAATCACCTTGTCCAGCTTCACACACTCCACAAAAAGGGTACGAGTAACAGCAGCAAGCAAATCCACAAACACATATACGTTTTAAGTGAGGATTTCAATGTAGCTAAGTTAACTTCGTCAGCTGATTCCACATGAGATGTGAGGGGCAGCAAAATGAAACAAGCTGAACTTACAAGGCTGTGTCAACACCCATGGGGCAAAATGGGTACAAGGTTGAGATCATCAATATTTTCAACTTCTCAGCAGTTGTCAGGCTGTACTCACACTTTGGCACTAAGTGGGGATGAGAAGGCACAGTTTATAGCACAATACAATACTGAGACGATCAGCATAGTTCGCATGGATTTCGCAGCTGCTCCTATCATATTAGATTTAACAGAGCATTTTTTATAGTTCCTCTGAATAGGGAAAGTATATTGAAGTGGCCAAGGTTATTGAGATGTTTATACTGAAAGTAAGGGTATTGGGCCAAGTTCTGATATCTTTTCACTGTTGTAAATCTGAAATAACTCTACTAAACTCACTGTATTGACTCCATATTTGCACTGGCATAATAGATCAGAAGCTGGCCCCCTGTGATGTTATAGTCGGACAAGGCACATAACAGAGCTAAAACTGTCATTTGTTTTTCTTGCTTAGTTTTGTATATCCAGGCTTTGGCCCTTAGTTCAGGAAAGCTACTGTGAATCAAAGATTAGTATCCCAGGCAGTACTGATATGTTTACTCTCATTAGTGTTATTTGCAAAGGAAATGCAACAAAATGTAGCGCATGCATTAAGGAGGAATTATTCAGTTTGAGCAGGAAGTAGAGGCTTTAAGAAATAGTTTTAAAATCTGAGAAGGAATATATAATTACTTCTATTTTGTTGCAGTATGTTACATTAGTTCTCATACAGTGTGTGGTTTGCAGATGTTTTCAGAAAGTGCAGGTCTCATTTTAAGATAAGCATCATCAATATCTTGCAACAGGTTTTTCCTCTTCTCCTTTATCCTGTTGCCTGGCCTTGCTCTGTATATGTGTGCATTTGCAGCCTCGGATTGAGAGAGAGATGTCTGACTTTATGGTTGACCTGGAAAATGGTGTGTAAAATATTGTAATGCATCAATTTATCAAGCCATCTCCCCTGAGAATACTCAGGGAGTTGATTGAGATCACTATATTAGACAGGTTGGCCATGAGACCAAAGTTAATATCCCTTCATATATAAGATCTGCAGTTACGCTATCAGCTCATCTTTGTTATTTTAATTCCTTGGAAACCCATCCTCTACCTTTAATACCCCCAAAGAGGAACAGCTTGTAGAGGTGTGACCTGGGTTCCATAGAAACAAACATGTGACAATTCCTTGCTTACCAGTACCATAATTGTGGTCGGACTGCTAGACTTTGGAGGTCCAGCTTTCACACATGGTACAAAACTCTATAAAAGAAACGGCTCTTCTTTTAGATATGCTGTACTTTTTCACTTTATATTGTTTTCATCATCTTGCTGATGATGAAGTAACATATTAAAAATGTACTTATTAAATGTACATATTAAAAACATGCTGCTCTGTCAAGGCCTGTCTCTGACCATGAGGCCTTGCTTTCAAATATACTGCTTGGATCTGCCTGTATTGCAATTCCTGATCTTTGCTGGAAATTGAAATAATGTCCCCAAGTGAGAGGCTATTGTGATGGCATTTCATACCCAGCCAGAACTGAGGTACCAGACATCTCACAAGACCTCATGTTTTCTCTTCAATTTTCAGATCAATAAGGCTCAGATAAGCCTTGTAGAAATTGCCACCCAAATTTAACTCTACCTTCCACCTTTCGGTGTTTGTCAATCCCTACCAAAGGTACCAGCAAAATTGACACCCTTCTGGGCATGGACAGGCTTGGAGTCTGAACTACCCTCGGATTGAACCAACCGGGGCTGTGGCATATAGGTAAGACAGTGTGGTTTCAATAAAAAGAAAAGGAGTACTTGTGGCACCTTAGAAACTAACAAATTTATTAGAGCATAAGCTTTCGTGAGCTACAGCATCTGATGAAGTGAGCTGTAGCTCACGAAAGCTTATGCTCTAATAAATTTGTTAGTCTCTAAGGTGCCACAAGTACTCCTTTTCTTTTTGCGAATACAGACTAACAAGGCTGCTACTCTGAAACCTGTGGTTTCAATGTACTACTTTTGTGGACAAAGAGGTGTCTTCAATCTCCAGAGCAGTCAGTCAGCATCATTCTTTAGCAGTACATTTAGTTTTAAAGAATGTAATGCCCTCTCACACTAATTCAGTTATTTTACTTTGCATAGCAACAAGCACTGAGAATGGAACTTCAAGCTATGAAGTCCAAATGAAACATTTCTGCACCCTGTCTATACATTGTGCTTAGCCTGGTAGCTCTTTAGGGTGAGGACCTTTGTTTTGTTCTGTGTTTGTACAGTACCTAGCACAATGGGCCCTGGTCCATGTCTCAGCCTTCTATGTGCTACCACAGTACAAATAATACACATCAGTAAATGCAAAAAATGCATTTATATTGCAAATGGGCACATCATTTTATTTATCACTAATCTATTAACATCATAGATGTGTAGATGATTATTGTATAAAAGAGAAGAAGACCCTGACCTCTACTTTCCCTTTTAATAGGTAATGTAATGTCTGTACATGTGTTAGTCCATTAGAGAGTGCTGATTGTGGTGATAATCTTTGGTATGCTCAAGGTATGTTGTTTTCCCCCTTAAAATGATATTTCCAGAGGTTTATTGCTAGGATGTGCAAATTCACTCAAGGCTGAGACCTGCTATTCAGTAAAGTCTCTGTTTGGAAACATTTTTGTTCTCTTTCTATTTAGTTATAAGGTGTTTTTAAATAAGCGTAGCTATTTATGAAAAATTGCATTACTTTTTATGGTTTCTCCTTCTTCTGTTCTAATTCAAAAATCAATTTAATTTATTTTTTAAATTAAATGTTGAGTCTCTAGTCTATAAACTGAACTGCTGCCTTTGGATTTATATATTTCAATTTTGTTTTTATTTAAATACATGAAACTTTTTTAGCAATATCACCTAAAACATATGAATAGTAACTTTAAGTTGTTGCAAGGCCCAGATATAAGAAAACATTTAGGTGCCTGTTGAATCTTAAGTGAGTAGCTCCATAAAAGTCATGGGACTATTCATTCACTTAAAATTAAACACCATGTTTAAGTGCATTGCTAGAGTGGGTTCTAAACACACTGACTATACTAATGGACTGTATCTAAATTGCAGGAAATAGATTCTGATGCTTACGCTGTTGAAATCAATGGTTACTTTGTCTACACTGATATAAATGAAACCTGAATGTCACAACAGCCATTATGTAAAATACATACAAAGTTACACTGGATAAATATGTGCATCTGAATTTGTTGATCTATAGGGTGTGATACAAAGCTTACCTATTTGCGGAAGGATGAAGTTTGTTTAAGGTTGAACAATTTTATTTGGGGGTGTTGGAAGGAGCTATGATTTTGGGGGAGTTGAGGTGGGGAAGTTTGTTCTTCATCGAGTAGTAGCCTTGTGGGTGCTCCATGTCAGGATGGGTGTGCACCCATAAATGCTTGATTGGAGATAGCATGGGGGTACTGTCCACAGGTCCACACCTACACCCTAGACTCTTCCTGCTCCAGTACAAGGCATACGGGGGGGGGGGGGGGGGCAATCTGATGCCACTACAGTTCCTTTTCAACTGACTGTGGCTTGAAGATGGAGCATTGAAGTATACATAACCTAGCCTCGTGGCTTGCTACGCCTCTTGCAAAAAAAAAAATAATTTCATAGTATTTTTTTGTTTTTGTTTTTAGCACACTTTGTGCTTTTAAAAGTGTGGGGGGTATTCCTCTTCCCTTTTGTTTCTTTTCCTGATTTGGGCCTTTGTATTTCTTGGGCCTTGATTCATGGAGCCAAATGTGGGTTATGCCCAAGACCCGATGCTTCAAACCATGTCTGCGGGGATTAGAATGAGGGTCTGCAGTCCCTGGGATGGTTGATGTTCCCATAGTACTTCCAGGAGGCTATGCAGAGCCACAGCCAGGGGGCAAGGCGGAGAATAGGCACCGCAGGAAGTACTTTCCAAGCGACCCAGAGTGGCCATACCCTGCGCACCTCTGATTGTCCAACCACCGTATTTAACCCTGAAGGGTGCCCCAGGAAGCTGTCTGGGCAACAACTCGGACTTTGGGCCTGTTGGAACTCTAGACTTCCCCTTGTCTCCTGATCTCTGGTGTCCAATCGCAGCCTGACCCTGAGTCTTGACTCTAGTGTGCATTCTCTCTGATCGCCGGTCTCTGACGCTGGCATGACTCTGATCTGATTCCTGCCTCCTGATTCCAGCTTTGTACTCTTTGGTTTCCCAGTCTTACTTTGACCCCAACTTTTGCTTATTGAACCCAGCTCTAGTGATTCTTCTGACCCCTGCTCACCTACTATCATCTCTGACATGTGGATCTCAGTCCAGCTGTAACCGCTAGGCCAGACCACCAATGCCCTGGTCCCTTACAAAGCCTATCTCAATAGAGGAGCCCTGCACAGATACAAAATTTATATCCACGAATGCAGACATCTGTGGACATAAATTGGTATCCGCAGAGCTACAGGCCTCTACCAGGAACCACAGTCGCGAAAGCAGCAGCATGTCAGGCCACCATTTGCAAAAGCCAGTGCCCCACGCCAGCAGCTCCTCAGGCGTGGCTGTACCACCCCAGCCCCACCCATTGGGGCGGGCGTCAGGCTCATTGGCAGCTGTCCCTGCTCATGCTAGTGTGTGCAAGTGTAAGGGGACTGTTGCCCCCTTACTAACATTCAGTGGGAGTGTTTTGGTTGCTAGCTCCCAGTATTAAAAAGGGGGAAGGGTCGATGGGGAATCAGGACCCTGAGACTGACAACCCCCAGGACAAATGGGGAGAGGCCAATGCTCCAGGTCAGCCTGAATGACCGGGCCAGCAGGCTAATCAGGGAGTCAGGAGGCCAAGGAGGTCCCGTCCTCCAGGTGAGCTGGAATTGCCTGGGTCAGACAGAGTGGGGCCAAGCTAAGGAGAAAGTAGGGGCCCAAGCTGAGCTGTGCCAGATGCAGTGAGAGCAGACCCTGTCCTGGGAGCAGAGCTGTAGCAACCAGAGGCAGAGGGGGCAAAGAAGCAGCCCAGGGAGCTGGAGGCAGAGCAGCAGCAGTGCAGAGACAGAGTGGTGGAGCTGGGGCCGGAGCGGTCCGGAGCTGGGTGCGGTGAGCAGCTGGGGAGACTGACCTGGGCAGCAGGCCCAGCAGAGGGAGACGCCACAGCCAAGGGGCTCTGCAGGCCAGGTTTGGATCATAACCCGACAGGGCGGGGGCGACTCTGGGAAGAAGGGTCCTACCACTTAGAGCCTGAGAGCGTGTGGCCACCACCAGAGCAAGGGTCCAACCCACAGCATCCCTGCAGCACAGCCAGGCCTGAGAAGAAAGCCTGGGACTTACAAGGAGCAGACTGTGAACTGCCCGAACATTGCAGAGACACTGTTTGATGTTCCCTGCCACAGAGCGGGGTGATGTGTTTCCTTTAACCTTTCCCATTTTTCCTTATTCTTTTTAAAATTAATTGTTGATTAAATAACTTGCATTTGCTTTAACTTGTATGTAATGGTCAGTGGGTCAGAGAAGTGCCCAGTGCAGAGAAAGCACCCCAGAGTGGGGACACCCTAGCCCATGTCCTAGGTGACCACAGCAGGGTTGGGAGTTGAGCCCCCCCCCAAGAATCCTGGGCCCAGCCTTGTTGGGATTACGAGGACTCTGCCAGACAGGAGAGTGGAAGGGGAGCCCTCAAGGGCAGGGAGGCAGTGGGTAACGGAAGTGGGAGTGAAGACTCGGATCCTTTCGCTAGCCCACTTCACCGGGGTAGTGCAGAAGCCAGGAAAGTTCCCCATAAGTGCAGGACTATTCCCCCTCTTACACAAGGGACTCTCACGCTCCCAGAGCATCTGAGCCACTTGCACACACTAGCATGACTAGGCCAAGCTGTTGGTGAGCCTGGTGCCTGCCCCAGTGGGCAGGGCTGGGGGTTGCACTGGCTCCTGGGAGCGGTGGCCCGACATGCTGCTGCTTTGGCTGCTATGGTTCCTGGTAGAGCTCAGCAGCGCCACTGATATCCACTTTATAATCATGGATATAAATTTTGTATCAGCGCAGGGCTCTACTAAACGGACATGCAAGTTCCCGCCGCCGCATAATAGGATGCGAGTTATTCACATTAACTGGTGCATGGGTTTGCTGTCCGGCATGATTTTCTGATTCATTTTTGAGAACAGATATGCCAGTCACAACCTCAGTGCTGCTATGGAAGAGAAGCGTCTTCGCTTCTCTCATACCAGTGCCTTACTCCTCTCAGAAAATCTTGGGCTTCTGTTGCAGATTTCCACTGATGTTCTAATAGTCTGTGACTATGTGCTGCAATGGAGATTGTATGTTTTAAGCTTTTATCAATGGTAAATCTAATTTGCCAGTGTGATCTTGGATATGTCAGTTAGCTTAGCCTCAATATTCTTATCTATAATTTGGGGAAAATCATATTTTGGAGAAGCATAATTAAATGAATTTGTAAATGCTCTGAATGCAAAATATTAAGAATACTTTGGGGTGGCATGTATACTTTCTGCCACCACCACCTCCGACAAAAAACAGTGTAAATTTTTGGGCAAAAGTAGCCTCTTCAATTCATGCAAAAATCTATGTCATGATAAATGTGTGGTGCCAAATGTTGCCAAATGCTGAAAAATTCCAGAATATCATGTAATTGCACCAATTTCATGGAAAGCCAAAGAACTATAAATCCAGACACATTTCATCTCCCAAAACGTTCACAACAAATTTAACACAGTCCTAATTCCAGTTATTAGAACTATTTCAACTTTCACAATTAAAGTGTTATTCACGGGTGGGGAGGGGAGGAATGGCTCTGGGAGTCTAAATTAATTCAGAGATGGGCTGGAAAGGGGATTTTTCACATGGTCCCAGTTCAATCTTTTGATGCTTTTCCTACCTACGTTTGATTTAGGAGAGAATGTTTCACATCTGGATTTTTCAGAATTTCCATAAAAAGTGAGAGTTGGAAACAAAAGCAAGAAGATGGTTTAGTTTTGGTATTTGTTCTGTTCTTCCTACCTGCACACACAGATGGTTAATTGGCCATTATGTACCCCGCTGGGGATTTTCAAGGTATAAGAAAAAGATGTCCATGGGCATTTTAGATCCAGCATGTCTACACATGCATCATTTTTCTTGCTAGAAAAAGAACATGGACTTTTTTTAAAAAATGGGAAGTTGTTGGTTGTTGTGGCTTTTGATAATGTGGGGGCTAAATTCCATTGCATCCAGGGTGATTTAAGCAAAACAGAGCTGGGAAGAAGATGAAGACTCATTCTCTGGCGTTCTCTACACTGACCGAGCAAAATTCAGTTCAGCATCAAAGGAGGATAAATATAATGGCAGCCTTTTGTTCTGTGAATGCTGTCACAGAGGGCTTGAAAGCCTGAACAAATAATGAGAGAGACAGAAAGAGCAGCAGCAAGTTCATGAGGGAGACAGCGCAGCAGAGAGCAGGAACTGCTGGAGGGAATATCTGTCACTATAATCATAGCAGAGACAAAGGGAAAACCCAGAAGCCAAGGGAGCTTGCTGTGAGCAATAATCTGAATATAAAAGTGCGAAGTCTGGAGTGGAGGATGAGATTCAGCAATATCACTTCCCTGAAACCTCCTCATTACTTTTCCCCCTCACTTTTGTGGTTTGATTACCTCGCAGCTCATTCCTTGATCCTTTGAATCTTTCACTCTCGCACACTCTTTTTGGAGTAATTTGTATGTTTATCACAGCAGAGGAGCAATCTGGCCTCACCATTAGGTTCTATCAGCTCAAATCTTGCTAGTTACTGTAGTTACTTTTCCCATTGATTCCAATAATCACACTTTGGGGATGGGGGTAGGGAAACTTAAGTGAGTCAATTATTATCTCCTGCACAGGAAGCCCAGACAACCAAACATAAGCTCTTTTTCAATGCTGTGTACTGTAATTTTCAGAATTATTTACAGTTAATGGTAACCCTTGATCAGGATACATGTAAGTAATGGGGCAAAAATGATAAATGTCGTCCGCTCACAAGATTTTCTGTTCAGAGAATTTAAAGTAATGAATCTCTCTTCTTCTGCAAAGCTTGTTCATCCTTCAGCAAGAAGATGGACCTAGATAAATCAAGAGACAGCAAGTTTTGCTGATTTCAGCTGACTTAAACTCTTTCATCTGGCATTTCAGACTGGTTAAAGAATATGTCGGTGCAATGGGAAAAGATCATGCAACACCGTTCTCCTGGGAAACTGCCATGTAGTTAGTACAGATAGTGGGAAAGTTTCCTGGGATGTGCTGGGAACAGGAGATGCAAATAAGGTTTGAGAAAGGAGGAAGAAAAATGGCAGAACGGAATACAAAAGAAGTGGGATTATTTTATTTAACCAGTACTTATATAACAGACAAAGCTGAGATTTCAGAGGGGCCTAAGAGTTAGTTGTCTAACTCACATTGATGTTTTTTTCTCTAGCCCAGATTATTTTTTCCTTTACAGTCCAGCTGCCCCATAGAAATAAAAGGTTCACATGAGGATTATATGAAGTAAGCCTTGTTTATTTCATTAAGACAGAGCAGAATCTGGATCGTTTTCAAAAAAGAGACATGTAGGATACTTCTGTAAAATATGAACTCATGATTGTAGTTGCATACACAAATTATGTGTGCATATTTGCGTATGTAACTACCTGTTTGTGGATGCAATTTAAGGGCATTTTTGGTTACATTTCCAGTACTGAACAGATAGGACTCCTAATAACATGAAGTGCAACTGTACCCAAGCATCAGAGAACATTATTAAGACCTTGTTGTATTTCTCATTCTTTGTTTTCAAATTTAGAAATATTGGTGACTGGCAAAAATGGTTATTTATGGACCCAGCTTCATTTACAAACTTATTTAATGCAATCAAAACAACTTCAGCAATTGTTCAGATATATTACATATGTTTATTATTGGTAGGCGTTACTTACAGCAATATATTTCAGTTTCATGGTCAAAGTTCACGTAAAGTTGAAAGAGTTATTTCTGACTGACTATTTAAAAGTACCTCTGCTAAACTATAAATTAATCATGCCTCTAAACCCTCCAGAGCAGTCATAGCTGTGTATAGCTCTTTGTGTCATTTTTTTCCTGTCTGCATTAAACATGATGTAGAGATGGCTGAATTTTTTTTGTAGGAATATTTTTGACCAAAAATGGCTTTTCAACCAGAATAAATATTTACTTTTTACACTTTTACAGTAAAAACTGTGTTATCTAGCACTTTACTGACTGGAAAGCTCTAGAAACTGACATTTCTGATATCTCCCAATACAAATCTTCAATCTAGTAACCAGGACTGATGCAGAAGCTATTCGAGACCCGAGTATTTCCAAGAACAGTCAGACTATGCTCGAGTTAGCTGAGAAGAGCCGAAGGCTGTTCTTTCCTTTTTTTTTTATCCGCCACTGTGATCGATCGGTTTATTACATAGTGTATTGTCCGGTGTTTATCGTAAAATATCAATGCCACCGTACCAATATGGCATCCAAAATACCAGCAAAAAGCAAAGGAGAGAAGCATAAGAGAATTGTGTTGACATTAAAACAGAAAATCGTATTTGTACGTGTTTTGAAAAGGGCAAGAATAGGAATGTTTATTCATTTTATTGTATTCTAATTCTTTGAAAATTGGTAATCTATTGGTTCGTATAATTCTTAGTTAACCAGAATTTTTGACTAACCAGCACCCTCTATTGCCCTAACATGCTAGATAACAAAGCTTTTACTGTGTATAGGTTGACTTTTTTCCAAGAACAAAAAAATGAGAACTGAAAAAAAATAAAAACAGTTAAAAATAACACATGCAGGTGGGTTTTTTAAACCTAAATTTTAAAACAAAAACCCATTTTTGTAACTGAAAATGATTCTTAAAAAACAAGAGGGTGATGATGATCCAGTGACTAGGGAACTAGCCTTGGACTTGGGAGACCTGGGTTCAGTTCTCTGCTCTGACATACACTTCCTCTGTGACTTTGGGCATGTCACTTAGCTTCTTTGTTCTTCAGTTCCCACTTTGTATAATAAGGATAAGATCACTTCCCTACATTGCAGATACCACAGAAATGAAGATCATATACATGCCCAGGATAGATATATAGAAAATTTTAAAAATTTCCTGTGGAAAATAATTAGCAATTTATGAGCACAGTATGCTTGCTATCTCAGGTTTTTTGGTCTCATCCCTGTTCTGAAACTGACAGTTCCAGTTATGGAAAATTTGTCACTGGCCCAGATCTGAATCTTGCCCAACTTGGGGCAGAGGCAGTTTCTTCAGGGCAATACAATAGCTTGTGGAGACTGTAAATATGTTTAAAGTATGTTGAAAGAAAGAAACCTGGTGGTTGTCTGAAGCTGTTAAAGGATTTTGAATGTTAGAATAAATCCTAGGGCATGGGTTAGTGGACTGAGGCCAACTGAGTTACTCAAAATTCATTGCACATTGTTCTCGTCTCCAGATATTGTGTATCTATTTAATACATACATTTATAGTATACTGTATAAGCCTATGGTGGGCAACATGAGGCCCATCAGGTTAATCTGCTGGCAGGCCTTGAGACAGTTTGTTTACATTGACCATCCACAGGCACAGCTGCCCGCAGCTTCCAGTGGCCACGATTTGCCATTCCCGGCCAATGGGAGCTGCGGGAAGCCGCGCGGGCCGCAGGGACTTGCTGGCCGCCACTTTCTGGAGCTTCCAACTGGGAGCCATGGGCGGCCATGCCTGCAGACGATCAATGTAAACAAACTGTCTCACAGCCTGCCAGCGGATTACCCTGACAGGTTGCCCACCACTGGTATAAGCCTTTTAAAAATGTAAGTGTAAATTATATACAATATATAAAATGTAGAATATATATATATATATAATAGTAGACAGTGTAGTAAGCACCTTTTATATCATCCACTCTCTCATACACAGAATATATGCAAACCCATTCTGTAAAGTGGATGAATGTGTTATATAAATCGAAAGTTGTCAGTGTGATCTATTATCACTAGTTCTGCTGTCAGCTGTTCTATAAAGCACAAATTCAGGAGCCTATTCTCCCTGATGGTAGTGGGTACTTACATATTATACCAATTTATTATTATTTTGCTGATTTCAGTAGTGCCTATCTCTATGGCAACTTTTATTACAGGGATTAGAACACAAAACAAGAATAAATAATCAAATAAACACAACCAATGTGCCTTGTAGTGTGACCTAAATAAAAATTTAAGGAGGCTAAAAGCAGATTTCAGAGTAGCATCCGTGTTAGTCTGTATTCGCAAAAAGAAAAGGAGTACTTGTGGCGCCTTAGAGACTAACAAATTTATTAGAGCATAAACTTTCGTGAGCTACAGCTCACTTCATCGGATGCATTTGGTGGAAAAAACAGAGGGGAGATTGATATACACACACAGAGAACATGAAACAATGGGTTTTATCATACACACTGTAAGGAGAGTGATCACTTAAGATGAGCCATCACCAGCAGTGGGGGGGGGGAGGGAGAGGGGAAGGAGGAAAACCTTTCATGGTGACAAGCAAGGTAGGCTATTTCCAGCAGTTAACAAGAACATCTGAGGAACAGTGGGGGATGGGGTGGGGGGGGGAGAAATAACATGGGGAAATAGTTTTACTTTGTGTAATGACTCATCCATTCCCAGTCTCTATTCAAGCCTAAGTTAATTGTATCCAGTTTGCAAATTAATTCCAATTCAGCAGTCTCTCGTTGGAGTCTGTTTTTGAAGCTTTTTTGTTGAAGGATAGCCACTCTTAGGTCTGTGATCGAGTGACCAGAGAGATTGAAGTGTTCTCCAACTGGTTTTTGAATGTTATAATTCTTGACGTCTGATTTGTGCCCATTCATTCTTTTACGTAGAGACTGTCCAGTTTGGCCAATGTACATGGCAGAGGGGCATTGCTGGCACATGATGGCATATATCACATTGGTAGATGCGCAGGTGAACGAGCCTCTGATAGTGTGGCTGATGTGATTAGGCCCTATGATGGTATCCCCTGAATAGATATGTGGACAGAGTTGGCAACGGGCTTTGTTGCAAGGATAGGTTCCTGGGTTAGTGGTTCTGTTGTGTGGTGTGTGGTTGCTGGTGAGTATTTGCTTCAGATTGGGGGGCTGTCTGTAAGCAAGGACTGGCCTGTCTCCAAAGATCTGTGAGAGTGATGGGTCATCAGCAATGCCCCTCTGCCATGTACATTGGTCAAACTGGACAGTCTCTACGTAAAAGAATGAATGGACACAAATCAGACGTCAAGAATTATAACATTCAAAAACCAGTTGGAGAACACTTCAATCTCTCTGGTCACTTGATTACAGACCTAAGAGTGGCTATCCTTCAACAAAAACAGACTCCAACGAGAGACTGCTGAATTGGAATTAATTTGCAAACTGGATACAATTAATTTAGGCTTGAATAGAGACTGGGAATGGATGAGTCATTACACAAAGTAAAACTATTTCCTCATGTTATTTCTCCCCCCCACCCTACCCCCCACTGTTCCTCAGATATTCTTGTTAACTGCTGGAAATAGCCTACCTTGCTTGTCACCATGAAAGGTTTTCCTCCTTTCCCCCCCTGCTGCTGGTGATGGCTTATCTTAAGTGATCACTCTCCTTACAGTGTGTATGATAAACCCATTGTTTCATGTTCTCTGTGTGTGTATATCAATCTCCCCTCTGTTTTTTCCACCAAATGCATCCGTTGAAGTGAGCTGTAGCTCATGAAAGCTTATGCTCTAATAAATTTGTTAGTCTCTAAGGTGCCACAAGTACTTCTTTTTTTTTTTTAAAGCAGATTGAAACCCCTGAGCAGGAATGGCATGGCACAGGAAATTGCTACTGGAGCCCAGAGTCTTTCATTCGATGGTCATTGGTTAGAAAACATTTGACCAGGTGGGTGGGAACCAGAAGTCATCAGTGATAGCTGTTTGCAGTCTATGTGGAAGGATTTTTATTCTCAGTCTAGTTCCTTGGGTATACATTACAAAACAAAGCATCCTAATTGCTATTAGTTTTCACATTGCTGTTATTTTCAGCAAAGAGTCCAAAGACCAATTTCTGCGCTCAAAACACAGTTGTAGAATCTGCATACCTTCTGACCCTAGACATTATTTCCCCTAAAATTTCTAACTGAAGCACAGTGGTGGGCAGTGTTTTGTCAATGCTGCTTCTGCCCTAATGATGATAGACAGAAATTTCTACTGCTTTCAGTCTAGCAAATAACTAAAAATTTGTTTTCAGACCCTGTAAGAAAAAGAATCTCTGAATAAGTCACTTTAGTTGTCCCTTTTTGAAAGATAAATTAAAAATACTGCCCCACCCTGACATTTTAGGTTCCTCACTTGCCATGTCAGAATTTACACCATTTCAGTCAGATCCGACAAGCTACTTTATGTTGCCTTATATCACATAGAGGCCTAGTAGGCGACAGGCCAAGGATACCATAGTGTATGACAGATGAACACTGTTAACATGATACTACTATTAAAGGGTGACAGATGTATTGGAAACCTTAAAATATCCTTTTCTCAAGTTATATTTTCATCAGGATTTTAAATAACAAATTAGAGCTGTTTTCTACAGAAAGTGTCATCTCAAGCTCTAGCTTCCCAAATCCTAGCAAATGACTAGTAGGGCCTGTCAAACATTTTATGTCAAAACTGTTTTTCAATGGAAAAATTGGGTTTTTGACTAAATAAAACTTTCCATGAAAAGTGTCTGTCTGCTTTCTGCAGAAAAAAATTGAGTTTTGGTCAAAAGTATGTTGGCCAAAGTCTTAGTTTTCAGTTGAAAATTTTTGGTTTTTTGACAAAAGGTCAAAATTTTCCACTTTTTTTCTGACTTAATGATTAATAACTTTTATTATTTGCTGCAAGAACTTGAAAATCTGATATGCACAGGAACTGAGGACCACAGGAATTCTTACACTCAATCAGACCACGACTCCATCTTGTCTCGTACTTCATCTCCAGTTGTGGTTTACACATTCCTCTGAAGCATCTGGTGCAAGAAATCCTGAAGTGGGCTACTATGGAGTAAACGTACTCTGTGGTAAAAGAGAGGGGTGGATCTTACCTGCCACCTGAGGAGGAGGAGAAGCTGTAAGGGAGTGCTCCTCCCCAAGCCAGAGAGAGGCAGGAGAGCATTACCTCTGCACTAGCCCATGGGCAATTTCTTCCTAATATCTTCAGATAGTGGGTGGGTGCCTGAAGCATGAGGGTTTATAGCTCTTCAAATTCTTATTGTTGTAATCCTTACTAATATAACTCTGGTTGTCCCTGTTATCCATATAAATGTTAAGTATTCTGGGTTGTAATTGAAATCAAAATATTTTAAAATGCAGAAAAAATCCAAAAATATTTATAATAAATTTAAATTAGTATTCTATTATTAATAGTGTGATTAAAAATAATTTCAATTAATCACAATATTTAAAAATAGTCATACTAAATCACAATTTTAATCATTTTAGAACCCTAATAGGTATAGATAAAATATCTTCCTCCCTCCCTCCTACTGCCTTGGAAAGGAATTCTGAGCCAAGGATCAATCAACTACTCAAACCTGCTAAAAATAATGGTGTGGAAGCTGAAAGGGGAGAACTGAGGTCTCTGGGGAACTCTGAGGGTATTGGGATATTCTGAAATTACAAGAAGCCTCTACCAACAAGATACATGGAATCACCTGGACTAAATTCCAGTCCTTGTGCTACAATAGGCGCATTAATACCCAGACAGACAAGGTAAAGGATTTCTTAGAATTTCTATGAGATTTAAGTCCAATACATTGAGGAGACAGGTTGCTGCCATGGCAAGTGTCTTGAATCGTAAAGAGTCAAAGATGATTCCTAGTCATCACCAAGTCAAAAGATTCCTTAGAGCAACAGCACTTATTAGTTCTCCTCAGGAAATTGAATCTGATGTTAGGAGCTTTAATGGGGAAAACCCCCAAACATTTGAACCATTGCTCTCTGTTTTGGCCTATTTTCTATCTCTCAAAGTGAGTCTTAATAGTAATCACCTTGGTTAGGAGGGTATTGGAACTTCGAGCATTGTCTACGGAGCCTTATCTGTGTATTTTCCATAAAAACAAAGTCATTCTGGTGGATGGATACATCTTTAATAAAAAAATAAAGAAATGATTTTCCACAGGTCACTAGAAGTGGCTTTGCCTTCTTTTTGCCCTAATCCTAAGCATCCCAAGAAGATTGAAGCCACAAATTGGATGTCAGGAGAGCACTTAAAAATCTATCTCAAGTGCACAGAGCCGTATCGGAGATCCACATTTCTTTCCATCAATATTTCTCTTAAGTTAAAGGAGAGAAGGTGTCTAAACTCTCTATCAAGGCATGTATTGCTGAAGCCGATAGAACATCTGCAGAAAACATTACAGCCTGCTTGCTGAGAGGCTCCCATGTTAATGTTAGGTGACTTTATATTAATATGTTCAGTTAGTAGTTTTCAGTTTTATAGACTCGTAGATGTTAAGGTCAGAAGGGACCACCATGATCATCTAGTCTGACCTTCTGCACATTGTAGGCCACAGAACATCACCCACCCACTCCAGTAACTCAGCCAGACACTAGGGGTCTATTACAGAAGTCCTCAAATCATGGTTTAAAAACTTCAAGTTACAGAGACTTCACCATTTACACTAGTTTAAACCTGCAAGTGACCAGTGTCCCATGCTGCAGAGGAAGGCGAAAACCCCCCAGGGTCTCTGCCAATCTGACCCGGGGAGAAATTCCTTCCTGACCCCAGATATGGCAGTCAGTTAAACCCTGATCATGTGAGCAAGACCCACCAGCCAGACCCCTGGGAAAATTTTCTGCAGTAACTGAAAGCCCTCCCCATCTCTGACCATTGTGGATTTTTGCTACTGGCGGTTGCTGTTGGCCTACATACCATTGGCCTACATACCATTGTAGGCAGTCCCATCATATGATTCCCTCCATAAATTTATCAAGCTAAGTCTTGAAGCCAGTAAGGTTTTTTTTTGCCCCCACTGCTCCCCTTGGAAGGAGGAAGTTTCAGAAGTTTACTCCTCTGATGGTTAGAAACCTTCTTCTAATTTCAAGCCTAAACTTGCTGATGACCAGTTGATATTCATTTGTTCTTGTGTCCACATTGGTGCTTAATTTAAATAACTCCTCTCTCCGCAGCCTTCTTTTGGTTAGGCTAAACAAAGCAAGTTTCCTTCCATAAGGTAGGTTTTCCATTCCTCAGATCATCCTAGTAGCCCTTCTCTGCACCTTTTTCCTGTTTGAATACATCTTTCCTAAACATGGGGACCAGAATTGCACACAGTGTTCCAGATGAGGTCTCACCATTGCTTTGTATAATGGTACTAACACTTCCCTGTTTCTCCTGGGAATACCTCACCTGATGCATCCAAGGCCTGCATTAGCCTTTTTCACAGCCACATTGCATTGGCAGCTCATAGTCATACTATATATATATATATATATATATATATATATATATGTGTGTGTGTGTGTGTATATATATATACATACATATATATACTATAACATAGGCATACTATAATGCATCCAATGAAGTGAGCTGTAGCTCACGAAAGCTTATGCTCAAATAAATTTGTTAGTCTCTAAAGTGCCACAAGTACTCCTTTTGTTTTTGCGAATACAGACTAACATGGCTACTACTTTGAAACATAGTCATACTGTGATCAACCAATATAACCAGGTCTTTTCCCTCCTTCGTCACTTCCAGTTTTGGACATCATCGTTCTGGGGACTGCTCAGTTCAGCAGAAGCCATGTTCACTTGGTTTCTCTAAGACAGTGTCTGCATTACCATTGTGCTCTCTGATCCAGACAGAATACTAAGAAGCTAACTCTTACTTCTAGCCCCTGTATACTTCTGACTCTGGCAAGCAGTAGCCCACTTCTGCGATTCCAAAAGGTATTGGGAACACTCTCCCTATCATCTTTTGTTTTGGGTCCCATATTTATATCTTAGTTTTTAAGGGATGATTTTGTCTCTCAGAAATCAGAACTATATTGTGGCATCAAAGACGAAGACTAATCTCACTCATACTTACCTGCAATGGAAAACTGAAAAGCCCAAAATTTTGGGTTTTACTTACCTGCCACCTGAGATTCCTTGTCTGAAAAAAAATGACACATACATTTCTATTTTTTTTTAAATCTGGAAATAAAGTAAATACATCTCTTTAATAGGTCAATCAGTGCAATGGATGGGATCAATAAATACTGTCTTGGCACTTTGGCTGGATACTTTGTTCTCCTTGTAATCTATGCAAGAGCCTGAGGGAGAGCTTAGGGTACTTCTCTGTTACACTGTTCTCTAAACCTGTAGAAGACCTAATTTTGATACCACTAAAAGTTTGGGACCATCTTTGAGGTTTTTGGGCTTTTGGAACCAGTTCATCTATCTGTTTTTGCTGAAAAATACATCCATGATGTTACACATTATGCAATTATAGTTCCCCTATGTTACCATAAACAGGAGGATAATGTATGTAGTTAAACAATTATTTGAATTGTAATTGTATATATAAATAAATAGAATAGCATACTATGTATCTGATCCTTGGGGGGGAGGGGAAACATTGTTTTTCATCATGAATTATGAGAAATGTTTGAAAGTCAATGTGCTATAATGATTTTGATTTTTTTAACGTCATGATGATTCAACTGACTGCAATTTAATAATGGTCAAGCTACAGTCCAGGCGCCTTGTTCTCAAATACAGAAAAGAAGCACCTCCCACTGTATTCAGTGTGACTTGCTTGTATCTAGCGGTAAGACTATAAGGCAGCAACCAGAATTATGATCAGGGAAAATATCACCATTCCCCCTCTGAAGTTCATCATTACAATAGCTCAGTACCGCAAGAGGTAAGAGAAAGGTATGCTATATTGTCATGATTTTATTGAAAAGAGTCAAGTTCCCCCCTTACACCAGATTACAGAGTGGCAAATGCTTGCAGTCACAATATTTTAGGGAAAGACACTTCATTTCTGAGAGCAGGGACACTCCATTAAGAACTCTCAAAAATATTTTTCAAAATATGGTTAAACTCTTATACAGATATTGCTTCCAAATTGTGTTTACTTTTGTTGTATATTCTCTCCTGCCTAGCTAGCAGTTTTCATGTTAGTGTTCAACAAGTGTCCTGGAAACCTCCCTAATATTGAAGAATACTGATTTTTGAAACATCATTATATCTCTAATAGTGAGATTTAGTTAATTACTCAATACCAAATAGTAGACAGGACAAATGACTCCTCATATATTACATGATATTGGTCATTCCAATGGAATGAGTGGATTGTGGAGACCTAGAAAACTTCCACCATCTGTGGTAGCACTGTCTCACAATTGACTCCTTCCTGCGGACAAACTTTCCTATGTTGTTTTCTGTTCTTTGCAGAAGATACGACATCCACAGTTCTTGCTCTCTTACAAAAAGATCCTCTGCTCATCAGAAGATTGGCTCAGAAGGAGGCAAAGTTTTGTTACTTTTCTGGTGCTCCAATTGTGGGGTGAGTGTGGTCCTAATTTGGGTCTATGCTCCAGGTCCTAAAGGGGCCATTTCAGTAGCTAGGGATCACTGGCACATATAGATGCCCGAGGCCCTTCCCCTGGGAATGTCTTTTGTGCTGGTTGCCTATAGAGCTGGGCAATATAATTGATTTTTTTGTTTTGTTTGCTGGATATTCCATAAAATTGGGGGGAAAAATAATTCAGGTTGACCTGAAATGAAAATTTCAAAATTTTCTGGAAAACAAAAAAAAAACCCAAAAAATTATTTGACCCAAACTGAAACATTTTGGTTTTGAACTTTTTTAAACATTTATTTTTAAAATAAAACTGAAATAAATGTTGAAATGAGAAGTAATTTTGAATTAAAAATATCAAGTTTCATTTTGAAAGTATCAAAGTGAAACAGTTGGATTTTTTCTGGAATGTTTTAGGTTTTATTTAATCAAAGCAATTCAGCAAATTTGACACAAATTTCCAATATGTTTCAGTCCGCCTGAATATCCATTATTCAACTGAAAAATTTCACCCAGCACTAGTATGGGAGAAGCGGTGCTATGGAAACCCACTACCACCTGCGAATTTTCTCACACAGGAGCAATTCCAAGGCAGCTGTATCTTCCACTGTAGACTGTAAACTACACATTTTGATTCTGTCGTTTGGTATTTATGGGCTGCAGTTGGCTGTCCAAATTACTTGATTTTGTTTCTGCTCCCTGATGGAGATGAATGAAATTATTTATACAAAAAAACAAATAATAAAAAATAATTATGTGCATCTGGTATGAATGTTCAGACAAATCCTTGTTCTTTATTAAAATTCCTAAAACTCTTGGGATCTGGAAACATTTTCATGAATACCCAGAAGTTATCAGAGGACTTTCAAATATTGACTAATATGACCCCCCCAATACTAATAACGGAGTGAAGCCTATATACATTTATTTGCAAATGTGATTTTGCATTATTCAATAACTTCTAGTTTCTTGTATTAGGGGTGAAAAAAGCCTTTTAAAAATAAGTGTCAATAAATGTTCCTTCCAGCAGCGAGCCAGCACTCTTTTCAGCAATTTTGATCAAAATAGGAACTGCTATTCGTGGCCGTCTTCAGTGCCCCTTCAAGGCGTTGACTAAATGAATTTTTTTTATCATTTCTGCCTCATGCCTTGTTTATAGATAAAGGGGATTATTATGTCCTGCCAAGTGAACTTCAAAAGGGCAATTTATGACAATGTTTTCAATTTAGAATATCTATAGAATTTGTCTCTAACATTCCTTTAGACTTCCAGTTAAACTAGTTTCATTTAATTTCTAAAGGATGTTCCACAGAATCTCTACCAAAAATTGGCCCGTTTTTCTTTTGAGTCACTACAGTTACTAAATTACTTTTCACAGAATGCTCTTATTTCAGAATTTCTTTAGTACTTTTTGCCCCCCACAAGGAATGTTGTTCCAAAAATGTTACTAACCAAAGCATGACATTTTAAAGGCACAAAGTAAATTGCCCCCCCCCAACCCCCACATCACACAGATCGTGACCTCTTGTGAAGATAAAATTTCATCCTGTACATTTCAGAAAATAGTGTAGACTGAATTCACGCCCAGTCTAAATCTGCTTAGTATAAGGAATTACACCAGGGATGAACTTTGTTTTCACATTTGTATACCACAGAATCTTTTGAATTTTTTTGCTGCTACTATCACCTCTATAATTCCCCACTCCTTAGATGATCCCATATTGTCCTGGCTTTGATGACCCTCTGCATATTTTTTTAAATGAATGATTCTATTGCTATGCCAGCCCTTTTGCATGCTGCCCCATGGTCTCTTCTGATTCTCTTTTAGTCCTTGTTCATGCTACTCTGTTCTCCACTGATAATCTGCTGGGACTGATGGAGTGATCTACCAGTCAGTACCAGTCAGTACCACATAGGAGTCAGTAAAAAAAAAAAAATGCTCATAGCGCCGCCACCACCACTACCGCCACTTTTCATATAGCTTAAACACAGCAATATTGCCACAATCCCCATTTATGAAGGAGATTGGCACATCTGCCATGTCATGTGTAGATGCAATTCAAAGTGGACCATGTTTTCTGTGGAAGTGAAAAGCTGCTGGGTTCTTTGGTTGGGTACTTTAAGGTTTTTATTCAGGATGTTGGCATTCTTCCTCCTTGCTTGCCATTGATTTTCAGGGGAAAACCCTAAGTCTTCAAACCCTTGCACGGCAAGCCAGAAAAGGATTTCTGGATTTGAGTCAGACTCTTGATATGTTGTTTAGGTCTTCATGTACTGGAGGATCCTTGTTCCCTTGAATGCGAGGGACTCCCAAAGTATTCTCATGTTCTGATGAATTTGGTGAGGGTGGATGTGTGTCAGTATGGGAAGCCACTGTTTTGGAATTGATTTTACTGTGCCCATAATGATGTGCATGGCAGTGTTAAGTTGAGAAACAACAAGTGATGTGTGGGACTTATCCATCCGGATGGGTGAGAAGTATTGTATGGTACAGGAGACGTGGCCTAGTGAAGAGGCCCATGGAGTTTTTCCATTGGTTCCCTACATAGTTCTGCCAATTTCTGGATGAGATTTATACAAGGGCTCAGTCTAATGTCACACCAAGATATTTTGGGGGTGGGATTGTATCTTATCTGTGGGCCACAGAAGTCCATGTGCAGTTCTGCTCTAGCCTTTTGATTGTTTAGATGAAATGCTAACACAACAGTCTTAGTGGGCTTTGGTTTTAGCCTCCGATGTAACAAATATTTTTCCATGATTTTAAGGTCATTAGTTAGATTTTGTTCAATGGTAGGTATCATGCTGTCTGGAATGGCTCATGAGTGCCAACCTCAAGGCAAACTGTTAAAAGGCAGGCCAGAAACCCCAAATTGGTTGTATGTTATAAAATTAGATTTCACCAACCCAGTAACAAGTATGAAATCCTAAAGCACTGTAACACTTGGAGTCACAGACAGATTGGAATGTCCAAGGGGACTATCTTGCCATCCAAGCAAGATGGACTATGTCCTAGATGGTCACTTTGCACTGAAAATCATACCAATGTTCAGGTTACTCCCAGACCCAAAGGACCAGTCACTTACTCCAAGTCAGTTGTATTCAGATCTCAAATGAGGGACACTTGTAGCCAACCTGTAATTAAGTAAAGATGTATTAACTAAGAAAATAAATGAGTTATTTACAAGATTAAATCAGGTAAGCATACACACCCATAAGAGATACAATCTCAAGTTCAAAAGATTATAGAAGCTTCTATAACAGGGGTTGGCAACCTATGGCACTCGTGCCAAACATGGCACGTGAGTCAATTTTTAATGGCACGCTGCTGTCTGCCGGACTCGGGCAGACAGCAGTGTGCCACTAAAAATCTGGCCTGGCCTGGCCCAGCCCGCTCTTTTCTGCCCCCCGCCCACCACTCTCTCCTTGCAGAGCAGGCAAGCTTCCCCCTCCCCCCGCCTCTTCCCCCAGCGTGCTGGATTCCTGCCCCTTCTTCTCTCCCTTCCTGCGGCGGATCAGCTGACGGCCCTTGCTATGGAGCAAGAGAGGGAAAAGCGGAGCCGCAGTGGGCTCTCTGCTCTGGGGACCTTGGGGAAGGGGGGTAGAATCAGGGCATATCCCCTCCAGCCCCCTGCCTTGAGCCGCTCAGGGCAGGGGGCTGGGAGCACCCCCACAATCCCAGCCTTCTGCCCTGACTCCTGCACCCCCCACACATACCCAGCCCCCTCCATGCCCTGACTCTTGCACCCCCCACATCACTATTCCCACCCTGAGCACCAAACGGGAGCTCTTGTGTGCACACGCATGCACACACACGCACACACACACACACACACACACACTCCAATTCCCACCTGCACCCCTCACACCAGATTGGAACTGCCCAGGTAAGCGCTCCACACCCAAACCTCCTGCCCCAACCCTGAGCCCCCTCCCTCATTCTAGCTCCTGGCCAGACCCTGCAACCCAACCCCCAACCTGCTCCTTCACCCCCAGCCCTGTTCTCAGCACACTTTCACCCTCATCTCAGTGCAGCGAGAGGAAGAAAATGGGCTAGAATCCGGGAGAAGATAGGTATCTACTCTGTGGACAGGGCTGGGACTCCAGACCGGCAGTCGGCTGAGCGGGGCTGGCAGCTGGGACCCTGGCTGGCAGGAGCCGGCGGACGGACCCCCAGACCGACAGTGGGCTGAGCGGCAGCAGGCTGAGCTGCTCAGCCCACTGCCAATCTGGGGTCCTGGCCACTGGCCCGGCTCAGCCCACTGTCGGTCTGGGGTTCTGGCTGCCTGCCCTGTGCCAGCCGGGGTCCCGGCCACAGGCCCCGCTCAGCTCGCTGCCGGCCTAGGTGAACAGAAGTCCAGGCCGGCAACAGACTGAGCGGGCCAGCGGCGTAAGATCAGCATTTTAATTTAATTTTAAATGAAGCTTCTTAAACATTTTGAAACCTTGTTTACATACATCAATAGTTTAGTTATATAATATAGACTTATAGAGAGAGACCTTCTAAAAAACGTTAAAATGCATTAACTGGCACGTGAAACCTTAAATTAAAGTGAATAAATGAAGACTCAGCACACCACTTCTAAAAGGTTGCCGACCCCTGTTCTATAATAATCAAGCTTTTATGTCTCTTGGGGATAATTCAAGTCAAGAAGCTTGGGGATCTCTTGCTTATGTCTAGGAATCTCTGCCTTTCACAGTGCACACAGCATAGAGACCTCAATTTCTTCTGGTTAGGGATTTTTACCGCATCCCTGCCCCCAGCTAGAGTTCAAGCTGACAGGACAAGCACTCCTGCAGGTAACCTCTTCATGGGTGGTGGAGGGAGCAATTGACAAAGTAATTGTTCCACAATGGCCCATTTGGATTTAGTAGTCCTTCCTGATGGGCAGAAGATAACACCACTTGGGGTAAACTAATATTTAACATTGGTATTGCTTCTCCCTGACTGTGGGGAATTGACTATATTAACAAACGTTTTTATAGTTACAGAGCAAACATTTAAACGTTCCCTTATAACATGGGATACTGATATTATAAGTAAAAAAGGATTACTTGTGGCACTTTAGACACTAACAAATTTATTTGAGCAAATAAATTTTTTAGTCTCTAAGGTGCCACAAATACTTCTTTTCTTTTTGCGGATACAGACTAACACAGCTGCTACTCTGAAACCTGATATTACAAGTATGATTAATATATCTAGCATCCTGCAAGCATTCCATAAAGTCTAAACACATTACTATAACTCTAATATCTATTTTGATTCATGTTAACATACACATAAGCAAGACTGGTTTCCAGCTATGCATTTGTAGGTGTTGTGACGGGGCAAGGCCAGATGGCTATAGAAAAGTAGTGGGAGATAGATATATATTAGCTCCAGGCTAAACAAATTCCTGGTACCAGGTTAAGTGAAATGGAAGCTGCTCCAGGTCAATTAAGACACCTGGGGCCAATTAAGAACTTTCCAGAAGGCAGGGAGAAGGCTAGGTTGATTGGGACACCTGAAGCCAATCAGGGGCTGGCTGAAACTAGTTAAAAGCCTCCCAGTCAGTCAGGTGGGTGTGCATGTCAGGAGCTGTGGGAAGAAGTTGTGCTGTTGGAGAGGCTGAGTAGTACACATCATATCAGGCACAAGGAAGGAGGCCCTGAGGTAAGGGTGAAGTGGAGCCTGAGGAAGTGAGGGCTGCTGTGGGGGAAGTAGCCCAGAGAATTGTACATGTCATGTTTCTAAAAAGTCAGCTACCATAGCTGATACTATTAGGGTCCCTGGTCTGGAGCCTGGAGTAGAGGGTGGGCCCAGGCTCCACCCCCACCTTTGCCCCCTGTTTAATCACTGAGACTGGGAGACAACAGAGACTCTGCAAGGAAGGATAACTTCTCCTCACCTCCCTCGCTGGCTTATGATGAAAATGGCTCAGTAGACTGTGACCCTTGTCTCTAGAGAGAGAAGGGTTATGTGGAGAGTCACAGTGAGCCTCTGAGGCTAGCGAAATCTACCAGGAAACGTGGGACCCACGGAGGCAAGGACAGAGCCTTGTCACAGTGTTTAGTGAGAACTAGGGATCTTGATGTGAGCTGGCGCCTGCTCCGCCAGTGTTACAGTAGGTAAATCCCATGCTGTCAGAGCAATGTCATCAGCATAGACAAAATTTCCATGATGTCTAGGGAAGATCACTGGCATAGATATTAAACAGGATCAGCTCTAGGCAGGATCCCTGTGGTAAGCCATTATTGAGAATGTGTGGCCTGCTAAGCTTTTCACCAAGGAAAACACGAAACCTATGACTGATCAGAACTTCTTGGAAGAATTTGATCATTGCATTGCATGGGATAATTTTTCTCGCTTTCAGGAGAAGGCCTTCGTCCCTAAGGGTGGTGCAGGTGATGACAACATTCTGATTGTCTACACTATTAGATGGTAAGGCACAATGTCATCAAAATCAGCATCTGTACATCACTCAGTGAAGTCCCAGTTTGGACAGCAACAGGAACAATTCATAGTGCCTATACTTGTGCAAAAATAAACACAGAAATTTGAGTATTGGCAGGCAGTGGTATGGCTCTCACAAGACTATCATTACAATAGTTATTTAGAAGACGTATCTAAGGTCATGCATTAACTCCCTGGGTTGAGTCAAACCGCTAGCAGAAGTTCTACAGCACAAATGACTCTGTTAGCATTATTCCCAATTTCTTCTCTAGCTCATCACCTCTGTGAGCAGGTAAAGCCTCCCTAGGATCAACATTCGTAATATGCTTTCTTTGCTGATTGCTCTCTTCCTGCCCAAACCCCAAATTAACAAACAATACCATGTGGAGGCCTTAAAATGCTTTGAATAAACCCCATCACACAGTCAGCTCAGATTAAGGGTAGCAAGGAGGTTGGTGCCAGCTCCCTAATCTGAGTCAGATTTGGTGAAAGAGCATCTACAAAAGTATGGTCTCTATGGGAGCCTGTGGATTAGCACTTCCATTTCTCATGCTGAGATGTAATCCCCTGCAATATTGTATACTTTCCACAGCATTGCAAGGTAAAACTTGGAGGTTGTTTGCCTATACTCAATCCCTATATTTAGGCTGTAAATCTAACAGGCCTCATTTTATCCTTCTGCAGCATTTTAATAAGACGTTGCTGGCTCTACCAGTGACTCCCATAATCCTACAGACCGACAACATTCACACCGAAAGAGCAAATTTCAGCTTGAACAGAGAAAATGAAAATGACAATAAACATGTCAGTTTCCTAAATATACTAGCCACTGGGAAATGCTTCTGCTTAAATTATGAGACTATTAGAGCATCAAAGGCCAGTAACTGCTAAAGCCATCCACCTTGTCAAACAATTTAAAAGCCTGAATGTTGATATCTTCACTTTCTTTGAAGTGCATTGGCCAGGAGTTGCTGAAAGGAAAGTTAAGGACCACAGGTTTTTGTTATCAGGCCTCCTTGACAGCTTGCTCCAGCAAGAGGTGGTTTTTGTACTTTCACGCAAATGCCAGATAGGCAGTGTAGGCTTGGTAGGTAATTAATGAATGACTTGTCAGCATCTGATTCCATAAGGGCTGTGGGCATTACAGCATATCATCACATCAAAATCAAGGCAAACAAAGTGGCTGCAGGTCATTGTTACCAGCAACTGCACTTAGTGCTTAATGAAACTCCAAGAAGAGATGTTGTCATGATCCTGGGTGACTTTACTGTTCAGGTAGGAAAGAATAATGACACCTGGGCAGGTACACTTGGGAAGTGTGATATCAAGCAGAAACATAGGAACAGGCAGTGACTGCTGGACAGAGTTGTTAAACCTGTTGCAGCCCAGATGGTTTCACTAGGACTGCTATTGATCATGTTTTTGTCAGCAGTCATTGGAGGTCATGGTCCTAGATGCAAAGATTCATAAATACTGAATTTTACACTGATCATTGGCTTCTGCTGACAAAAGTGCGCATCTGACTTTGAAGATAGCCAGTTCATGGGCCGAAATTGTCTGAGTCAACTAAAAGCTCATAGTACAACCAAGTTTTTGGACAGTTTTCTGTTTTGAACTGCTATCAAAGCATTAGAGACTAAAGTCTCACTCCCTTTGTCATCTGATGAGGAAGTCATCAGAGCTGATCATTGTGCATTCAATGCTGAACTGTAGCCCTTCAAAAATCACCCATGGATCAGTGAGGAGATGCTCACTGCAGTCAGAGCTAAGAAAAAAGCAAGGATACAATTTGAGTCATCAGACGTGTTCACTGAGGAGCAAAAACAAAGACTGAATGGGTGTGACTTTGGAACAAGAAAGGAAAGGAATCCTGGAAGTTGACTCAGGCAGCCAGTTTAGAGCAGGCTTCTGCCAAGCATTATCTCCGCACCTTCTATTTAACTTTGCAGTGTTTCTGGGGGAAGGTGGCACCAGCTTGTCTAGCAAAGAACTGGGATAGCAGCATCAGCCAGAGTCTATGCAGAATCAGTTGCATCAGCGGGAAGATAATTTCAAGCTGCTCCTCAACTGTCCACCCCTACAGTCCCTCTGCTGTTTGAAGAGGGGCAGGAAGTTCCAGTAGAACCAGCTTCCTTCAGTCAAGAAGAGATCTGGATCACAGTCCATAAGCTGAAGTTTGGGAAGGCACCAGGGGTTTGTAAACATCAGCTGTGACTTGCTGAAGACAGGTGAGTTTTGGTTTTTCGTTTTGTTTTGTTTTACCATGGCTGCATAGGCTTTTTCTGGACCCTCTGGCACATTGATACAATCCCTGATGGCTGGAAGAATGGTAGTGGTCTGCCTTTGTTTGAAAAGGGTGGTAAGGCCAAACATTATGCTTTTGTTGGTCCTAGGGAGAGCCTTTACTTCTGCATTAACATCTCAAATCAAGGATGGAGTTTGTGGCAAAGGCTGGGATACTCAGTGTGGTGTTCAACCTGGTTATTCCACTGTCGACCAGATCTCTACCTGGAGACAGCTTTTTGTGAAGGTGGCTGAATTTAATAAGCCACATGCATCATTTTTTATAAACTTCCTTCAAGCCTTTGGTTCAGTGCATTAAACAGGTTTCTGAGAGCTGATGAGGTGACTCAGCATTCCCGAGAAGATAGTGGCCTAGAAAGAAGAGCTCTCTTGAGCAGTGATTTTTTTCACTCTGGGGACCTCTGGGGATGTCTGGGGGTCCTCAGACTAAGATTTCCAAAGGGATCTGCATCTCCATTTGAAAATTTTAGGAGTCTGTAAATGGAAAAAAGATTGAAAACCAGTGTTTATAGAGGAATGGAAAGATGTGCCTGAGTCAATGGAAGATATACAGCATGGTTTCCTAGCTCCACAGCAGTTCAGAAAGGCTCTATTCGATCACCATCATTATTCAATATCCGCATTAATTGGTTGATGGATAAGCTTCAGGAGGCAGATGTCAGTGGCACTAAGCGGAATGCCATTCTGTTTTGAGATCTTCAGAATGCTGATATTGCCTTGGTGTCACCGTCTGGTGAATCACTGCAGCTAATGGAGTATTTGCTTGGGCACGAAGCAGCATGCATTGGACTGGTTATTAATCCAGATAAAACTAAGTCCCTAGCTATTGCCATCAAGCAACCTCCAGCACGGTATTTAATCTGCCCAGATTTGACGTCAAGTAGGTGTTGATGGTCATACGTGGGCAGTGTATAAACTTCTTGTGGATGCTTAAAAGATTAGGTTGTGATGGAGTGGTGGGCAGGCCAAACATGGTGGTGCAACCCTATGCAGCAGGTCACAATGCTACTCACTCAATATTCACCCAGCTGCCCCTCCATTGTGATGGAGGGGCAGCTGGACTTAACTTGAGTGGTCCTGTGCCCCAATGCACCAGGTTGCAACACCTGCAGCAGGGAGCCAGGCCCAGCCCTGTGGGACAGGATATACTGCTGCTGGGTGAATGAGAATCAGGCTCACTCTCTAAATTCCTTTTCCCTTCTGCCCCTCCCCCCCAAATCCCCTGTCTTCCCTCGGTAATTTTTTAGCAGTGTAGAGGGCCTCCATTTCAGATTTTGTCTTTGGACCCCCAAAAAGCTCTGTGTGGCCCTGATGAACCATTGATAACTACTCTTTAATTACTATTAAATTAATTACAATTAAATACAAATAATTAATTATTTCAACTAGTTATGCACCCACCTTGTAGTAATTTAATCTAAACCACATTTTCCTAGTTTGCATATAAGAATGTCACATTGGACTGTGTCAAAAGCCTTACTAAAATCAAGATGTAGTATGATTACTGGTAGCCTCCTCCACTAACCCTGTCAAAGAAGGAAATTAGGGTTGGTATGGCCTGAAGAATTAGCAATTTAAATGGAATGGATAACGGCACTTGCCCCCAGGGTCACACAGCAGTTCAGTGGCAGAGTTGGGAAGGGGACTCGGGTCTTCTCACTCCTAGTCTAGGGCTTTGTCCATCAAAAGTACACTTTTATAGTATTCACAATCCCATTTATTCACTTTAGGGGAACATTTTTGCAAGCAAAATTTTGAGCACAGTAGTAATCTTGAAAAATGAGATGGTCTCATTTTTCTGTGAGCTCGTATTGGAGGGCATTAGTGGGGGAAGTGTTTGCACAGCTGTCTTGAAAGCTCTTTGTCGGGAGGGGAAGGAGCGAGGGTTTGCAGAAGAAGTACTCCTTTTTAAGAATAAATAAATACATTTCAGTGGCAGAAGCAGTTGTGAGGTGGAGATGGAAAGGTTATTTTTCCGCTACTACCAGGACACAAATCTTCTAATCTGGTAGGACTACAGGACCAAGAAGGCATCTGGTCATCTGTCTGTGTACCTGGAATATGGTCAGGAGAATGGTCAAGGCCCTTAATGATAGAACTGAAGTCAGCAGAAAATGTAGATGGGTACATTCAATAAATGCACTTGGCAGATGTACAAAATACTTCTGTATATAGGATAAGAGTGTTTGCCAGCACAGCATGGTAGGGACTGTGGTGTTCTCAGAACCCCAGGTCAGGATCCTGGCACTAACATGGTTAATCAGAAGTGTATGTAAATGCACTTCTTGCAGCCAGTACAGGTGCAAAAATCTTGACCATAGGTCTGACACAAAGGCAGTCAAATAAAGATCTGGCTACCTCACCCTTCATCAGGATTATGCACATACAAACAATTATTTTGTGAATGTGACAAGAAAATTAAATTTAAATTATTGTAAACAGAAATAAATCTTGCTTTCAGTGGTTTGTGTGTCTGCCTTAGTCAGGGAGAAACCCGGGTATTTTAAAATCTGGGATTTGCATATACAGTCAGAATAATAGTACCCTTACTGAAAAGAGGAAAGGAACAAGATTTTTAAATTTTCCTAAAATTCCATAGACTGCTTGCATCGGTGCTGGAACTAAAAGTGCTGCTGCACCCCCTGGCTTGATTGTTCCAGTGCCTCTGCCTGTTGTCTCCTGGTAACTCACCCATTTCGTAAGAATAATCAAAGCCCCAGTGACTTTTTTCAAGCCCTTCTCCTGTTTGTTAAATTTCAGATAGTCAGAGAGCAAAAATATCACGTCTTAGGTAACCAATCACATTTTCTGAGCACCTCATACTCAAGGTGAACAGTAAGATAACAACCCATAAGCTGAAGCACATTCACATGCAATAATTCTGAGTAATGACCAGATTTGTACAACTTCAAATCTATCCATGGATAACTCACAGATGGAAACAAGGGATAAATCTATCATATAAATCAGTTATTACCTCTTCTCAGTGTCCTTGTCGTTGGCTAAATTCCATATAAATGAATAAAAAGGATTTCTCTTCCATTGTGTATTTCTCCATTGTTTTACTATACTAATGTGAAAGCTTGTGAATTTTAATCTCCTCTACTTCAGGATGTCATAAAGCTATGGATTCTAAGCCAAAATCTGACATTTTCTCAGCTGGTTACTCTCTCTTTCTAACTGTTGAACTCACCCAGGTTCTCACTTATAATAAATTAAGCAGCCAATTAAATTTACCAAAATACATTAATATAAGTAGGAGTTGGTGTAGGTGAATAAGTAGATGCTGTCATTTTTCCTACAGATGAAGAAGCTTAGCCATTACTGAGGTATATAAATAATTAGTACCATTTTATAAATTCCCTCTTTTATGTATAAAAAGCAGAAGAGCTCTGGTTTAAACTGGGCCAGAATGAAAAGAATCTGAACTCATTTGAAGGTCATGTTCCTAAATCTGTATTCAAATGTGTCAAGATTTGTATATAGTCTCACTAAGTCTGTGCTGGCTGACTGGGATGAATAGCTGTGTACATTATTTATGGCTAACTTTTACCTGATTAAACTGCCTTGGTTTTGAGTTTTATTTCACTCCTGACACTTGGATTAATTTCACTGATGTACAGTAACCTCCTGGCAACTCGTAGGCCAAGTTTTCAGAGAAGTTAGGTTACTGAAAGATAGTGTGGTCTGAAGTGGCATTTTAGAAGGCAGGAAGTGCTGAGCAAAGCTGGTAGAAATTTTTTGATTGAAAATCTTTTTTTCTCATTGGAAAATATGGCTTTGCTAAATTACATTTTTTTCTTGGTAAAATGTTGATTCTCTCCCCCCCCCCCCGCCACCCACCCACTGGGGAATTCAAAACTTCCACTTAAAATGTGGTTTTGAAATCTCAAAATGTTGTTTTGACTGAAAATGTAAAAAAACCCAAAACAATCATTTCAATATTTCCATGAAAAAATTGTTGAAAGCTTTTCATTGTGAAAATTTTAGACATTTTAAACTTTAATCCTGGTTTAGGATGGAAACAAACATCAAAATATCAGACCTTCCTGTGGGACATAAATTCCATTTCTTGACTAGCTGTAGTCCTAAATTCTAAACTCTGCTCTAACTCCCATTCACTGTGTGACCCTGGGGAGATCACTTCACCTTAGTTTCCTCATCTGGAGAAGGAGGATGTTTATCCTCACAGGGTGTAATTATGATTAATTAGTGTTTGAATATATAGAAGTGCTAACTATTTTAAAGCTCTATGGTTTTGTTTGGTAACTGTGCATAAGTAAGTGTTTTGGGCTCACTTTCAGATTGAGAGATTAGATTTCATAACCATTCAGTCATTTGCCACTCTCCTGCCAAACAATTGAATTGATTTGAATTAGGGTAACTGTCCATTAGCAACCTGACTGAGGCCACCAATTTATTTCATGTGGGCCACCAAATAGCCATTTGGTACTACTGTTATCTTTGAGTCCTTCCAGACATCTTTGGCCATCGAGCCGGATAGTCTCTACGCAAAAGAATAAATGGACACAAATCAGACATCAAGAATTATAATGTTCAAAAACCAGTAGGAGAGCATTTCAATCTGCCTGGACACTCAAAAACAGACTTATAAGTGGCAATTCTTCAACAAAAAAACTTCAAAAACAGACTTCAATGAGAAATTGCTGAACTGGAATTAATTTGCAAACTGGACACCATCAAATTAGGCCTGAATAAAGACTGGGAGTGGATGGGTCACTACAAAAAGTAATTTTCCCTCTGCTGATACTCCCACCTTCTTGTCAACTGTTGGGAATGGCCAACGTCCACCTTGATTGCATTGGACTCGTTAGGACTATAAAAGTAATTTTCCCTCTCTTGATATTCACCCCTTCTTGTCACCTGTTGAGAATAGGTCACTTCCACCTTAATTGAATTGACCTAATTAGCACTGACCCCCCACTTGATAAGGCAACTCCCATCTTTTCATGTGCTGTGCGTGCGTGCATGTGTGTGTGTGTATGTATGTGTGTGTATATATATATATATATATATATATATATATATATATATATATATATATATACTGCTTACTGTATTTTTCACTCCATGCATCTGATGAAATGGGTTTTAGCCCACGAAAGCTTATGCCCAAATAAATTTGTTAGTCTCTAAGGTGCCACAAGGTCACCTCGTTGTTTTTGCTGATACAGACTAACACAGCTACCACTCTGAAACCTTAGAGAGAGAGGCATTATATCCCAATTTCCAGGGATGGCTGCCTGCACTGGGGATAGTACAATTGGCATCTTGAAGATCCCCAACCTTTCATGCCCTCTCAGCCTTTCTTCTGAATTTCATAAGCATGATGTATCATAGTTCAGATAACTCTGCTTCATGCTTCTATTTTTCCAATGTCTTCTACGGTATCCTTACCTCCTACCTACTGCCATTTCTGTTTGTGGCTACTAGACAATTTAGTTCTTTCCCCTTTCCTATTGTTCCAAGCAGTGGTTTGTTCAAAGTATTACATTTTTTAAATTGGGTGGTAAGAAAATGGACCATTGACTCGTTTTGGTCTGACTTCTGCTGTATGCCTTCTGAAATTAGGAGTGACTATGCACCTTGGATACAACCCTGGCCCCTTTGGAGTCCATGAAAAAACTCTCGTTGATTTTAGTGGACCAAGATTTTACTAATTATGTTTTGTATACTGTCTTCACAGGCAGCTGCTTAGGGATCAGTTCTATAATAAATTCCTTCCTCCTTTGATTTTAATATCTTGTTTTGAATTTGAATGTACTCATCGGGGGTTTGTTACTGCTTAATTAGTCCATACATTTCAACTGAATCTATGTTAACAGTATGTAAGCCAGTCTATAATGTCTCCATTACTATCACTACAGTTCAAGGTCTCAATATTTCCGTATTTTTTTTTAATGTTTTATCATTTGAGCCACAAAAACTTGCTTCAGGTTGAGTCTTGGCAAAACATGATATCAATTCCAGAAGTGATTTTTTTTTCAAATAACATCTGAAAGACAAAACAGTTCTGGTTGAGCTAATTTAAAGTCACAAAAGAGTCAATAATATTCATCGTCATATATTTTTCTCTATTTTAATTTAATAAAACAGCTACAAGAATTACCAAGATGTGCACATCCTAACTGAATAAGCACATGCTTATGTTTGCTATAACCTTTGTCCTCCCCCCGCATCCCGTCTCTTCCCATTTGCCATTCTGCTCATTGTGAACTGTGTTTAGCTGCTCAATAAAATTTAGGTTGTGATCCTGCATACGTGTGCATGTGATACAATGTTACTCACATGAGTAGTCCCACTTAAAGCAGTGGGACTGATTACGTGAATGATAATATGCATATGGATAAGAATTTTCAGTCCTGGAACCGAGTGCTAAAACTTGAGCACTATTAAGTAAACTGAGGTGAATGGGAGAATATTCATAAATGTGAAGTAGATCAGCTGTGCAAATCTCTGCAGGATCTGGGCCTTAGATTGTAAGTTCTTTGGGGCAGGCACCATTTCATCCTATACCTTCTGTGAATTATCTAGCACAGCGGTTTTCCCCCTGCGGCTATGCAGAGGTCTTCCAGGGGGAACATCAACTCATCTAGATATTTGCCTAGTTTTACAACAGGCTACATAAAAAGCACGAGCAAAATCAGTACAAACTAAAATTTCATGCAATGACTTTTTTATACTGCTCTATATAGTATGCCCTAAAATTTAACAATATTTATATTCCAATTGATTTATTTTATCATTATACGATAAATAGAGAAAGTAAGCAATTTCTCAGTAATAGTGTGCTGTGACACTTTTTTTGTATTTTTATGTCTGATTTTTGTAAGCAAGTAGTCTTTAAGTGAAGTGAAACTTGGGGTACTCAAAACAAATCACACTCCTGAAAGGGGTGCAGTATTCTGGAAAGGTTGAGAGCCACTGACTTATCCCACTTTAGTATTACACAAATAAAATCTTCTGCATTATATAATTCATAAAATGACTTTTAAAACCACACAGGCTTGCAAGAAAATGGTCTGCTCTTGCTTTTTAAAAATAAACTTACAACATTTGACTTTTTATTTGGATCTTGAGTGATAAAATATTTTGAGTAAAAATGTTGCTAGGAAAGTTAGGACATTAATTTACTAGCTATGCATGGTGTCCATAATGACCCAGTAGACCAGAACATTTAGCTCCAATAAAATTGATGAATCTATATCAGCTGATGACCTGGCTTTCTGTGTATTACAAAATGTAGGTAATATAAGGCCCGATCTATAGTTGGCCCTTGTGCAGGTTTGCAGAGGGATGGCAGATTGAGGCACCAATCCCAATGGCAGTACCTGTACATTCTCATGCCAGATGACTCTAGGAAATTTCTATTTCCCCATGTTTATCGTCCTGCCCCAACCCCACTGTTCCTCAGATATTCTTGTCAACTGCTGGAAATGGCCCACCTTGATTATCACTACAAAAGGTCCCACCCCCCCGCTCTCCTGCTGGTAATAGCTCACCTTAAGTGATCACTCTGCTTACAGTACTTGTGGCACCTTAGAGACTAACAAATTTAAAAAATTTAAAAAAGTTTTTTTCCACCAAATGCATCCGATGAAGTGAGCTGTAGCTCACGAAAGCTTATGCTCTAATAAATTTGTTAGTCTCTAAGGTGCCACAAGTACTCCTTTTCTTTTTGCAAATACAGACTAACACGGCTGCTACTCTGAAATCTGCTTACAGTGTGTATGGTAATACCCATTGTTTCATGTTCTCTGTGTTGTGACGGGGCAAGGCCAGATGGCTATAGAAAAGTTATGGGAGATAGATATATTAGCTCCAGGCTAAATAAATCCCTGGTACCAGGTTAAGTGAAATGGAAGCTGCTCCAGGTCAATTAAGACACTTGGGGCCAATTAAGAACTTTCCAGAAGGCAGGGAGAATGCTATGTTGATTGGGACACCTGAAGCCAATCAGGGGCTGGCTGAAACAACTGGTGTCAGGAGTGGGATTTCGTTCACAGCGTGGCGGAAGAAAGAGGTTTTTTAAAAAAAAGTGCAATGGGGTTTTGGATGTTTTTTGTTTGTTTGTTTGTTTGCTTTATACCACAATGGAGGAGGTGGTAAGAGCTCTGGTACAAGCCACAGCAGCCCAGCAGGAGGCCACCCGGGTTCAGGCAATGGCACAACAGGAGTCTATGCGGCTACAGCAGGAAACCAATCAATTATTGATGAGCCAGGCGACCCAAGATCATGCCCTCTTGAGAGATGTGGTGGACCAGCTGAAGATCCTCACCACCCAGGCCCGGGGGTCCGACGGGACGTGAACCCTGAGGGCCACTGGTTGTCTGCCAAAGATGACGTCAGAAGATGACGTAGAGGCAATCTCCTCTTATTCGAAAGGACTGCTCAGCGTGAGGCGTGGCCCAGGAGCAGTGGGTCAGGATTCTCACCCCTTTTTTGTGTGGAGAGTCCCAGAAGGCCTACTTTGACTTGCCTGCCACAGATGCCACTGACTATAAGCGTCTGAAAGCAGAGATCCTAGCACGATCGGGGTAACGGCAGAGGTAAGGGCCCAGAGGTTCTATGATTGGAAATACCAGGAGAACAAACCTCCAAGGTCCCAGCTATTCGACCTCATACACCTCGCACCAAAGTGGTTACAGCCCGAGGTGTGCAGGCCGGAGGCGATTTTGCAGACCCTGGTCATAGACCATTACATGCGGGGACTGCCGCCAGATCTCCGCAAATGGGTAGGCCAGAATGATCCGTCCACGTACGACGAGATGATCACACTGGTAGAAAGATGGATGACAGCCAGGGAACTGACCGGACTACCCAAGGAAGGCCCCTTTCGAAGCAAGCACCCGACCCCAACCCTGGAAGGTTGGGCAGCCAAACCCCCGGGGAGTCCTAGATGGAAGGGGGGGGGCAAAAACCAGCGGGGACCCCAGAAGGAAGGGATTGGCCTGAGTGGGGGGAACCCTGGGACTAAACCCCCTAACTCCCGGGATAGGGGAGTGATTAAAAGCAATTATAGATGTTATGCATGTGGGGAGTGTGGACACATAGGAGCACAGTGTCCCAGCACTGAGGAGCCTATGCAATGTAACTTGGGGGATTGGGAGGTCGCATTAGCCCCGCATAATTACACCAGGCCAGTGAGGATAAATGGAGCAGAGACTACAGCGCTTGTGGACTCTGGGAGTGCTATCACCCTCATATCAGGTAAGCTGGTAAAAAGTAGTCAGCTGCTACAAGCCAAACGTGTAGCACTGACATGCATGCATGGGGCTGTGACCATTACCCCATCATCCCAGTGGAGACAGAGATTCAGGGAAACCCCATTGAGGTGACCGTGGGCATAGTGCCTAAACTCCCATATGCTGTAGTCATTGGGAGGGATTATCCAGGGTTTGATAATTTACTCCCCCCGGAGAGGCTGGAGGGAGGTGGGGACCCTGAGGACAGCGACTCATCACCAGGGGAATGTCAACCCCCAATGTTCGCTGAGATTTCTCAGGATCTGTTCTCAGCCCCCCAAAAGACCCGGAAGACAAAAAAAGAGAGGAAGGCTGCGAAGGCCTTGCGAACCCGGATCCTGACCCGGGGCCAGAAGACCTCCCTAGTAGGCAGATGGACGTGAGCAGCCAACAGAGAAACTTCCACCACAGAAGGTGAGCCAGAAGCTGCCACCAGCCATGACGGCGGCGAGCCATTGGAAGAAGCAGAAGCCAGCCCCTGGGAGCTTGGGCAGGTTAGTCCCGGGAGAGAGACTTTTGGGCGGGACCAGGCAGAGGACCCCAGATATGATAACGCCAGGAAAGAGGTGGCCAAGATCGATAGGATACCCGTGGATGGGAAGCTCCGGGGTCCTGGACCTTACTTTATAGTGAAGAAAGATCTCCTGTACTGTGTGGTGCAAATGCATGAGCAAGAGATACAACAACTTCTGGTGCCACAAAAACATCAAAAAGCCATATTGAGTCTTGCCCACAGTCATCTGTTTGGAGGACACCTAGGGGTAGAGAAAACCCAGGCACGGATCCTGCAGAGGTTCTTCTGGCCAGGAGTACATGAAGATGTCCGGCGATAATGCACCTCATGTCCGGAGTGTCAGTTACATAGCCCTTGCCCGCACTTGCGGGCTCCTTTGATACCTCTTCCAATAATAGAGGTTCCTTTCGAATGGATAGTCATGAATCTGGTAGGGCCCCTAGAGAAGACAGTTCGGGGCCACCAACATGTGCTTGTTATACTGGATTATGCAACCTGGTACCCGGAACCTGTTCCCCTGCACAACACAGCTTCCAGGACAATAGCTAAGGAGCTAGTACAGATCTTTGCCCGGGTTGGGCTACCCAAGGAGATATTGACTGATCAAGGGACACTTTTCATGTCCAAGTTGATGAAAGATCTCTGTTCATTGCTCCATGTACAATCCCTTCAGACCTCTGTATACCTCCCGCAAACAGATGTGGAAAGGTTCAATAGGACACTCAAGGCCATGATCAGGAAATTGGTGAGCCGGGATGGGAAAGATTGGGATACCCTATTGCCTTACCTCATGTTTGCCATCCGGGAGATTCCGCAAGCTTCCGCGGGTTTCTCTCCATTCGAACTACTATATGGGCGCCACCCTTGGGGTATATTGGATATAGCCAGAGAAGCCTGGGAAGAGGAGCCAAATCCCGGAAGGAACTTAGTTGGCATGTACTGCAGATGAGAAATCGGATAGCCCGAGTTATTCCCTTTGTATGGGAACACTTGGAGAGAGCACAGGAGACCCAACAAAATCATTATAACCGCCAAGCAAAGCTTCGACGGTTCCAACCAGGGGATCGGGTGATGGTACTGGTGCCCACAGGAGAAAGTAAACTGTTGGCCCAGTGGCAGGGACCCTACGAAATAATCAAAGCCATGGGAGAGATGAACTATAAGATGCAGCAGCCAAGCCTCTGGAAATCGGAGAAAATTAACCACATCAATCTTCTAAAACCTTGGCACAATCAAGAGGCATGCTTAGTCATGCAGGAGGATAACTTACATGAGCAAGTGAGGATATCATCCGACTTGACGCTGATCCAAACGATCGAGGCAGCCAATATGATTAATCGCAACAGAGATGTGTTCTCTAAAAAACCAGGGCGGACGACTGAGACCTATCGCCGTATCCGCACGATCCCCGGAGCCAAGGTAACATTGGGACCCTACCGAATCCCAGCAGCCAAAAGAGAGGAAATCAAGGCTGAAGTAAAGAAAATGTTAGAATTAGGGGTTATTGAAGAATCTTACAGTCAGTGGTCCAGTCCAATTGTTGTAGTGCCTAAACCTGACAGTACCATGAGATTCTGTAATGACTTTTGCCGACTGAATGAAATATCCCAGTTTGATGCATACTCCATACCACGCATCGATGAACTGGTTGACTGATTGGGTAGTGCCCGATTCTTGACTACGCTGGATCTGACAAAAGGGTACTGGCAGATTCCTCTGACCAAAGAAGCTAAAGAAAAGACAGCATTCTCCACCCCGGATGGGCTGTTCCAGTACACTATCCTCCCTTTTGGGCTACATGGGGCCCCAGGCAGATTCCAGCACCTCATGGATAAGCTGCTGCGCCCCCATACTAGTTATGCAGCTGCATACCTAGATGATGTCATCATCCATACGCCAGACTGGGGAACCCACTTGGAGAAAGTTGAGGCAGTACTGCGCACCTTAAGGCAGACTGGCCTCACTGCTAATCCCGCTAAATGCACCATAGGGCTAGCAGAGGGTAGGTACCCGGGATATATTGTGGGAAGGGGCATAGTGAAGCCCCAAATGAATAAGCTAGAGGCAATTCAAAACTGGCCCCGGCCAACCCGGAAGAAGCAGGTCCGTGCGTTCCTAGGCGTGGTAGGCTACTACCGATGGTTTATTCCCCATTTCGCCACTAAGGCAAGTCCCCTAACAGACCTGATGAAGGCCCGAGGTCCAGATATGGTAAAGTGGACTGACGCAGCAGAGGGGGCATTTACAGACCTTCGGATGGCCCTCTGTAATGACCCCATACTCATAGCCCCGGACTTTAACAGGGAATTTATTTTACAAACTGACGCTTCCGAGGTGGGGTTGAGAGCAGTTCTGTCGCAAATGGTGGGAGAAGAGGAACACCCAATCCTCCACCTAAGCAGAAAGCTTCTCCCAAGAGAACAGAAATACGCAGTATTCGAGAGAGAATGCCTTGCTGTCAAATGGGCTATGGAGACACTGTGTTATTACCTCTTAGGCCGGCGATTTACTCTTGTGACGGACCATGCACCCTTCCAGTGGATGCAGCGGAATAAGGAAAAGAATGCAAGGGTCACCAGGTGGTTCTTATCCCTCCAACCATTCCAGTTCCACATACGGCACAGGGCTGGATGCCACCATGGCAACACTGATGGTCTGTCATGAGCGTACTGCCTGGAATCCCAAGTTGCCCAACTCTATGGTGTTGAGCAGAGGGGGGGATATGTGACGGGGCAAGGCCAGATGGCTCTAGAAAAGTAGTGGGAGATAGCTATATTAGCTCCAGGCTAAACAAATCCCTGGTACCAGGTTAAGTGAAATGGCAGCTGCTCTATGTCAATTAAGACACCTGGGGCCAATTAAGAACTTTCCAGAAGGCAGGGAGAAGGCTAGGTTGATTGGGACACCTGAAGCCAATCAGGGGCTGGCTGAAACTAGTTAAAAGCCTCCCAGTCAGTCAGGTGGGTGTGCATGTCAGGAGCTGTGGGAGGAAGTTGTGCTGTTGGAGAGGCTGAGTAGTACACACCATATCAGGCACAAGGAAGGAGGCCCTGAGGTAAGGGTGAAGTGGAGCTTGAGGAAGTGAGGGCTGCTGTGGGGGAAGTAGCCCAGAGAATTGTACATGTCATGTTTCTAAAAGGTCAGCTACCATAGCTGATACTATTAGGGTCCCTGGTCTGGAGCCTGGAGTAGAGGGTGGGCCCGGGCTCCCCCCCACCTTTGCCCCCTGTTTAATCACTGAGACTGGAAGACAACAGAGACTCTGCAAGGAAGGATAACTTCTCCTCACCTCCCTCGCTGGCTTATGATGAAAATGGCTCAGTAGACTGTGACCCTTGTCTCTAGAGAAAGAAGGTTACGTGGAGGGTCACAGTGAGCCTCTGAGGCTAGCGAAATCTGCCAGGAAACATGGGACCCACGGAGGCAAGGACAAAGCTTTGTCACAGTTTATATAAATCTCCGCACTGTATTTTCCACTGAAGGCATCCGATGAAGGGAGCTGTAGCTCACAAGAGCTTATGCTCAAATAAATTTGTTAGTCTCTAAGGTGCCATAAGTACTCCTTTTCTTTTTGCAAATACAGGGCTGCTACTCTGAAACCTAGGAAATATTGTGACTCCCAATTGTTACTGATCACAGCCACAGCCTGCACTTCAGTATTGGTACATGGATGTGCTGGGCCTTGTGCTTTTTAGGAGCCAAATGTTTAGCGGGGCAGAAAGAGAGAAGGAGGTGATTGTGTATTTGTAGTGTGTTAAATGGGAACTTTATAATACATTGGCATGGAGCTGGGGATAAAAGTGCATAGTTTACTATTATTTGGCTATCCTTCTAGATAAGTAGTTCCTTTTCACACCGTATAAACATTTTGTCCTGCAGCCAGCTCTTTTTGCAGCCTTTTCATGAGCATATCAGGTGGCACCATCACTTTGAAAAATAAATCACCATGTCCTCCCATCCACTATGGATAATTACCATCAGGTAGCTTGGATTCCATTTAGAACATGACTGATTACTGCCAAAAATGTATAGAATGACTCATCAGTTGATAATTAGATCTCCCCAATACAGTACCTAAATCATGTCATTATAATCTATAATGATAAAGGATAGAATTACTGATTTCATACTTTAAAAAAAAACCACTCGCTACAGTTTTCTAATATATTCATAATGAGATTGATAGGGTTTGTTTTTTGTATTGACGTGCATTCTCACAAATTTTACTCATATGTGAATTCGTGCCATCTTTAATTGATTTCCTCATTTCAACTTCAGCTTATTGTCTCTTTTCTCACACACACACACACACACACACACACACACACACACACACACACACACACACACACACACACACACAACACCCCTCCCACCAATAAACAAAGATTTGAAAAACAAAGATTAAAAAAAGTAGATATACCTTTTGGGTTCCTGAGGTTGAGATAAAAAGAAAAGGAGTACTTGTGGCACCTTAGAGACTAACAAATTTATTTGAGCATAAGCTTTTGTGAGCTACAGCTCACTGCATCCAATGAAGTGAGCTGTAGCTCACGAAAGCTTATGCTCTAATAAATTTGTTAGTCTCTAAGATGCCACAAGTACTCCTTTTCTTTTTGCAGATACCGACTGACATGGCTGCTACTCTGAAACCTGAGGTTGAGATGTCTTTAATGATGTATTAAGACAATATGCCTTGCAATAGGGTATCTGCCAAGTAGGAGAAGTGATGCCAAATACTGTACCAAGAAGTTTAGAGGAACAAATGCTGTAGATACTGAGTCAAAGGTATTTGGTAAACATTAGTGATGAGCTCACCTCTGGATTTAGGCTTAAATCATTATTAACATCTGTCATAAATATAAAGGGAAGGCTAACCATCTTTAAATCCCTCCTGGCCAGAGGAAAAACCCTTTCACCTGTAAAGGGTTAAGAAGCTAAGAGAACCTCGCTGGCACCTGACCAAAATGACCAATGAGGAGACAAGATACTTTCAAAGCGGGGGGTGGGGGCGGAACAAAGGGTTCTCTCTGTCTGTGTGTGTCTTTTGCCAGGACCAGAGCAGGAATGCAGGTCAGAACTCCTGTAAAGAGTTAATAAGCAATCTAGCTAGATATGTGTTCGATTCTGTTTTGTTTAAATGGCTGATAAAATAAGTTGTGCTGAATGGAATGGATATTCCTGTTTTTGTGTCTTTTTGTAACTTAAGATTTTGCCTAGAGGGATTCTCTATGTTTTGAATCTGACTACTCTGTAAGGTATTTCCCTTCCTGATTTTACAGAGGTTTTTCTTTTACTTTTTCTTCAGTTAAAATTCTCTTTTAAAAACCTGATTGCTTTTTCATTGTTCTTAAGATCCAAGGGTTTGGGTCTGTGTTCACCTATGCAAATTGGTGAGGATTTTTATCAAGCCTTCTTCAGGAAAGGGGGTGTAGGGTTTGGGGGGATATTTTGGGAGGAAGACATCTCCAAGTGGGCTTTTTCCCTGTTCTTTGTTTAACACGCTTGGTGGTGGCAGCATAAGGTCCAAGGACAAAAGGTAAAAGTTTGTACCTTGGGGAAGTTTTAACCTAAGCTGGTAAGAATAAGTTTAAGGGGTCTTTCCTGCAGTTCCGCACATCTGTACCCTAGAGTTCAGAGTGGGGAAGGAACCTTGACAATATCAGTGGGAGATTTTTGCATTTTTCAGTGGAAGCAAAATAGGACACTCTGGCCAACATTTAGGTACACGGTTAAGTTTACTACAGTAGTTGTCCCATTGATTTCACTGAACACCCTAAATTTTTAAGGATGTTTGAAATCTGGATTTAGGCTGGAATCCAAATTTTTCAAATGAGCTCATCTCTCTCTCTCAAAAAAAAAAAAAAGCGGGGCGGGGGCGGGAGAAGGAGGGCAGTTTACTAAATGATATTTCTGTACTTGTGTTGCATCATTTACAAAACTTTCAAACCCGTGAATATTTAAGGACCTCATCAATTTTACACTGTCTGTAAAATGAATATAAATTATTCATCTATTCACATCAAGTACAAAGAAATGCATATTTCATCATGACACAATAATTTCACCTTTACCCTGGCTTGATTTCTATTGGGCTATTCAGAGTAGAAATGTTACACATATTCATGAGTCTCTGTAAGATCGTGGCCTTTGTGTATGACCACATATGTTGCCTTCTGTTTCTCTTTGTAGGTTAGAAAGAACAAAAGTGTCCTTCTATAGCTGACAACTAGCAAAATCTCCCTATAGTTTAAGCAGAAAAGACGTGGTTTTGGAGGAGTGGGGCCAGTAGGAAAAACTATGTTTATAAGTAAACTTCAAATATAAGCCCAACACAAAATCCACACAAAACGCATTTAAATGATGTATGTACACATTAGTAATACTTTAATCAGTCTCAATTGCCAATCTAAGTTCATAATTTCACCATAAATCAATAACATTATATACTTTTTTGATTTAAATAACATATTCAATATTATTCTGTAGAAAAACTCATTATAATTCTGTCAGTTGATACATTTAATAACTGGTATTTCCTACCTAAATATAATTCTTAACAGAAAATATTTTGATACTGAATTCAGGATAATAATATTTATTAACAGAATCAATTGGTCAGAGTTAAGCTGGTTGTGTAATGAAGGGATATTAATTTCTTTGTACTCGCTGTGAATAAAAATGAATAATTTATATTTCCTATGAGGGCAGAGTAAAATTTCTGATATCCTTTAAGTATTTACTTATTTGCTTTTAAGTGCTTTGGTTTTATAAATGATATAATGACCTAACTGATGTGTGCTGGAATGTAGATGAGGTTATTTGCAAAATTTGGATCTACATTCAAGTCCAGATTTCAAACATCCTAAAAGCTTTAGGATATTCAAACTTGGAAAGTCGGTTTGGATCTAGTGAACCAGTTATTGGTCACACGCTTAAGTAATTGAAAGGTAAAATTTATTCCACATCTGTGGGCTAGTGACTTTTCATATCTAGTGCCTACTCTGTTGTTTTAAGGTTTATTTTTTGTAGGGTTTACCCTACTTGCTTAGTGCATCACAACTGCTACTAGTAGCTTTTTTATTCAACCAGCTATCCAAGGGCAAAGAGTATCATTTTGGGTATCACTTTAAGTTTTGTGTTTACTGTGCTTTTAAAAGAAATGAAACCTTAAGAAGGGGTGGTGATTTAGAGGTTTGTTGACTTGTGAGGTAGCACGTCGGCCTCTGGTAAGCAGGCAGCTAACTAGCCCTACAGCTACTCTGAAATAAGACAGTGATTTTGAGAGAGAGCCAGGTAGAAAGCATATACTCTGTTCTTTCCTCCAGTTGGCTCTAGTGATTTCATTTTCTTTTTTAACCACCTCTCAACCCAAAAGAGATGAATGAAGGCTCCCAGGAGTTAAACCGGATAGTCACAGAACTCCCTATGGCTGCACACTGGTCCACAGCTATGAAGAACTGTTAGCATATGTCCTTACACTGGCTGCGGGATGTGAAAAAACTATCCTCAAAATGGCTTAGTCCTTTTAACTTCCCTTTTATTCCCTTTGTTGTTTTTTTCATTTGGTGTGTGGGATGCAAGCCACATGGGAGCCACTCTGGGGAAAGTTATGGTATCCTTCCCTAGATAAGTCTTTGTGAGCCAGGCTAGGAAAGTGAGGACTGTGGTTGATGAGGCTGTGAGAGGAGTCGGGGACCCCTTACATCAGGCACTTTCCCTCACTAGGCAGACTAGTAAGGAAATCCGTGGAGAAGTTAACATGCTGAAATTAGGGTTGATGGAACCATGCGTCAGGAGAGGCTGTCAGTCTTGGTTTAAGAGGCTTGTTTTTCTTTTTAAAGTAATATGGGCTGGAATTCAGCTCTGAAAATTCTTCGTGGGGCTTCCTCTTTCATTTCAGAGGGTGGTTTGTTTTTTTTTGGCACATGTGTTTTGGGTCAGTGAACAACTGAGATCGCTGTAATCCATTGGAAATAAATGGATGCAGCTTGTACAACCCTGGAAATTATGTGGATTGATTCACAAGTCCTTTTTCACTCGCTAGGTTTCTCTTAAAGCTACTCATCAGGGTGCCATGTGGAATGTCTGACAGAGAAAAATCTGGAGACTCCTAGGAGTTAAAACCGTCATTAAGTCAGTGCAAGATGTAACTTTACAACCATTCTGTCACTGGAAACATTCCTTGTTAACCAGCCTTTGTCAGGCTAAATTATTCAATGCAGCACAACTGCTGTGTTTGATTCTGGTTCTCCACTTACGTTGCCAGATGATACTAAAAAGGACTAAGGGGAGTGAATCACTCTTAGTATTTTTCATAGGCCCTGTTGGTGTGCATCTGTTTAAACCAGAGGAGCACTTTCATTGGGAGATAGTCTCCGAGACATTTCATCCTGGGTTTTCTCTCTTCCTCTGTGTTGCCAGTCCTGGATTTTACATAACAGCCCCAAATGGCAGTGCTATTAAATAAACTCAAAGGATTTTAAAGTGTTTTCCTGTACTTTTCTCCTATGCAAGTCAAAACAAGTCATCTGACTGACTTTTACATGCGTCATTGGACTGGGAGAACCAAGCTTCCTTTGGTTTAAGTACTGTAGATTCTATGGAGACAAGCTGGATTTCAAACTCAGGCACGGACGACCATAGGCCAGCATCTGAACATCATAATTTAGTACTGAACAGTGTCTGCCTTGTTAGAAAGAATGAACTATCACTGTGTAATATGAACCATGCTTGATGGATTCCTTATGTTATTCCTGGGATTTACAGTCTTGGCTAACCAGTAACAACAATAATAAAACTTGCATGTATAATATGAGTCAGTAATACCTCTGCAACATGTTTTTTTACACCGTGATAATGTTTTTGCTGTGCATGGTGTATATGGAAATAATAAAGTTGACATCAGGTAGGCAATTAAAAAAAATCTAATGGTAACTTCATTCACTGAAGCAGCAAATCTAACATGTTGATGGGAATCAGATGAAGCAGATGGTATTTATTCTCCCCCAGGAAGTCCATTTTGTAATAACCACTCCTAAAGGTAGAATGCAGAATTAACAAAACCATGTGCCTACTAAAGGGCCTGATCCAGCTCCCACGGAACTCAACAGGAGACTTTCCATTGACCTCAGTGAGAGTTGGGATGAGCCCTAATTGAGAGGAGACTTACAAAATGGTCTGAAAAATCCACGCTCTCCGAATACACTACAATTCCTTCACTGTCACAACTATAGTGTACAGAACTTCTTGCTTATCTAGTTTTTCCTGAGTCCTAAATCCTCGCCATCACAGTCCCAGAGGAGGCTTGAAACCCCATACTACTGGCTTTGAGTTTTGAAAGAGTGCAATCTGCTGGCAAAGGAAAGGCAAAAATCAAAATGATCTTCATTAAGTAACATTTCTGATTGGCGATGACATATTAGTTATTTACATTTCAATAGCAACTAGAAGCCCCAACAAAGATCAGGGCTCCATTGTGCTAGGTGCTATACAAACACATAGTAAAACAGTCCTGCCCTGAAGATCTTATATATTCTGAGGAGACAAGATTGACAAAGGAGTGTGGGCTTGTCCCTGTTTGACAGGTGGGAAGCTGAGTCACAGAGAAGTGACTTGTACATGGTCTCACAGGATGTCTGTGGCACAGCTGGGAGCCCAGGCCAGTGTCTTAACCACAAGGCCACCCTTCCATTGTGGCACTCAAGCTTATCTTTCAACAGCCTGCAAAGCATTTTTCCTATATAATGATGTGAGCTTCCCTTGCAAGATGCCCATAACTATTAGATGGGTAGGACCCACTTTCCTACTCCACCTGAGTTAATATATAATGTGCCATTTGTATCCATACCACAAATTAGATATGTCTAGAGGAAGAAGGGACTGTGCAATTTTTAGCTTATTCCCAAAGTTGTCTTTTTAAATGGTGGGGCAGGGGGGATCTGCCACTTTCTGTTAAACATAGTCTTCACATGGGTGCACCTCCTTTTCATCCTCCTTTGCCATCTAATGTAGAAATTAATTTTGGTGTACTGTATCCCTATCTGCTGCTAGTAGTGTTAAATCTTTTAACAGCAGATCTGTCAGCTTCACTAGTGGGCATGGTATTTGATCAGACTGGAGCTCACCAGTGCCCACTTAAGGAAAAGCCCGAAGTTACCATTCTATGCCTCAGCTCTCCTCCATTAGCTATTGATACCAAGGTGTAATGTACTACCAAGGCCATTGTTCCAGACATGAGCTGCTTAGTTTCCTTTCTCTGCTGGGAGGAACTTGAAAATGACTCTGAGCAACATTGCCAGCTATAATACAGCTGATTTCCCTTATAATTGATGGGGTGAGACTAACATTATGGTCTTATTCCAAATGCCTCATGTTGTGTCAATGATATTAATAAAGCACCAGTTGTGCCTCCAGAAATACTGCTAAGCTCAGTGGCGTAAAGCAGCTTCTGTAATAACTTCTTCCTAGAGAGTGATGGCTAACGGAGCCCCAGTTCTATTAGCTCACAGGCTAAGAAACAGGAAAAAGCCATCCTCTATGTATTCACCCTGTGCCGTTTCACAAGTTCCCTTGATTTTTGGAGACTCTCTGATTTGCTTTATTTCTAATGTTTTAATTCATTGGAAACTTGACAGCAATAGGTCAGCTAACTTTTTTATATTCAGACAAAAACAGTAATGCATAGAAGGAGCAAATATGTACAATGTAGTTAATGTGTGAAATTAGAGGGGCATTCTTCTTTTAAAGATTAATTCCAGATGGGTTTGTATAACCTGTAAGATAAAAAACACTGCAAAATAGAAAGCACTTGCATAATACAAAAAAAAGAAAAAGTTTAGTTCAAAGCGCAACCCTGATATAAAAGATGATAAAAATGAGAGGGAGAATTGGCTTTAATTTTAACTAACTGAACCGATTGAGAAGTGAATCTGCTTATCTGTTTGTTTTCCTACACCCTGTGGATTTCTCTCCTCACTATCACAGCTGGGTTAAAAGCTGCTGCTGCAAAAGCTGCAAGCAGGCAGCAGAGAGCAGTACTGAGCTGTCAGTCTGTGAAGGAAATGGTTGTTATAAGGGCAACACTTGGCCCAGAGAAGAAGCCAAGATCCAAAAGAGATGGCTAATCTTCACCTCTTCTCCTATTTAGTAATTGGTCTCTTTTTTTTCTTCTTCTTCTTCTGTTCCTGGAGAATACGTGCACAAGAGAGAGCTAAATAAATGGTACAACTTGCCAATAGTCTCCCTGCGCTCTCAGATTGCTCCTTTCAGTATAAAATAATGTTATGCTTTAATAGGATTATTCTCTGGCAAAAACTTTCAGAGCATTGCAAATGGGAGGATACTCAAGCATGTAAAAAGAAAAAAAAGTGTATTTTAATTAAAAGTTAGAAAGAATGACTTATAAGTGATAAATATCTGATTTATTGGAGTTCGCACAACGCATGTCATTAACCAGTAAGGTTGCTGTCTTTTAGATGTAGGCTTTTTTGAAGTGGAAATGCTATATGTTAGCTGTTTTTAATAAGAGGTGTGTTTTCCTTAATGAAACAAACTTTTGGGGGGTGGCACACAGTTTGGATTATGTACTGCACGTTTCATTGAGATGTTGAGTGCTAACTCACTCAGTGCATTTGAGATGGATGGATGGATCATGTGATATAACAAAAATAGAGTTCCTTTTTTCAGGAAGGGAAGTTGAGCTCTTTTTCCTAAGAAAAATCAATTTTTGTTTAGGTTTCTCTCCCATCTCCCCAACCTAGCCCACTTCTGTTGCTCTCTGTTTGCTTATAGTGGACACAGTTCTGCACACTTGGCAGTGAGGCACAGATACTGAACTAATGAAATAAGGAGATTGCTGAGACACTGTGAAGATGCTTATATTCCGCCTCTCTGCACTGACTTTGCTCTGTGGATAAATTGTCCTTACGAGGAATTATTTTACATAGCTCCTTTGGTACCTGCTCCCTTGTCACTAGTGATCTTCTTCCAGTGTACCAAAAACACATCTCAATGTTAAGCACACAGATTCTGGGCAGTTATGGTGGCCTTATCCTGATGATTCCTGCAGACACTTCAGGTTGCACATAGCTTTATTGAAAATCGTCTGCATGCCAGGTCAACTTCAGGATTATACTGCTGTCTTTGCTGTTGTCAGGGGGATTGGAAGCCTCTGTAGAAGTGCCCCACTGGGCTCACTCCTCTTTATTTCTAATATTTGCTGACTGCTTTGGGATGTTCTGCTTTGCAGAAAGGGAATGTCGGATATCTGAAGGTGAGCTTTTTTTGTTACCCAACTGCTCTCAACACAAGTTTGTCTGAAAAGCTAGGTTGGGCAGCAGTTCCTCCTCCCTAATTCTCCCAGGCAGGATATAAGAATATCAGATCAGCGTAAGTGGGGCCATCCTTTTTTAATTATTACTATTACTTATATTGTATCAGGTTCAGAGCCTGTGATATACAAACACATAGGTGAACACAGTCTCCAATTTAGAGTTACTTTTCATGCTGAGTAGCTATTTCCCTTCTTAATAGCTGTACTCTCATACAGTGAAAGCATATCTTGCTTAAGATAACCTTTGACTCCAGGCTTGGGTTTAAGGGTATAGACTCTATAGTCCCTTAGCTAAAGCCCTAACTTCTGGAGATGTGCAATAATCTCAGGATTTCTGCTTTTGTTAGATAAAGAAAGTGTCTACGTAAGTTTCTTGATTGTGAAGGAAGTGTGAAACAAGAGTAACCAATGCAGGATATTTGCCTTGGTCTGCAGCCAGCCTGAAACAGTTGCTCTGTAAGGTATAATCAGCCCCATTCATCTCCATAATGTGTTAACTCCAGGACCCACTGCTCTGGGGGCCTCGTCAGCGCCCCTCCAGGAGTGGACTCTGTGTGTGACAGGAAAAGAAGAGTGAGTGGTCCACCCATCGAAGCAGATATACCTCAGCAATATGTACTAGGGACCCTCTCCTGACCCACTGGTCTGGCTATCAGTTGCTGTTTTGGTGCTAAGGAGGGCAAAACGCCACAACTCAGGAGGACAGTCATCTAACATGCCTTCCCCTTGTTTTGTGCTCATATCCTCTTGTGCATGTCTGTGCTGCAAACTAGTATACCTAAATCTGACAATCATAGTCTTCAGTACAATGAAATGAAACAAGACAGCTTGTTCGAGCCCGCCATGACTCAGTACCTTCAGAACAAGGTACATACAGTTACCCACAGTTTATATTTAAACTAATTAATTAGTTTAAATATAAACTATATTTAAATATATAAATATTGGTCCTGCTTTGAGCAGGGGATTGGATTAGATGACCTCCTGAGGTCCCTTCCAACCTTGATATTCTATGATAATATTGTATCCTGCTATATTCAGTTTGAGAAATTAACATATATATATATATATATATATATATATATATATATAAAATCTCCAAGGATCCACAAACCAGAGCAAGAGCCTGCAACTTATTAAGATGAACTATTGATAGTTTGAGCTCCATATTAATTAATAATATTTTACACTGTACATATATGAGGAGAGATGAGAAGCTTTTCATAAAGCATTCACCTATTTAGGTTTTCAAAAATCAATAAGGCTTTACTCAGACACAGAACGCCAGTAGCCATCACCTTCAGCCCCCAACTAAAACCTCTCCAACGCATCATCAAGGATCTACAACCTATCCTGAAGGACGACCCATCACTCTCACAGATCTTGGGAGACAGACCAGTCCTTGCTTACAGCCAGCCCCCCAATCTGAAGCAAATACTCACCAGCAACCACACACCACACAACAGAACCACTAACCCAGGAACCTATCCTTGCAACAAAGCCCGTTGCCAACTCTGTCCACATATCTATTCAGGGGATACCATCATAGGGCCTAATCACATCAGCCACACTATCAGAGGCTCGTTCACCTGCGCATCTACCAATGTGATATATGCCATCATGTGCCAGCAATGCCCCTCTGCCATGTACATTGGCCAAACTGGACAGTCTCTACGTAAAAGAATGAATGGGCACAAATCAGACGTCAAGAATTATAACATTCAAAAACCAGTTGGAGAACACTTCAATCTCTCTGGTCACTCGATCACAGACCTAAGAGTGGCTATCCTTCAACAAAAAAGCTTCAAAAACAGACTCCAACGAGAGACTGCTGAATTGGAATTAATTTGCAAACTGGATACAATTAACTTAGGCTTGAATAGAGACTGGGAATGGATGAGTCATTACACAAAGTAAAACTATTTCCCCATGGTATTTCTCCCTCCCACCCCACCCCCCACTGTTCCTCTGATATTCTTGTTAACTGCTAGAATTAGCCTACCTTGCTTGTCACCAGGAAAGGTTTTCCTCCTTTTCCCCCCCCTGCTGCTGGTGATGGCTTATCTTAAGTGATCACTCTCCTTACAGTGTGTATGATAAACCCATTGTTTCATGTTCTCTGTGTGTGTGTGTGTGTGTGTGTGTGTATATATAAATCTCTCCTCTGCTTTTTCCACCAAATGCATCCGATGAAGTGAGCTGTAGCTCACGAAAGCTTATGCTCTAATAAATTTGTTAGTCTCTAAGGTGCCACGGGTACTCCTTTTCTTTTTGCGAATACAGACTAACACGGCTGCTACTCTGAAACCTGTCATAGTGCATATTATCTCTCTTATGCTTCTGCAAGCAATAAGCAATCCTACTGTTGACACTGTTTAAGCATTTTGAAAACTAACATTAAGTACACCCAGAATTCTGTGATAACACATTTTTTAAAAACTTTCCAGGGAATTTTTCTGCAGGTCAAGGATAATATGCATTGAATATCACAGCTTGATTTCCAATGTGGTTTTCTGTAACAGCGAGAATTTTATTGAGCAAAATTAAACAGGAGTAAGACCTAAGCCTTCAAGGAAGATTAACCTCAGCTTCAAGAAAAGTGTGTGCATCTGAGAACATGCCAATTATAGGTGTATAACTGTAAAAAAGTGTGTGTATGTGCTGCACTGTGGATGAGATGGGGAGTGGGAGAGAATACACAGCACAGAAAGCTTCGGAAACTGAATACAATTTTATTGCATGGAGTCTGAAAGAGTCTCTTACAGTAATGTTTCCTGGTGCCACTTTAGCTTCCCTGTGCAGGGCTCTCCATAGTACAGATTTCTTCTGAACTGTGACTGGCCCTGAACCTATTTATGGCTTGGCTTCTTGGACTGTCTAACAGTGTACCTAATAAAGGGGAAAGAGTCTCCCAGTCACATTAAAGGGTCCAGTTGTCACTTCATACCCTACATACTGCATGCTCTTACTCTTGTACCTTAGTGGCATTTTAGGGTCTGATTATATTATGTCCCACTCTCATCCACGGAAAGGTAATGCCTTGCAGAACCTGACAGCTAATTGCATTTCCCTTCCTTCACTGACTGGATTGCAGAGAGAAATACTGGGAGAATGGAAAATGAAATAAACAGTGTTCTAGATGTGCTCTGTGGAGAACAGGTATGTCAGTGAGGGCTCTACTGGATCTCAAGGAGTGATAGATATAAAGAGACCATGGTGACATCAGTTGCCCCTGATGCTACTGTCTGTGGGAACGTGTATATTAATGAGACTTTATCTGAAGACTATATAGAATCCAAATAAAAATCTCACTGTTATTCATAGTTTGTGCCCTCAATCCTAACCAAGAATCATTTGCTGACTCACTTCAAAATTTACCTACAGCATACTGAATCCAAACCAAATAGCCCTGTAGTATTAATATATGATTTTAATGTACTGGCTATATTGCAAAGATAGTGATACATCAGTGGAAATTCTGGTGCCTCCTAATACTGAAACGTTTACCTGAAAACAAAGTGCGTGTTTCTGTAGCTAATCCATCATAAGTATCTGTTGAAAGATTTTAGGAGTCACAAAACACCTGATCTAAACCTTTCTGTGGGTGGCTTCCTTCGGGTGACTCATTTCCCCTTATCTTTTTTTGGTACGATGAACTTTTCCACATTTTGGCAATGCTTTGTTAAGTCACATCAAGTTACATACATCAGTCATGTTGCATTAACTTAATGTACATATTGTGCTTGATATAGCCGGATATGACACATCAAGTTAAAGTGTGTTTGCTGGGTGAAGAGTGGGGACAGGAAAGTGTACTCATATTAGCACAATTTTTTTTTCTGGACCATAGGGTCAATTATGTGTCAGCATAAATTGAAACATTTGAACTCATAAATGCCAAAAAGTGCAAGGGGATAGAAAACCTCCTCCTATTGTGAAGGGGGAAAATTATCTGGAATGGCCTGTAGATGGAAGCTTTGGACCCAGTGCGTGAATTGAAGATTCTGTGCTTTCATCACTGCTTCACTGCTCCCCAATAGATGCCTCTGGCCACTGTGGCTTAAATGATGTGTCCAAAATACCATGAGAAAGAACTCTCTCTTGTTATATTTTCTCTAGGTACAGAGAAACTACAAACAAAAACAAACACACCACTTGGAAAATTTGTATCTCAGAGGTGGTTTATATTTTCTAGGGGTCATCTGGATCCTTGTCAAAGTTGTCAACACTCTTGTTATTCCCCTCCACCATCCCAGTTTTCGCTTTCTACCCTCCCCTCCCCAGTTCATCAAGTTACTGCACTGTGGTAACCATGCATCTTGATGAGAGACTGAATGTGTTTCCCTTCAAAGATCATAAATGTCACTCATTAAACAGCTGGAGGGGGTACTAATGAGCAAAAGGCAGTTCTCCCACCTCCTATAGCCAAACACATTTGTTGCCTCATACTTATTATGAAGGATGAGTAACCCAGAGAGTTGACCTTCCAGCCAGAAATTGACCAATTGAATATGGCCAAATGGTGTTTAATTAGATAATGGGGGGGACTACCACCAAAAGTGATTTCCAGAAAATACATAGGAAAAAAAAAAGAACAAAAATGATCAGGAATAAATACCTTAGAAACAATAGTAAATACTATGCTTGTAACACAAGGAATGTTCTTTGTTAGAGAAATCTTCAGTAATAGAAAAGATCAGAATTGGCTGCAAATATGACAAAATCAGAACAGAAAAATGTTTGCTCTCTTGGCCTCCAAATTTGCTTTGTCAAAACAGGAGTTGAATTATAAATCTGATATAGCAATATAGAGAGATATAAATATATTGTTACTACATTTTGAATGATCAGTTAACTTTGAGACAAATCATAACTTGTGTGACAAAGATTATTGTCCTTCTTTACAATAAGAGCCCAACCAAATTCCATTGAAGTCAATGGAAAGACTCCCTTGGACTTCAAAGCATTATAGATCAACTGCTCTCTCTTCTAACTTTGTGTCAAGGATTCAGGATAAAATTTTCAGAAGCACCTAAGTGATTTAGGGACCTAAATCTAATTTTGAAAAGGGATTTAGGCCTGGTCTACAAATAGTTTTTGTACTCATTTAACTGTTTCAGCTAAGGATGTGATATTTTACTGGAAGAGCTAAATGGGTATAATCCCTATTGTGGACACAGTTATATTAATAGGTTTCAGAGTAGCAGCCGTGTTAGTCTGTATCTGCAAAAAGAACAGGAGTACTTGTAGCACCTTAGAGACTAACAAATTTATTAGAGCATAAGCTTTTGTGGGCTACAACCCACTTCATCAGATGCATAGAATGGAACATATAGTAAGAAGAAATATACATGCAGTTATATGAATGTAATGATGCCTTAGACATTATAGCTTTTCTCTCTAAATTTACAGGAATAAACTATAGCAGTATAAGCATCTTTATCCCAATATACCTTCATCCACACTGAGATTGTATAACTTTACTTATGCCAGCTTCAAACAGATATAGTTAAAGCACTGCTCAATGCACCATGAAACCAACCATATACCCCTGAGATACATCAATGATACTTTCATCTGCTGGACAGATGACCCAAACTTCCTCATAGATTTCAGCCACCACCCATCCATTAAGCTGGCTCTAGAACACTCCAACACCAGCATCAACATCCTGGACATCACGATCAGCTTCAGCAATTGAAGTCTGCAGACAACTATATATAAGAAACCCCTGGATCACCACTACTTACATCTACAGATCCAGCAACCACCCCAGATATATCACAAAATCTGTTATTCAAAGCAAGACACTCAGATACCACAGAATTTGCTCCAAGGAGAAATTCCAGGATACACACTTAAACATGCTTAGAACTGCCTTCACTAAACAGGGACACTCCACCAGAGAAGTACATTTGAATCATGGAACAGGCCACCCAAATACTCAGGGAGAGCTTCAATAAAGAAAAGAAACCCTCTGACTACTCATCCCTAGTTGTCACTTGCCACCCCTCACTATACCCCATATGTAGTATCATTAAACAACCTTATTCAGTGGGGACCACATCCTGAAATAAATGTTTCCAAAATCTTCTCTTCTGGCCTTCGAACAACCACCCCACCTTGCCACTTTCATCATCTGAAGAAAGATCCCTACAGAACAGGACACGCCAACTCAAAGTGGCACCAGACCCTGCCAGAACAATAGGTGCAAAACCTGCAGACATATCTCCACTGCTACAGGGATCAATACCACCTTCCCTCTGACACATCTTTCAAGATTCCTGGTTCCTAAATATGCCTGTCACTATACATGGTGTTCCTCAGCTAGTGCATCAAATTCCCCAACAACAATGGTGGGTGAAACCAGACAATCACTACTTTCTTGATTCACACACACACACACGCGCACACACACACACACACAAAGACAAAAATCCCTTATCACCCATGGGCAAACCCTTTTTACAGAGCAATCACTCCATATCTGACATGTCAGTCCTCATCCTGAAAGGAAACCTGAACAATACCTGTAAAAGACAAGCCTGGGAAACTTAAATTCATAACTCTGCTGGACACTGGAAACCATGGACTTAACAGAGACACTGGTTTTATGACTCATTACAACAATTTGTAATACCACCCTACTGCCTGCTAAAAATTTTAACTTCATTTTTAGTGATTTCCTATGGCATGTGTGAATCCCTTATGCTTAAGAATCTGTCCCACCTTATATTTATGTTGGACTCTCTAGTTACCTTCTGCAGACCTGAGGAGGATCTGTGTGAAGCTGAAAAGCGTGTCACTTCTGCCAACAGAAGTTGGTCTAGTAAAAGATATTACCTCACTTACTTTGTCTCTGTCAAAGAATTACTTCATTGCATTAACAATGCTTGAATTATGAATTTTTTTTTGCAGTTTTGCCAAACTACAATTAGTGAAAAGCTATTTAAATATTTTATAGCTGTGCTGTGTTACACAGTAATTGTGTATTTAATAATATATGGTGTACAACATTACTTACGAGAGAAGTTAATTTGTTTCTTAAAGAAGTTTTAAAAATTAGCTAAAATACTTCATATCCTGTGTTTATTATTTCATAATATTACTCACATTTTTAAATTACATGTTTTAATTAACTACAGTATTAAAATATTGGGCACTTGAACCAAGTTAAAATGTCACTTTTTTGATGCAAACATGCTTAATACCTGTTAAGGTGATTCATTGCCCAGTCCTCGGGGAAAAAAAAAACTTTCTTAGTGTCTTTTCATTAGTGACTACAACACCGGGGTGCCAAGGGATATTCAGAAAATTGAGCTAATAAAATAAGAGTTAAATAAATTTACCTTCATCCCATTTCTGTGCACCATTTCAGATGTTAAAGGGAATCCTCCTTTCAGATGAAGGATTCTTGCGGGGGCAGCTACTCTGGTGCCTCAAGATGTACAGTACAATGCAACTATAAACAATTTTGGAGGGTGCTTTAAAGCCCTAAATCAGGAAAACACTTAAACATGAGCTTAACTTTAAGTCAATTTGAAGTCAATAGGATTTAAGCCGTTGCTTGAAGTTAAGGACATTCCTAAGTGTATTCCTGGCTAGGGATGAACTTAAAACACAGTCTTTAGTTAAGTTTCAGAGTAGCAGCCGTGTTACTCTTTAGTTAGGAACACACTTAGGAATGTGCTTAACTTCAAGTAACTGTTTAATCCCATTGACTTTAAATTGACTTAAAGTTAAGCTCATGCTTAAGTGTTTTCCTGAACTGGAGCCTAAAACAGCAACAGGACTTGATCGACCAGCTCCAGGAGCACAATACTTACTGCTGGAGCAAGTTATAATGTTGCATCTAAAGCCACCACTCTCCCCCTTGCTCTCAGTCTGTCCACCTCCCACTCCTTCCCACCACCCTTCTTATGTCTATACCTCTTTTCCAAGTATTTCACAGCATGGAGCAGTGCTCTCTTCTTTTTGTTGAAGAGGTTTTCTCTTCTGAAAGTTGCAGAATTAAGTGGAATCCTCCTTCTGAGTTCACTTAGTGTAGGGGCCCATTTTAAGATTACATCTTTAAGTGTGCTCTCTTTTGAGAACTGTCACACTGGACAGAGAACATACTTTTCCACCCCCAGTCCTTTCCGTACTTGTAGGTAGATATAAGGGAACAGTAATTTGCATCCAACAAACTTCTGATAGCATTATTTGTATGAAAATACTTCATCTAAAATTATAATTAAATTGAGACACATCAAGAATTTTAACTAGCTATCACACACTTCTCTATAAAAGAAAAGGCAGGAAAGGTGTAATTTTTCTTAAAAGAATTTTATATTATGTGAATAATAAAAAAAATCTAAATTGGAAAATGGCTATTACATGTTAATGATTAAATCTAGTATTTCACAATTTGCATATTTAATCTAAAAAGCAACTCAAAACAAGCCAGGTCACTGACTGAAAAAATTATTTTTGACTTGAAAACAATTTTTTTCTGCTTCGGATAAAGCGTATAAAAATACTGATTTTTTCAAAAAAAAAAAAAAAAAAGACTCCACACTTTGTTCTATTAGAAAAGACCACTAAATCCACAAGGAGCCCAATGAATTCTACTCAAACTGATGGAACATAACATCATTTACCCCCTTCACATATTCATTTCTTCAGAGGTCATTTTACAGATTGAGCAGCAGTAAGGTTATTTTAGAGTTTTTATTGTGTTTCAGATTCAACATTAGAAGGAAATCCCAGAAGAATTAGGCTATCTTGCAATTATAGCATGAAACGCTACCAGAATGCCTAGTAATAATAGCTTCCGACAATAATGGATGGTTATTGAAAGAGAATTCTACCTCCTGTAGAAATAGTGGAGAATCAATAAATTATTATTCTATAAATTATTAAATCTATAGACAAGATAACCATGAGTTGAGTTCCTTCTCATTAATTAATTAAATGAGGACATAAACTCATTGTTATTGTCTGTCTATTAATTTAATAATGTATTGAATAATGGATACTGCTAATACAAAGTTGAACAGGATGGCATCCATCTTCAATGCTATTTCCACACTAATGAGCTTGACACTACATTATTTACTCTACCCTTTTCTCAAATATCTATATTTAGCTTTGAGAAGAAGATTTGTCTGGACTTGTAAATCAAGCACATAAGTTATTTCCAAAAATGTTGTGTTCCATCATAATGGATGCATCTTTTAAATTCATTTTAACTGTGATTCAAAACAAGAAGCCAATTGGGTGAGTTGAATGGACCATGCTGACTACCCCAATTTAAAGCTATAATCCTATTATGGAGAGCTTGACAGATGTTTTCCTAAAATATACTTAATACATCACATTATGAGTCTAACAGTTGTTAGAAAGTGAGGTTAGGAGTAAATACAGAATTATATTCTTGCCTCAGTAAGTGATGTTGGGTAAGTCAGTTTAAACTCTTACCCCTTTCCAAAAAGTGGAAATCAGATGTATTTCTTAATTTTTTGAAGCTATTGGAGATCTATTTGAAAAGCAGTTGATAATTGCTAATAATTATTTCTAACAGGGAAAATGTGATGCCAGATGTAGCTGTTATTTTTTATACAACATTCTGATTAAACTGATTTTACTAGAAGTATAAACTATCATGTGTAGCAGAAGTAATTTAATGTTATTTACAGTGCTTCTGGAAACATCTCATTTTATAGCCATGTCAATAACTCCATGATGCTGTGGTGCTATTCATTAAATACTAAACCAAAGGACGCAAACGCTCACTTGTCACAGTGACCCATAGCTCATGTTGTGCACAGCACAGAATGACTCCTGCAAGTCACATTGATTCTGTGTTATCACATGCAACAAATGATCTTGAAAAATCACATTCAGTAGATAAATTACATAAGTGCATTTAATTTAATTCACATGCTTCTCTGCAATAAAGTAAGGAGATATCAAAAAACAAGTCACATTTGATTTTATGTTTCTTTTAGCTAAAATGATTAATCACAATGTTATTTTTACAGCTAGGTCATCGCCCACATGCAGTCACAAAGATCTCAAATGGAAAAGGAAGTTGTGAAAATTCACCACAGAGAAAATCAACTGAGCTAAAACTAACTTGGATCTAAGCAAGTGAAAAAGATGGAGAACAACAAAGATCAAGCATCAGAGCTTAATGATTTAAATATGAGGACAAATTTTTATTTTTGTTTTTATGTAAGTAAATAGGGGCCTGTAAAGAAACTGCAGGGCAACAGTGATTTTATCATACAGTGGGAGTCAATAAGAACTAACAATCATCACCTCAGGTACCTGCAGTAATTCTGATATATTTCTATACTTGCACAAATAGGGCCAAGGTTTCAGTTCAGCAAAGCATTAAAGCATGTGCTTCAGTCCATCACTATTCAGCAAGGCAATTAAACATGTGCTTAACTTTATGTACTTTGGGACATAAGCATGGGCTTAAAGTTTTGCTGATTAGGGATGACTTGCTTGACTGGAATTCAAATTCTGAAGTCCTCATCCACACAAAATCCTTGAAATCAATAGAAGATTTTCTTGAGTACAGGCTTCAGAGTTGGACCTTCACAGTCCAATAGCAAATACTGTATTTTGAGTGGTGCCCACTGATATGCTCAGTGGTGGATGTTCACTTTGACAAAATTAACACAATGATTGCTTCAAGATATTGCACCTAGAAGCAAAAATAAGGGGACTGATCCTGCAACCAGCTTACAGGTAAATCTCCCAGTGAAGTCAACTGGAGTTGTGCTTGTTACGGAATGTAGATTTGTACCTTAAATGGTCCCAATGCAACTCCTATTGAAATCCATGGAAAGATTTCTATGGATTTAATGGGGAGTAGGAACAAGTCTGATAAGAGCACCAGAATGTGGCAGCAGAGAAAAGGAAGCTATAGGGAAAGCAATTGTAGCATCATGGGTATCCAAAGGATAAAATAACCCAATCAAATGACATGCAGCCAAAGCCCTCACACACCAAGGGCTGCCTCTCCTAGACCTGGCAACAGGTAGCTTCACCTGCCAAAAAAGGATTACTTTGTTTCAGTTCCTGTTTCCCAGCCCTTATCTCAAACCACACTCACCTGTATCCCACTCAGTGAAGGAAGGGAAGCATATTACACAATATTGAAATAGGGTTTAAGGAAGTGGAGAAGAATACACAGAGAATAACTCTTGCATACTTACATTTGTAGGCCTAGGGCCCTGGAGATTGCTCTTCTAGGCTGAAATTTACCCCTTTGCAGAGTCAGTACAAAGTCAATGCAACACTTAACTTCTACTTAGCCCCTATTTTTGAGAACCTAAATGATGCATAAGCTTTGTGCTGTCCATCTGCAAAGGGATGACTTTCACCCCCAGAGCAGAATTCTTTGCTTCTGTCAGCTGCAGTGTGGAGGAGCCAATGCAGACTATTCTAAACATGCAACGAAATTCTGACCTGTGAATCAAAGAGGAAAATTTTGACCATTAAAGAGACGAGTTTTATTACTGAATATATGTTTTCATGGTTGTAAAATGCATATAATATTACATATAAAATCAATACATGAAATGCTTTTTAAAAAAACATGGGCTGGAAAGAGAATGAAACTAAACTGGAAGAGTGGCACCCTAGTATGTGAACCAGGAAAGGATAGGTGGGTAGCAACAGAGTGATTTATTATAATAATGGAGGAGAAATATACTTACCCTGTCATAAACTCATGGGCAATCTATTTTTCTCTTATGCTAATCATAAATCACCATTTTGCTTTTATGCTTGAAAAGAAACACCTCATAGTACCTGAGGCTGTAACAAGGGGAAAAAATGGTTTTCTTCCAAAGGTCAAGACTGAAATTCATAGAAATTTCCATTTTTATACCACCTGGATACAGATAATACAGTACAGTATTTAGATCCAGATCCCACTGTTCATGGCCCTGGTGACAGAAACTCCACTAAGGGTGTGAGGTTTAAATAAGGAAATGTCAATGCCCCATTCAGACAGAACTAATTTGCCATGAGATCTGTTAGCGATTTAAGTGCCTACCTTTGTGTGTGTGTGTGTGTGTGTGTGTGTGTGTGTGTGTGGTGTATCTTCAGTATTGAGTAAGAGTAAGGGCAAATCTACACTGAAAACCTACATCTGCATAGCTGGAAAAATCCACATCCCTGAGTGATGCAGCTATTCTGACCTAATCCCCAGAGTAGACAGAAGAATTTTGTGGACCATAAGAATGGCCATACTGGGTCAGACTAAAGGTCCATCCAGCCCAGTATCCTGTCTGCTGACAGTGGCCAATACCAGGTGCCCCAGAGGAAGTGAACCTCACAGGTAATGATCAAGTGATCTCTCTCCTGCCATCCATCTCCACCCTCTGACAAACAGGCTAGGGACACCATTCATTATCCATCCTGGCTAATAGCCATTAATGGACTTAACCTCCATGAATTTATCTAGTTCTCTTTTAAACTCTGTTATAGTCCTAGCCTTCACAACCCCCTCAGGCGAGGAGTACCACAGGTTGACTGTGTGCTGTGTGAAGAAGAACTTCCTTTTATTTGTTTTAAAGCTGCTGCCCATTAATTTCATTTGGTGGCCCCTAGCTACTGCCTTTTGGGAAGGTGGATTAACTACAGTGATGGGTCATTACAGTAAGTGTCCACTCTGAAGCATGACAGTGGCCTGGTAGCAACACTATATCTGTGACACTGAAGCTTTTTAAGTGTAGACATAGCCTAAATATTTAGAGCAAGTTTTGTTAAAGAAAACCAATAATCAGGTGGAGAAAAATCCCATTTATCTAACTCTATGTACAAAATTAAGAGGATATGAGTTAAGTATCGATGAAAAGTCTAAACTGTAGTTTGATTGCCGCCAGCCAATCCACCATTAGTCCAACGGGGATATGCACAGGCCAAATTATTTTCAGTCAGAGTTTTGTGTGAGGACTACAGGATTGGGCCCCATGTTATTAACAGAAGTAGCTCAATCAAAGTACTTTACTAGACCTGTCATTCTTGCCACTATCTGCAGAAGTGGCTTGGGATCCAACTACAGTAGAATTAATTTTGGTTTATTGTATTATAGTTATGTTCTACTCTCCTTTGCAGGCTGACAGAGGAAAGATATTTCATATCCAATGTGACATTCCTGAGTGATCTTATGTCCTATTAATGCCATGTTAGCTCTCCTGAGCTTCCTTGTCTGATTAAGAAGGGAGGAGTAAATTGGTCATAATTATAATTTTTGTCTTCCTCCCACTGAGCAATGTGAAGGATAGTTTGACACAACAGTATAACAACTAAAATTCTTTCATGAGCATGTTTCTGTTTTTCTAAGAGATAACCATCAGGTAGACTCAGAAGAGGATTATGATCCGTGGTTCTCCTGGCTATCTGGAAGAACAGCACAAGATTATAAAACAGTCTTATATTGAACAGGAACCAAAATGGGGAACGGCAGGAAGAAGCGGGAATACACAAACCCGTTGTTTTAATCTAGGAACAGACTCATCTGATTAATGTTTTTCTGGTTTTACAGGTCATTTTGTTTAGCTAGGAGGAAAAGTTTGGTTAAACATGTGGATGTACTGCAGTGTCAAGGTGTGTCTACACTGGAATAAAAGACCCGCAACCTCAGGGGCTTAAGCGCAAATGTCTATACAGCAATTTTACAGCCTCTCAGACCAAGCCCCATGAGTCTGAGTCAGCTGTCATGGGCCAGCCACAGGTGTTTGTTTACTGTGTAGATGTACCCTCAAAGAGCACAGGAAAGCAGAGTCAGCTCCACCCACTCCAGCTCTCACCCTCCAATTGCCACATTCTCTTAAAACCTTTTCCCCAAGGCATCAAGACTCCTCCTACTGGATTCCAACCTTCTCTTGGTATAATCTGATTACCTTTTAACCACAGCTACCCGGTTTAGCTTTAGGGGAGATTGATCAGGGTCTCCAAGACACCCAATTTTCACTAAAATTTTGTACTTTTATATAGTGTTAAGCATCTCCAAGGGCCATGTTTTAAAGTGTATTTAGATGCCTAGTGAAAATCCCCCTAGGATCATATATGAGTCTTTAGGCCTCTACGCAAAATGGGTAAGTATTTTTATTCCCATTTTACTGAAGGAGAAATTGAGGCAGAGAGCGGTTAAGTGACTTCTCCAAGATCATATAGTAGGACAGTGACAGACCTGGGGCTAGGTCTCCTGACTTCCAATCTTATATGCTAACCAGTAAGCATGCAGCCTCCTAAAAGGGGGCATTGTGTAGCATTGCATTATATTGAGTCCTGTACTATGATATCATCCCAAGAAGTAATGTGACAGAAGATCCAGGAATTGTCATTCCTGACAGCAGTACCCAGAAAGGTTTGGCAACAACTCATGAAGTCCAAGTACCGTATCTATTCATGGGCCTCTACATTTCTTTGTACAGGTACTGAATTTCTCTCAACTGATTTGGCTGTTTCCATTTTTTTTTAATAGAGCTGAATGAAATTTTTCAACTGAAGCTGCTGCTGCTTTTGGGTGGGGGGGGGCAAAAGATATGGATTGGACAACACCAAAACGTTTCATGAATTTGTGTCAATTTTGCCAAACTTTTAGGTTAAAAAATTCCTAAAATAAAAATAAAATAATAAATAAAACTTTTAGGTTAAAAAATTCCTAAAATAAAAAAATAAATAAAATAAATGTTTTATTTTAGCTTTTTTTTAACTAAATGTTTTTATCTTTTTATTCAAAATGACTTTTTGTTTAGAAATTTCCTTTTAATTTTATCTTTAAAGAATGCTCAAAATCAAAATGAAATGTTTTGTTCATTCCAAACTAATTGTTTTCATTTTTCAATTTGCCAAAAACTTTGAATATTTTTTTTTGTTTTGACCCAAAACAAAATTCTTTTTCCTTTTTTAAACAATTGCCAGCACACTCAAAAAATCTGTTATTTGCCAACCTCTGCTTTTTAGTCTGTTTCTAATAAAGATAAGTAACTTGAAGAAGTCAGGCAAAATAATTAAGGTACCGAGAAAGTTTGCCATATCAGATAATATTAGGGTTGGAAGAGACCTCAGGAGGTCATCTAGTCTAACCCCCTACTCAAAACAGGACCAACACCAACTAAATCATCCCAGCCAGGGCTTCATCAAACCAGGCCTTAAAAACCTCTAAGGATGGAGATTCCACCACCTCCCTAGGTAACCCATTTCAGTGCTTCACCACTCTCCTAGTGAAATAGTGTTTCCTAATATTCAGCCTAGACCTCCCCCACTGCAACTTGAGACCATTGCTTCTTGTTCTGTCATCTGCCACCACTGACAACAGCCTAGTTCCATCCTCTTTTGAACCTCCCTTCAGTTCAAAGCTGCACAGTTGAAGGCTGCTATCAAATCTCCCCTCATTCTTCTCTTCTGCAGACTAAACAAGCCCAGTTCCCTCAGCCTCTCCTCATAAGTCTTGTGCCCCAGCCCTCTAATCATTGTTGTTGCCCTCCGCTGGACTCTCTCCAATTTGTCAACATCCCTTCTGTAGTGGGAGGACCAAAACTGGATGCAGTACTCCAGGTGTGGCCTCACCAGTGCCGAATAAAGGGGAACAATCACTTCCCTCAATCTGCTGGCAATGCTCCTATTAATACAGGCCAATATGCCATTGGCCTTCTTGGCAACAAGGGCACACTGCTGGCTGACATATCCAGCTTCTCGTCCACTGTAATCCCCAAGTCCATATCATGCTTACCACTTTCTGTGTATTAACTGGTGGGGTACAATTTGGGGGTGTCTTGTGTCCCATGCACTATTATTCATGCAACATCATGGGACATGCATCAAATTGGCAAAAGGCCTTTATTTTGGAGAAGGCTTCACTCTTCTGCTCTAGAATATTGGCTATTTAAACTATAAAAGCTATTTTAGAGATGATATGCAAACAGAATGAAGAAAATGGGATTACATTTAGAATAATACACCCTAAATGACATGCACAAGAGCTGTGTTTAGTCTGAATCAGAAACATATCTTGGTGTGTCTCAAGTTCCCTGAAGTTGTTGTTGAAATGTATTATTTTTATCTAGAGGCCCCAGTCAGAATCTGTTTCTTGTTGTGCTAGACTCTCAGGTGGTTTCTTGGTCCTGTTTTCAGGCAAAGGAGTTTTATAGGGGAAGTGTGGAATCTGGGTCTAATAGCAGTGAGTCTGCAAAGAGCCAGCCTGGAGGAAGATGGGGTGAGATGTACCTCTGTGCTTTAGAGAGCAGCCTGCTTTCTCTCTGTGTGTTTTTTGGTGCTTATGTGTTAGAGGTCTGGGTTCTTAGAAATACAGTAGTGTTAAAATGCTCTTTCTGAAAGCTTGCAATGTATGTTTTTACCCAGCTTCATTATTTGTATGCCATGAACATAACAAAGACATGTAGGTTCTCATATTAACAACAGTTAATTAGGGCTAGATTGACCCTTTCCCAGCATAGCCATGCAGAGAATACTATAGAGTAAGGATGTCTCCTCCAACTCTGCAAAGTTACATTAGGGATATCCTGGGTCTAGGTCTTGTGCAGCATGCCAGAGTTTTACAACTATTGCTCCCACCCACAAGCGAGTGGGTGGAAAGTACTAGGAGCAGCAGGAGCCATGGCTCCTTTCCCCCTTGCTAGCTTGTGGAGCTAGTTGGATAGCTAAAGACAAGTAAGCTTCACTCCTTTCTCTCTGGTGCAAGAATGATGCCCTCGGTGGAATCATGTCACAGTTCCTCCAAGGGCTACTCCTAGGGCAATGCAGCTTATGCATCACTCTTTACTCAGGGCAGTGCCTGAAGGCACAGTGTAACCCTTAATTTGTAATAAACAAGATATACTGTAATGTTACTGGTTTCAGAGTGGTAGCCGTGTTAGTCTGTATCAAGAAAAACAATGAGGAGTCCTTGTGGCACCTTAGAGACTAACAAATTTATTTGGGCATAAGAAAGCTTATGCTGAAATAAATTTGTTAGTCTCTAAGGTGCCACAAGGAATTCTCTTTTTTATTTTGTAATGTTACTACTAACTACGCTGTAGTAATACTAATATTCTGGAATGTACTGTAATTAATACGAATATATTCAAATAATGCACATTTTAAGTGACAGCAAAGAATGCATTTTTGAAGTGCTGCAATATCAACTGTCCTCTTGTATTAGCAGTTTGACACTGAAAATGCTCACCAGAGAAAGTACCTTTCTCTTAGCTCTCAGCACAGTAAATGTCCTGAGGAATCTCGAGAAGTAAGTCAGAAGACATTTTTTCCCTGCAGCAGCTAGGAAAACCTCAGGGACATTTGAATATGGTAATTTGTTGGCTGTAGAAGGAAGCCCATGTGGTTTTTTTGTTTTTGTTTTTTTTGGTCATGTAATTGTTTTGGATAACATGCTAATCTTCAAGTTTCAACTGTCCATTATACAAGACCATCATGAAATTAAAAGAACCATTGACAAATAGTAACAATAAATATGTCCTTGGAATGATGAGACACCATGAGCCTCTGCTTGTAAGCCCAGCAAACATTTACCAATGTATTCTGGAAGAGGAGTTCTATTTGTTTTTCTTTAATATAATGAATTTCTTCCTACCTGCTGAGGCTGTGTGTCTGTTGGAGCCCTATCTAGAGAGCTCTGGCTCTTGAGTTCAAGATGTAGCAGCTCATGCTTTTAATTCTGGAGACCTCTGGTTCAAACCCTAGTGTGTCAGCCAAGATGGCAGCTGTCATAATTGCATAGGCCACCTCTCTCTCCATTCATGGTGCTATAACATCCGTATGGCAACTACTTCTGGAGAAAAGTATTATTATGAAAGTGTAGGCTCTGTGCAGCTGCTGGAAAAAAGGAAGGGAAGCCTGCACCATGTGACCAGCCAGTGTCTGTGGACCAACAGTGCTTCCTGGATCCCATTTGGGAAATGAACACTAAAGAATAAGGCATTCTCTGTGTGTATATTTAAAGCTTACAACTCTTTATGTTTAAATACCTCCCATGATTATTAGAAATTTTAACTGGTTTTCTAATCAAGATAAGCTTTATGCCCAATACAGCTATGTGTTTCCTATTTCCTGTTTAAAGTTTGCTATCTGTAATGAATTGGGTGCTATTTACCCAGGGGAAAAAATCACCTGCTGAACTTCAAAGAGAACCTGCACAACTTTTCTGTAGCTTCACAAATCTTGGGTAAATTGTCTCCCAGTTCCATCTGCACACATTCAATTTGACTATGCCCAATCCTGGTTTTGCAAGTGGTAAGAATTATTCTGTAGAAGTCTCAAAAGTAATGGTAAATTGGTGTTTAAACAAGACTTACACAGAGTAGAAAGAGTGCACTGGGATGCCTAAGGAAGTAAATAACTGGAATGGATTGTTTTTATAGCCCAGAAGAAAAAGAGCCTTTGGGGCAGTTTTGAATGGAGAGAAGTAACTTGGCAGATCAGAATATAATTTAGTGCACAAAAAATACAAAGGAAAGGTGGGAGAATTTATCCACATCAAACACTACTTTATTCATCTCGGGCCTAATCTTGCTCCCATTGATTCCTTGCATTTTTCATTACCCAAACTAGCAATAGATTAATCCTGTATTGAACAGACCCACCAATCCAGAGCACAAACTCTGTAAGGGTCCCTACATTTCTGAGAATGGGAGCATCAGGTCAATCTGAGTTTGAACTCCAAAGGAGTCCAACTGCCTGTCACTTTTCTTTCGTAGTATCCAAAATTTCAAAAGCAGTCCTCATACTCCACGGGGACTACCATGTGTGATTTGTCCACTGCATGACCCGGGATTGGAAATTGCTGGTTTTGGTCAATCCAGGTTTTAAATTTCCTGATCCAGTTGGTGTAACAGGTATGTTCATGTAACCCTCTATCATTGCCATACTTCTGAGAACCAAAATAAAAAGCAAATGTAATGCTTATCCATATGGGCTTATCTATAACAAAACCATTCCCAAGAGCACAAATAAACTCTGAAACCAATAGGCCAAATTCAGAGGTGATGTGTTAGCGAATGTGAGCTCCGTGTTGGTAAATGGGTGTGAGTTCAATTTAATCTAACATAGCAGGAAGGAAGTGTGAGTTATTTTAGAGGTTGCCTATTCTAACTCACACCTTTTTGTGTCCCCCTGCTAGTTGCTTTTGCTGCCCTCACTTATGACCCCTCTATTGGTTAAATTACATATGATCTTAGAATTCCTTGTGCTCACTTAGGGCTTGTCTACGACCTAATCTACACTTAAATTTTAAGTTGACATAGGGACATTACTCAAAGGTCTGAAAAAATCCACCCACCTGAGTGATGTAGTTATGTCAACCTCACCCCTAGTGTAGGTGCAGCTAGGTTGAGGGAAGAAAGTTTAGCTCCCGTCATTTCCTACGCTGACAGAAAAACCCCATCCATCAGCGTAGGCTACATCTATGCCAGCAGAGCTACTGCACTGTAACTATGCCAGTAAAGTCTCTGTAGTGTAGATATGGCCTACATGAGGACACTCAGGGAAGTTAAGAAGAATTAACTAAAAGTATGAAGTTAATATGCATTAGTTACAGTGCACAGAATTGCTATGTAGATGGTCTCATTCAGAAGTAAAGTGGCCTTATTTCTTTTTAACTGGCCTGGTCTACACTTAAAATTTAGGTAAACATAGCTCTAGTGCTCGGGGGTGTAAAAAATCCACATGTCTGAGTACCATAGAGATGCTGACGTGATCCCTGCTGTAGACGCAGCTGGATTGACAGTAGAATGCTTCCATTGACCTAGCTGCTGTTGCTCAGGGAGATGATGTTCCTTTAGTGGCAGAAAATCCCTTTTGGTCACTGTAGGCTGCATTTACACTATGGAGTTTTGTTGGCATAGCTACAGTGCTGTAGCTGTACTGTTACAGTCTCTGTAGTAAGAAAAGGAGTACTTGTGGCACCTTAGAGACTAACAAATTTATTAGTGTAGACCTGGGCTTAATACTAGGAGATTCAGAAGCAAAGTGTCCTTAGTTCACTAACTTAGGGCAAGTCTACAATACAAAATTAAGTTGACCTGAGTTACGTCAACGTATAGCCACCACAGTAATTATATTGCTTTTGCATGTCCACACTACGCTCCTTGTGTCAGGGGTGCTCCTCACCAGGAGCACTTGCACCAGTTTAACTGTTGGTGTGGGTTTAGGTTTCTGAAAAGCAGCAACAGTAGATATAAGCGATGCATTGTCTACACTGACACTGCATTGATATAACTATATTGACCTAAGCGCTATGCCTCTTGCGGAGGTGGAGTTAAGTTGGTGTAGTGGGTGAGTTATATTAGTGGGAGATACATTTTAGTGTAGACACTTACAGAGTTAGGTCAACATAAGTTGCCTTACATCAACCTAACTCTGCAGTGTAGACTAGGCCTTAAATTTAGGGGATAAAATAAATTAAGCCCACTTCTGAATGAGGGAGTCCACCCAGGGTGTTAATATGCTTTAACTAGTATACTTTAACTTCTCACCTTTAGTTAACTCCTCTTAAACTTCCCTGAATGTCCCTGTGTAGACAAGCCCTTAGAGTCTGAGGAACAAATTCAAAGGTGGTGCATAAGGATCACTCTAATGCCAGGGCCAGCCACACTGTGAGAGCACAGTTAGTACACATGGCTAACTCTGGCAGCATCACTGCCTGGCGGAGAGAGTCATAGCTAGCTGGGTGTGTGTGTGAGGGGGAAAGCACAATAATAGCCTGTCGTCGGGGTGGAATGAGTATAATACTTAGGAGGCAAGAATAAAAATAGGGGAATTTTTTTTGTTTATGGAAAGTTGAGCCTAAGAAAAGGGTTCCAAGTGTTTTAAACTTTACATTTAACCACATTGGGGAAACTGGCCAAGTGGGTCCATATTTTTTTCCTCTGTTGGTGTATATATACACTGTATATTCATCTGAACCAGCTTTGAATTTCCCTCTCGTATCTGCATGATTCAGGCTGAGTCTGCTGAGGCTTTGTTTACCACAACTCAGATATAAAACAGCTGTTATGCTTCTGGATTTTTGTAACATATTTAATATAATTATGTTGCGTACCATTCACTGTTCCAATCTAATTTTTGCAGGGATGTTTCTCTTGTCATGGTTTAGTCAGCATCCTCTTTCCTCTGCATAGTTGAAGTTAAAAGCTCCCTTTCTACACACAAGATATTCACTTGCATTTTCCTAATGGAGAAATTTTTTTTTACAAGAAATGTTGGCCCCAAAACATCCCCCATTGCACACACGTACACACACATGCTCACACAGAGTTCTGTGTTCAAAATCGGAGGCCGAATTGTCAATGAGTCACTGTAAATATCTAATTCTGTTAAATGCCCTCCAGATGAGATTTAGATCAAATTAAAGGATGACAGGAATTTTAATTCGGAGTTCAGAATAACAGGTTTATAGCAGTTTATTGACCACCTAACAGAGGACACAATTTCTTGAGTGGTACATGAGGTAATTGTTTTAAAATTTTCTTTCAAAGAAGTAGATTTAATTGTTTAGTGTAAACCGCACTCCATTTGGTTTTGATTCATTATAAATGTTTTGGCTTCTTTCTGCAGGCTTAATGTGCTATTGACACTTGTACAATGGTTTGAATGAATTCATCCTACTCTTTCCTTGTATTTGTTAATCACCTGCTGATCCACTATTTCCTCCACTCTTTCTTCTTGTGTTAAAAGTTGCTGACCTCACCTCATCTCTTCTTTACACAACACAGGTCAACTGGAAGCTTGAAATTCATCTCACCTCTTTTCTTCTCCCTCCACCCAAGAAAAAAGCTGATGGCAGGAGTTTGAATGTTTATGTATGAAATTTACATATTCATGAAAATAAGGTCTTTTGAGTAATGGAAACTAGCATGCAGAGTTGTATTCACATTACAGAGTCTACAGCTTATGCACACGCAATCCGATTGTTAGAGGAGTGTCCATATTGAGGATTATGGTCTCCTAGCAATTTAAATATGCTTTACATAAAGAACAACAATACTTTACATCTGTACATCACCTTCTAAAAGATGATCTCAGAGCATTTTATCAATATTAATCAAGCTTCACAACCACCTCCCTCCCACCCTGTGAGTTAGGTAAACCGGATGACCCTTATTTAAACTGATGAGAAAATTCACACACAGTACGGTTAAGTGACTTTCCCGTGATTACACAACCAGTCTGTTACAGGGCCAAAAATAGAACATGCATCTTCTAACCCTTAAACAACTCCTTAATCACAAGACCAGAGATATCTGAGAAAGTACTACACTGGCTATTACTTTTACTACAGACTTTTTTTAACTACTAAACACATTCCAGCAAAAGCTTGCAGCAGTAGCCCATTGATTTCCAGAGTACAACAGACTGTCATACACTGTATCTTTTAAAACTCCTGAGGAATTAACCTTTTACATGAATGATGAAGTTATAAACCTCAGGAATCTCAGATTTCCATTCTCCTTCTATTCCTTGACTCTATCAGATTTTCAAACTCATTCAGGGACGCTTCTATCTTTACCCTCTTCCACAAATTCACCCTTAATCTTACAGTCTCTCCATTATTCCATCTGTGATGCCAATGTCAGCAGTCATTTCATAGTTGAGAGTGGCACCTTTCTCTCCAGAGCATCATCCATGACATGTTTCTCTATTACCTGCTGGATTATTAGAGATTTTGTTTCCTTAATTTCATTCTTACCTATTAAGCTGCTCTGATTTTGTTACTGACAATGGATACACCTCAATTTTAGACCTCTTCACGCTTGTAGCCACCGTAGTCCTCTAATATTCTCTGTCTCATCCATCTTGGTCGTCACATTCCTAAATTTGATCTTTGGTATCCCTTTTGTGTTAATACCTAATCTATACTTGTGCACTAATGTCAACTTTCCCTAATTTACTGATCACCTCATCCTCACTAACTTCTTGCTCCAACACAGTTTTACCCAAGTGAATGTATCTGAAATTGGTATCCTAATAATTGGCCGGAAGAACATCTCCCATGAAAACTCCACCAGCTCACTGCTTCACTCTAATATCACTTTTGGCCCTATTGTGATGACCATATGCTGCTGATACACAATGAACTCTCTAGCCACATTTCTCTAGCCTTTAATTCTGCCTATTGTCATCCCTGAAGTGTTGCCCATATCGGACACTACCCTGTCGCTACTCTTGCTAAGCCCCCTTTGTCATGAACTTCCACTTCATCATGAAACAGAAGCTTCTCTTCTTTTATATTTTAAAGCACCAAATCACCAACATTTCATCTGTCCGAAATGTACCAGAAACAGGGATTATACATCACCTGAATCCTCAGAAATATTACCTGACTTTATATCTTAAAATCCAATGCAGAATCTTATTCTTCTTGTGCTCTACAAAATCCTACATAAATTTTCTCTCGTCCCATTTCCAGCCTCTCTAATGTCCTCTCTTTCAGCACTTTCTTTGCTTTTCTCACCACACTGCCCCATTATCTAGAGATCTGTATGTCCTAGCTCTCTAATAATATAGACAAGTCCTGTTTCATGAGCCTCTTTTTCCCATGCTCCATTATTTTCCCTGAAAGTTGGCCATTGTATCCCTTTTGTTCTTCCCTACACCAGAAAACACTAAATATTCCAATGTCATCTACATAATTGACCATGTTTTGCATTTATTGTCCAAAATTCTAACTGGCCCTTGCATCCAATGGTGGGTGAGACACTAGGAGCCTTCCATCTCTTGTTTTGCATCATCATGTATGGCCCAGAGACTATCACAGTCTCGACAATCAGGGGACCACAAGGACTACTCTCTACGTGTGCCCCAAGGCTAGAGGATGCAGAATGCAGACAGGATTATGGTCCCTCGCCCTTCCACCCTAGGGAGAGAAGACTGTACAGAAGCAGCTCTACCTACAACTTGTGCATATACTGAGTTGCTCTCCCATAGTAACTTCTATTACACAGGAACTATATTTCCCCTTAAAGTTCCTTCTGATTGTTACAGTCTGCACCGTGATCCCTGATGTTCATCAGAGGGCACAATCTAGCCTCTTCACCATCCCCATTCAGGGTTCTGCCTACTGGGTACAACATTGCTCTTCTTTCTAAGCATTTGATTCTTATATTAGTTTCTCAGAGACACTAAGATTTTGATAGAAATTGGAACTTCTTATATATTTTTGTTTGGCAAAGCTAGCCTTTAAATTGCAAAACAATATCCTACTGTACTATTAACTTGATCCTGTACAAAATGTCATTCATTCATATATTCCAAGGTCAAAAAGGACCATTGTGATCATCTAATCTGACCTCCCATATAACACAGACCATAGAATTTCCCCAAAATAAGTCTTAGAGCAGATCTTTTTAGAAAAACATCCAGTCTTGATTTCAAAATGGTCAGTGATGGAGAATCCACCACAACCCCTGGTAAATTGTTCCAATGATTAATTACTCTCACCATTAAAATGTATGCCTCATTTATAGTCCGAATTTATTTCATTTCAACTTTCAGCCATTGGATCGTGTTATATCTTTCTCTGCTAAACTGAAGTCTTATCAAATATTTGTTTCCTACATAAGTACTTATAGACTGTCAAGTTATCCCTTAACCTTCTCTTTGTTAAGTTAAATAGATTGGGTTCCTTAAGTCTAGTGCTCTGGGGCAGGTTTTCTAATGTTTTAACCATTCTTATGGCTCTTCTCTGAACCCTCTGCCATTTATCAATATTCTTTTTGAAGTGTGGGCACCAGAACGGCTCAGAGTAGTCCAGCAGTGGTCACACCAGTGCCAAAGAGAAAGGAAGGTAGGGAGAGAAAGAAAGAGAACTCCTTGGGTGTGTTTGCTCCTCACGTTTATAGTCTAGTCACCCTTTGAAATGCATTTTCCTGGGGGTTATCCCTAGATAAAGTTCCCTCCTGCTGTGAGGACAGAGACATGGAGTCTAGTGGTGAAAGAGGTTCCATGTTGTTTGCTAAAATGAAGATCAATCTGTTCCTGCCCCCACTTGGTTGCCAAATAATGACCACTTGATAGGTGATTGCCAATCAACTTTGACCTCTGGCTAGAGGCACTAACTCGTCCTTTGTCTAATAGGAACTGGTTTACCCCCACTTGCTGTCCTGAGGATCCTGTTTGCTACTTTTATTTAAATTGAGGTAAACACAGTTCTTTATTTAGGATAGACATGTTTAACAATTTCTGCCTGGTCAATGTTACACGGGTTTGAATATGTGACAGCATCACACAGGAATTCATAACTTTACATATATTTTGCTACACACGTTTCACCATAATATTATTGACCAGCAAGTTATTAGTTCTCAAAAGATATCTCACAAGGCATATTTTGTACAAAGATTATTACAGTGGTGTGTAGCATGGGAATAAAGGGGTGCATTCAGTCACAGCCTCTAACACACACAGGTTGCAAATCAATATTGTACAGCCATCCCCTGCACCTACATTTGCAACCAGTGACAGCACTCAGTCCACACAGGATCTGTGTGCCATTTCGCCTCATTCTTGAGTGGTAGCTGTCTTTGCAGTCATCTTAACTATATGAAGGGGCTTGATTGTTCCTTTTGTTGAGCCCGAAAGAGGGGCTTGGCACAGCCATTGGCTTTAACTAGGTCTGTGATTGTTTTTGGATCTGACACCTATTCCTGGTGGCAGCCATTAGAACCTTTCAGCACAGCAATATAAATAATTTAATAAACCAACTTTCAGTACTTTAAAGAGGCTGGGCCAGATGCTCAGCTAATATCAGTGAAGACCTGAGCCTTAGTCTCCCACCTCTCAGGAAAGTGCTCTAACCACTGAGCTATGAGATATTCTGTTGTGGAGTGCTGCTCCCTCAATCCCTCCTGTTGAAACTGTTCCATTCTGGATGAAAGGGTGAATGGAGCAAGGGAACTGGACCCTGGGTCTTCCATCTCCTAGGTGGGTGCCCTAACCTTTGGATTATAGAGTCATTTTTTCTCTCTCTCTCTGAACCAATTACTTTTCTACTGTAGATAAATACTTAAATAGTCATTCCCCAGGATGGGAAATTGTGGTAGGGAAGACAAGAAGGTTTGATGATTTCAAACCAAAATAAATCCTATCATAAATGTATATCAAATCTATCCAGCAACCCGTATCAGTTGTATTTGCATTTGAAAGCCATATAAAATAGCTTGGGATAGAGTGAATTGATTCTTTTAAACATCTTGGTCTAACCATCTTCACTAAATGCGCAGAAATTTTGAAGGTTTTTAAGCATTCACTCTCATATCAGCAATTATTATATGCAGGCACTTCCAGGTTTAACACTTGATCCAACTCCTGTTGCAGCTAATTCAAAGCCTCCCAAGTTGGGGTTTGGGAAAAAAAAAGCAGTGTGCTGAGTCAACTTCTCTTCATCCTTGTAATGGAGCTTATTAGTCAGATAACCAAGCTAGTGGAAACAGAGAAAACTAATCTATGCTGATGATTTGTCCCTTTTGGCTGACAGCAAAGAAGTAATGGTAAATATGAATCAGAGTGGGTATCTGTGTTTGAGGATCACAGATACCCACTCTGATGATGAAGATGAAGAAAACTAACATGATTCAAGTGGAAGAAGAGATGTTGATTGAAGTTTCAGGAGAGAAGCTGAATAAGAATAATTACTATAGAAAATTCTTTCCTGGGTATCTGGCTGGTGAATCTTGCCCATATGCTCAGGGTTTAGCTGATTGCCATATTTGGGGTCGGGAAGGAATTTTCCTCCAGGGCAGATTGGAGAGGCCCTGGAGGTTTTTCGCCTTCCTCTGTAGCATGGGGCATGGTTGACTTGAGGGAGGCTTCTCTGCTCCTTGAAGTCTTTGAACCATGATTTAAGGACTTCAATAGCTCAGACATGGGTGAGGTTTTTCATAGGAGTGGGTGGGTGAGATTCTGTGGCCTGCGCTGTGCAGGAGGTCGGACTAGATGATCAGAATGGTCCCTTCTGACCTTAGTATCTATGAATCTATGAATCTAAGAAGGAACTTGTGTACTTGGGAAGTGCACTTAATACCATCAGAGAGAGATCTGGAGAATTGACAAGAGGAACCCAGTTTGCATAGGTGGCGGTGAAAAGGTACCAGCAGTACTGTAGGACTGGCAAATAAATAACAAACTGAAAGGAAAAAGTGTATGCTCTGTGGGTTTGTCTCTGCCTGCTCTATGGTTTGAAAACAGTGGGTCTTATGAAGATGGAAGAAAAGAAGTTATAAAGGTAGAAAATAATACACTGAGGAGAATGGCAGGCAAATGGAGGGTAGACCATGTGTGCATGGAGGAAATTAGGGGATAGATTAACTTGGGACACTTGGTGATAGATAGTCTGGAGAGCCCATGTTTTAGGTGTGCTGGACATATGATAAGAGTAGGAGAAGAATGACCAGCAAAAATAGCATGGGAGTAGAGGACATCAGGCAAGGATGTGGAAAACCAAGGATATGATGGAAAGACTCTGTCAAGAGAAATATGAAGAGAAAAGGACTGGAACTCATATGAATGCCATGGACCAAAGAAGAGACAAAAGTATCACAGTCACCTCAGACCCTATATAAATGGGGAAAGGGGTTGAGAAGTGAAGTGAAAGCCTCCCATTGACTTCAGTGAGAGTTGACTAAAGCCCTTAGATAAGATCACAGTTGACATTAAATCTCTAAACAGCCAAAAGTAGAAGAGAAGCCTTTAAAAGCCCAAATGTTGAGTATGCTGCACAAAACAGCAAAGGAGGAAGCTTGGAATGGCAGAGTGACCCTGTCTTTCATATAATAATTAACATTTCCTGTAACCTCCATTTCATAATTCAGCATATTTCTGAGGTCAATAAATTACAGTACTACAGTGCTTGATACCACCAAAGCAATGTAGGACAGGGTGAAGGACATTCTCCTCTTCATTAGTGCAGCTTTGGAAAGATGGATGTGGTAAGTGTAATATGAACATTTCCCCTTTGCCTTTGACTGAAGGTAGTGCAGCACCTCAGATAAATAAGGGAAGCATTATTGTATGGGAGTATGCAAGGGAGTTTAAAGCTTTTAATGGCTTAATAAGATTAAAGATTTACTTTAATAAGTCTGACTTATCAAGGGCCAATAAAAAAATTAAAAAATCGTACTGAATGGAAAAATGCAGTGACTGAATAAGAAAAGAACCGATCAGATTCTTAAAACCCTGGAGGCACAAACTAAAGAATGTACAGTTGTATTTTTTTAATGAAATCTTGTTATCCACACACAAAAGAATAAATATACACTAGATGTGAGGAAATCCATCAATTAAAAATAAATTCTGTAAATAATTCAGATGTACAAGCTAATTCCTTTGTGCTACATAACAGATTTCTGTGGGGACAGCAGAGTCCCTCACTTCTTAAAAAAAATAGTTCAGTCTAGTATGAGAAAGTTTAGCATCCCCTTTCCCTCCACAGCTCCTGCTTTCTCATAAAACAAAGCTAAATGAAATCCACAGTGACACATGGATGAACAGTAAAATGTGCTCTGAATTTTTTGGAATATGCCCACTGGTACAAGTTCACTGATCTATGGAATGTTAATACCTGAAGTTACCAGTGCTACAGCCTCTATCTGCAGTATTTCATTCTCTATGCACAAGTGCTGGTGACTTCAAAATTTGGGGGTTTTAAGCCCTATCAAAGGATGTGTCGGAGTGAGTAGCAATTCCAGCTTCACCATGTCACCTCAAAGGGAGACTTTCCACAGAGGGAATTAATAAGCAGTTGCTGCAATAGTCTATCAAGGAAACTGATGATACGAGCTTGAGCTTTCGTAACAAAGAGAATCAGTGAACTGTGAGTCACTAATTTACCCGGCACACAACAGCTCTTTATGAAAACCTCCTATTCTGACATTGTGGGTGCAGTGATGGATGTGATCATGGCTAGAATCAGATGGCAGACTATTCTGCTTATCTCTTCATTCTCTTAACGAGTGGGGGGAGAAGGTTGTATAGGAATACAGGAGCTGTTTAGTTAGCTGCAGATTGGCATGCCAGAAAAATTCCAATGGGTCCTCCACCCTGCAACTCTGCTGTGATTTTGCTACTGGTTAGAGGCACGGATAGTTTAACTGGTTACAAATTACATGGTGTGGTTTGTAACAGCAGCTTTTCTGCTGTCACAACTGGGCTTTTTCATCCACACTACACATGCTGCCTAAATGTGTTTTTACAAGTGCATTCTGAGACATTCTAGTCTGTCAAGCCTCAGGGGCAGATGCCTGCAGCCAGGACTATGGGAATGTTTTAATAAGTTATGCTAAGTATTGTTAGCTTCGTTCCTGTAACCAGTTAGGCACACTTATGTCACTGTAACAGGTAAAGTTAGTTCTTAGGCTATGTCTACACGACCACGTATGTAGCTCAGGGGTGTGAATAAACCACCCCCCAAGCAACATAAATTACACTGATATAAGCGCCAGTGTGGACTGCGCTATGGCAGTGGGAAAACTCCTCCTACCAACATAGCTACCATCCCTCACTGAGGGTGGATTAATTAATTTGACAGGCATTCCTCCATTGGCTTAGAGCCGCTACACTATAGAGTTTACAGCGATGCAGCTGCACTGCTGTAAGCTCTCTAGTGTAGACATAGCCTTAGTAAGAAAATTCCCAATCGAGCCCACAATCCAGAGAGTACCTTCCATGGATCTTCCCTGCTATGCAGACAGGTCCAGAGTGGGCTGGAGGTAGACCAAAGAAATGCTCCATGTCCAACCCCAGCCCCTGAGTAGTTCAGGGGCTAAAAAGTCATACGTTCTGGGGCTGTATTACTTTTCTGTTCGCCCTCATCTTGGCAGGGCTCCTCCTCTAAGAACTAAGGCTAGGTCTACACTATTAAAGCCACACTGTTAAGCAGCAGGACCCAAGCCATAATGCGCCATAGCTGCTGTGAGAGTACAGAATCTCCATGAGGATCTGAGGATAGCTGCAAAGCTTGTGGACAATCCATCCAGCCAGTTCCACTGTGGGGTATTCCCCAACCTTCAGAACACAAAGACAGGAGAAAAATCTCTGCAAGGAAAAAACATGTAGAGATTTTCTCCCCTATAACCTCCTTCCATGGGATTTCCCACACTGTAGGCAATAGAGCCAAAAATCATTTCTGGCAAAGACAACAGATTGACTATTATCATAGCGCTCATTTCATCCAGAACTTTTATTTGCTAGGATGAATCTTAGGGCTGCAGGATTTTTTTCCCTCTGATATTTTTACATGCATTTTGAACTGCAGATGGTATGCATGATTAACAAAGACAAATATCACATTTTACCTAGGTTTGTACCCATCTAGGTAGTAGGATTTAGTTCATAGCAGAGGGAATCAAATACAGGATTAGAAAATGCCATTTTTGTTCAGATAAGAGCTTGCCAACACCTGGAATTTGTGTAGGAATGTTCAAATGGGCATTGTGTAGGCTGTTTTTAGAAATAATTTGTGGTTGAATTTATTGCTCATGACTGAGTAACTAATAGAGTTGGCTGGAGATGAGGATCATGTAAGCAGGAACTGTGCAAGCTTTCCCCCCATATCTTTACACATGTAACTCAGATCTGGGATGCAACCCCTTACCCCTTGTTGTTCTACTCTGAGGTCTCTCAAACAGAGACTGACAATCATACTAGGTTGTGAGAAACTTTGTGGATGTGGTATCGTTTTTCTGAGGCATAATCAAATGACTACAGGGGACTCCAGATTTATTTTAACAGTGTCCTTCCCAGGACTCAAAGCCAGATCTCCATTGATAAAAGGAAATCCATTCTCTTTAATAAAACAATAAATATTTTCTATTTTGAAGCTGTAGACTAAGCCTTGCCACACAGCAACTTTTTACCATCCCTCTAACCACAGTTAATAAGCAGATAATCTTATCTGTGTGCCATCCCTGCTGGTGCAGTGTGGGATGGCTGTCTCCACAGAGTAACAGGTGGAGAGAGAACCTAAACACTTCAGTTCTATTCAGAAATAAAAATGGTTAATTTCCCCCCTCCCCTTTAAATTGTAGATTTGAGCCTGGTGGAATCACTACAAGATGGTACTGGTGATATATATACAAGCTTTTGATGAGATCACCTCTGGTTTCTCTTCTCAAGTGATACATTTCTCTCTAATTTCTGCAATACTGTATGAGTAGCCCTAATGATCTATGTGTACATTACTCACAATTCCCACAAGAAAATGCTAATCTCATTTAATAGGGATTCTGTTTATCATCTGGCCCAGTTAACAGTTCAAGTTAATTATCCAATTATCTAATTAATTATCCAATTATCCAGTATTGACTCACTCACACACCCTCTTTTACACACACACACACACACACACACCACCACCTCTCTCCCGTCACCATCATTTGTTGGGTCTTTTCATCACCAAATTCACTTCAGAATGGTTCTCCTTGCTTGCAGAGCAGTCCAGAGACCCATGCTACCCAACCTTGCTGACCAAATGTGCCCCAATTAACCCTCCCATTTAGTCCTTTAATCTGGGGTTCATCTCTGTCACCTGGTTCTCCAGAGGTGGGTGTGCCTCACTCATTTGTAACAAAAACAAATAGCGAGTACAGCTGGCTGAATTATTCATTGTGAATATGTTATCTGATTAATTTAGCGTGTGTGTATATGTGTTTTTTTTTGCCAGTCATTCACAAATTGATCTTAATTTAACTAAATGAATTTATTATTCAGGAGGATTCATTTACATTTATTTGTTAGGATTAAAAAAATGCAATTATATGGTTCATGAAGACTTCCAGTTACATTAGATAGTACAAAAAAGAATACAAGAGGGCCCCAAGCCTAGCGAGGGGTGTGTTTTGGCTGCTACCGTGATGGGAGAGGGAAGAAGGATGGGATGATCTGGGTCCCATGAGATATCTAGCCCCCTACAGGACTTCTGGGGTAGGTTTGAAGTCTCACGGGATTAGCACAAGGTTTGGAGCCATAAGAGCCATTTACTCAGAGCCACTACCTGTTTGCTGGTTTCTAGCCGTCAACCCTCCCTCTTCTGCCTAGCTGGATGGGACCTCAGTGGGACAGCCTCCCTGGGTTCTGCCTCCTGCTGCTGCAGGTGGGCCAACATCTGTGTGAGTTGGTGGGACCATGCCTGGATGACTACCTCAGAGCAATTTGCTTATGTGGTGCCCCATGTGGAGTGGCTCCAGGGCCAGGTCCTGGGCCAAGGCAAGGGATGCCTCCCCTTCCCTGAGGACCCTGGCAGGACTCAGGGTGTTGGGGGTTAGGAATTCCTAGGGAGGACAGTGCTGAACTCCAAGGTCTGGACAGAACCCTGGTGGGGAAACCTGGCTACCTCAGGCTGTGGGCCATGCTTACCAGGGGCTGCTTGATGCCTCTGCAGGACTTGAATTGGCGGTAGCAGCAGCAGCTGTTGGATGTGCACTTGGCTGCCTTTACCCCAGCCAAACGCTCCTCCAGGAATGAGCCCAGTCTGCCCCCTACATGTGGGGTAGAATTTAGCTGTTGACTCTGCTTTGCTGTGTTAATCTAGTTGGTTCTTACTCTGGGCCCATCACTGCTTCAGCAGGGCAATGTGGTGGCTGGGTTGACCGCCCTGATCTGGGACTAGGTCTGACACTCCTCAGCGTGATTCTTGCTCCTGGTGCAGAGCCCCTTTGTATTTGAGCATTCCCCTATGCTTGTGGTCTCTCCCTAATCTCCTGTGGGGTGCTAGCCATGCTTGCAGCCTAAAGCTATGCACAGCTTAGAAATTGGCACTTTTGGAAGTGAAAATGGAAACCTTACACCACTGGCAATAGGTAGTGTGTTAATGGTGACTTTGTCCTTATGAAATGTGTCAGAAAGACTGATATAATCAGACATCTATTGAGGAGTGTCTCCTTTCCATTCCAAATATAGACTCGGGGTCCTTTCCTACAGCAGTTTAATGGGTTAAAGCCCTGCTTCAGAATCATGCCCTTTAGTTAGGGGTTTGCACACTCATGTAATTACATCAGTGCACACTTCCTGAATGTAGTTAGTACCTTAGACTGAGGAGGCTATATCATGTCTGCCCCACCCTGATACTGGGAAGTTTCTACTTCTAAACATACTGTGCTTACAACTTTCCATTGAACTTTAGTGGACTTAGTTGTCAGTGCCAATAAATCCAACAGTCCCTACAACACTTACAGGGTAGAAGTTAGAAAAGAAGCTCCCTCCTCATTAGCCCCCACCCCAAACAAAAAGTAGTGGGCCTTTCTCTTCTTTATCTCTGCTCCTCATCTGGAACTGCAGGAGAGTTTGGCCCAGTCTACACTAAAATAATTAGATTGATCCAACTACATCGCTAAGGGGTTTGAAAAATCTACACCCCTGAGCGACTTGGGTAAGCTGACCTAACCCCTGGTGTAATCAGTGCCTGGTCAACTGAAAAATTCTTCCATTGAACTAGCTATTGCCTCTTGGGGAGGTGGATTACCTATGCTGATAGGAGAACCCATAACATTGGCGTAGGTAGTATCTACACTGACGTGCTACAGTGATGTAGCTGCAGCAGTGTTTCTAGGGTAGACGAGCCCTGAGTCCATGAGAATGCAGCTTTTTAAATTCTCATGTTCAATACAGACTGGGGGAGAACAATCCACCTATGATTGGAAAGCAAATTATGACTCCCACACCTTGCTGAGACCCACCCTTCCCCAGGGAAGCCAATACAATTGGGGTATTAATAGATCACCTAGTGAAAGGTGCCTGGAAAGCCCTGTGATAAGCACACATTGAACAAACATTGGTGTGAGCTGCAGGAAGGGGTTTGTATGTGAGGCTGTGCAGAACTGATCTGGTTGTGAGCTTATTGTGGCTGGTGTGATGTCTCAGCAGAGACATTCCCCACCAATGAACCCTCACTTTTAGAGTTAAAGTGACTTTGCTTGTTGAGTAAGTCTAAGGCACCATCTCTATGCTGGAATCTCTGCCATGCTGGGATATAGGTAAATATGGCAGCCACCAAGGTACCTCTGTCCCTCAGTGCTCATGAGACTGAGCCGTGCCCCCAAACTATGATGCAGCCTTCAGCCTTACAGGGCTGCAGTCTGGTCTGTTAAATGGCAGAACCTGAAGGTACCTCCCCCAAGTCCTATATCCTAACTGGGGCCTCAAGGCAAGGCGTTGGTGTAGGTGGGAGCTTAACTCTCCTCTCCAGCCAATGTCTGGATTATTACACTATGCCTTCAATGGCTCTCGGTGAGTCGACTTCTGTCCTTGCATACCATTCCTGTTCAAGCACATCAGTCTGTGCCAGTGTAGAATTCTTCCAGTCAGATGGGTCTTTCATGGACCCAGTCACTCACTGGATGAACTGTACCAGATTCCTGAATGGGGGGAAACAGCTCAACTTTGGAATTTCTTCCATGACTCTCTTTGTGTGCCCTGAAGTGGGCATGGGGAGGGCAGGTTAGGGGCTAAAATGAGCTGAGCTCCCCCTGGGATGGAGCCCTATTTGCCCCAAATGATCCACGCTTTGTGAAATGTGCACATTGTGCTCTGAACAGAGGTGTCTGTCTTCTCTGTCGTCCCTGAAAGCAATACACTTAACTCCACTCTTGCTGATTTAATGCCAGGACACCAGGGCTTATTCTATCTCATGTCTCACCCACTGCCCTGTGGAAGACATTTCACTTCCTAACCTGGGACACAGCAACTCTTCACAGGGAGGGGAAGGAGTGACTCCACCTGCATGGAATCCTTAATGTGACTAAGGCTCTCAAAGACTCTCTTCTCTCTAGAGGTGTTTAACAATTAACACTAGTACCAAATGGAAAGGTGCATGCAATATTCATTTCACTGCCAAGCACATGCCTGGGCTTAAAAGCAGCCTAGCTGATGCTCTTTCGATTGCAGGTCAGCAGATTCCGAGCACTAGCAGCGGAGGCTAGGGAAGTGCCAGAACAGATGCCAGCAGCCTATGAAATATTCGTTGCTAGAAGCAATATCCGTGGCCAAGAGAGCACTTTCACTGTGCACTTTTTCAGCTAAAACTATGGCATTTGAGGAGTTTTGTGGGGGTTGAGGGTCTATCCAGGGCCTGGTCTACACCAGAATCCCAAATGTGGTGGTTCATGGTCTTGCTATCACTAATCAGTTATCTGGGGTGGCCTTTTACTGCAGGCCTACGGGTAATTCACACCCCTACCAGGCTTTCAGACCCCTACCAGGATGTTGGAGGTTTGGGCCCAAGTTGCTGGGATGCAGAGCAATGTCAGGAAGCCAGTGACCTTCCTTAGGCAATTAGTTGAGGTGCTTCTTTCGATTTACTGTTAGGGGGTGAGGCTATACTCTTCAAGGCTGCCTTTCTGTTGGCTTTCTTTGGCGCTGTCTGGGTCAGAATGGAGACTCTTCAGAGCAGGCTGTTGAACTACAGGACATGCTCAACAACTCAAGGTCCACAGATCAAAAACTATTCATAGTTCAAACTAGGGTGAGCAAGGCTGTGGCTCTGCACCAATCTGTTAAGGGGGACCTTGTCATGTATGGGTACTGTAGGCAGGGTAGCTAAATGGCTACCCCAGTGAGGGCCCTCTGTTCCTGCACAGGGGACTGTTAATTACTAACCAAATTCCAGTTTGTGGGAGTGGTTAGAAAGGGGCTGTCATTCTTGGGCTTGCCACTGGAAGAGTAAGGCTCCTACTTGTTCTGTACAGGAGCCACAACAGCAACTACCCTGCTGGATCTGGGGACATCAGAAGTCCAGGCTATAGGGCAGGGTGATCCAGGACCTATAAGTAGGGTGACCAAATGTCCTGATTTTATAGGTACAGTCCTGATTTTTGGGTCTTTTTCTTATGTAGGCTCCTATTACCCCCCACTCCCTTTCCCGATATTTCACATTTGCTTGCTAGTCACCCTACCTATAAGTCCTACGTGCAGCTGCCTGATGGGAGGCTGATATAGGTGGTGGACTGTAAGCACCACTGGTTTTAACTATGTCTGCTTCCTTCTCCATGTCTATCACAGAGACTATATCAGAGCATACCTATGGTTGGGGTTATGGATTTGCAGGCACAGCATTGTGCATTGGTCTCACAGAAAAGCTTGTAATTCAGCAAGGGACTTGCGGCTGGGCCTGGGACTGGATGTGCCTTTTGTCTTGGCACAGCAGGTGGGGCATGTGCTGGGACGAGTTCACGCCTCGTTGCATGGACTGGTGCCCCTTGAGGACATGTTGGATATCACTGTTAGCCATCTAAGGGAAAATGACCAGGAGCATGCTCCAGCTGATCTGGAAGACTTTAATAGGGCTATTGGACTGCTGGTGGATATGTTTCTTGGCATGGGCATAGTATAATTAGAGTTACTTAGCCTTCAGGGTTTGGCAGACTGCAGTCCACTCATGGAAAAGGGTCTAGAGGAAGGGCAGCTGGAAAATATTGACATGGCTGGAGACCCGAGAGGGCTCAGTTATCAGCCTAGAGTGCAGCTGAGCTCTATCAAGAGGACAGAATGCATTTCTCTGATATAGGGGCTGATTTGTTCCTGGATGATCTTGGTATTGGGTTGGCCAAATTTCTAGGTAGCCTGTGCGGGGTGGTGGGGAAGGCAGCCAAGCAGATGCTGGTGCCTCCTTGCAGCAGTGCCTAGTGCAGGAACTCACTAATTTAGGCTGTAGATCCAAAAAGGTAACATAGGGAGCATCCTGAGGGCATCTCCTTATGAGATGGGGGCATTTAACCCCCAGCACAAATGCAAACCAGGGGCAAGGGCACTAACCTGGGGGGACCACCCCATCAGTGCATTTGGCGGCGGTGCTGGTTGGGGGTCAAGGTCCTATCTTGCCTCAACCCCCGAAAGGGGGAGGGATGTTAGTGAGCAAGTGGAGGCACCCAAGAGACCCTGCTAGTGTGATGATTGGCTCTCACTGCAATGGGAGCCCCCAAGAATTGACTGGCAAAGGATCAATGGGGTGCGAGTGACTGCGCTGGGCTGTCCCCTGACAGGAACCTTGGGTACAATTTGACTAATTAAGTTGTGGCCTGGTTAAACCTATACCATGTGAGCTTACTGCCTTCTTCCACCCAGTGAGTACACCAAACACTCTCGCTTCAGGGCATATGCCAACCGCTAGCAGCAAAACTTCACCAATGGGAATGTTATCTATTGATTTGCTTATGCCGCTTCCTCTGAAGCATCAGATCATGGGCATTTTCAGAGTCAGGATATCATACTAGGGCCACCACTGGTCTGAGCCAATATGGTAACTCTTATGTCCTAGTCATAGGTATTCTCTGAATAGCTTGAATGAGTACATGTTAGTCTATGCTTACTCGTGAATTAATGGTTTAAACTCTGGGTAAAATACTGGCCCTACTGAAGTCAATGGAGGTTTTGCCATTGACTTCAGTGGGACCAGAATTTCACCCATCTCCACAATTAGTTGCTATTCATCTCTTCTGTTGTGTGATTGGTCACCTTGGTCATCATATGACAGCATTTGTTTCCTTTTTGAAAGACTTAAATTTCTTTTTAAAACAAGAAAATTAGTGACTGATGAATAGTGAATAACAAATGCATTTCTGGTACAGTTTTACAGGGGAATCATTTGTGCTAAAATGTTGTCAATTTTTAGGATTCGCAAACATTCTGACAAATAAGCTGGTGCCAATCTGAATCCTCCCTAAAATCAAAGTATGATCTTCATGAATAATAGCAGAGAGAACTTGGCACCATTTTTGTGTGAATATATTAATGAATGACTTTTTGTACTATTTGACTAGTTCTAATGTGGAGTTTTCTTTCACCTTTCAAGATAGCAAGTCACTTTTCCTTCTTAAATCTAGCCTTAAGCTCTCCTTTTCCCTTGATTTTTATAATCAGCTCTCAAAATAATTTTTTGATACTGAGGCTGGAGTATGATATATTAAAATACACTTTACAGTGCTGTGTTTTAATATTCATAGTTATAGAAACTTTACTTTTAAGTGCAGCACCTCAGATGTTGCTCAAATAGGTGCCATGTTGCCATGCCTAAAAACCAAATGATCTAATTTCACCCATAGAACCAATACAACCCATGCAGTGGCAGTGGAAGCTTCCTCACCCTGTCCCACCAATGTGCCTCAGGTGTGACATGAGGAATGTGACATGCCTCTAGAAATAAAATGCTAATCCACTTTCTGGAAGTGAACCTGATCTAAAGCCCATTGAAGTCAATTGAAATACAGGAAGTCCTCACGTAACGTTGTACTCATGTTCCTGAAAAATGCGACTTTAAGCGAAACGATGTTAAGTGAATCCATTTCCCCATAAGACTTAGTGTAAATGAGGGAGTTAGGTTCCAGGGAAATTTTTTTCACCAGACAAAAGACTATATTATACACACACACACACACACACACACAGAGTATACGTTTTAAACAAACAATTTAATACTGGTACATTGTGATGATGATTGTGAAGCTTGGTTGAGGTGGTGAAGTCCGAGGATGGGATATTTCCCAGGGAATGCCTTACTGCTAAATGACGAACTAGCAATTGGCTGAGTCCTGAAGGGTTAACTCTCACACTATACAAGGCAGCAGGAAAGGAGGGAGGGCAGAGAGAGACACCTGTATGTGTTTGAGAGATAGAGATGCACATTTCCCCTTTAAATATGAAGAGTGGGGTCATTAGTACACTGCCTTGTTAATTAGATCAGCAAGCTGAGACCTGACAGTAAGCAGGAGGCTCCAGGGAGCAGCTCCAAGGCAGAGACAGGAGCAGCACATGGCAGTGGGGGGAGGGACAGCTGAACTTCCTGGCAATTGATAGCCTGCTGGGCGGCTGCCCCACAGGGAATGTAGGGGAGCTGATGGGGGGGCTGCCGGTCCACCCGGTTCCAAGCCCCCACCTGCTAGCTGCAAAGGGCTGCTCTTCCTGCAAGCAGTGGACAAAGCAGGCAGCTGCCAAACTAAGTTAGAAGGGAGCATTGCACAACTTTAAACGAACATGTTCCCTAATTGATCAGCAACAAAACAACGTTAACCGGGATGACTTTAAGTGAGGAGTTCCTGGATGTCCAATGATGCCTTGATCTACCTAGTCTGAAAACTGCCAGCAACAGTGCCAAATAGTTACAGTTCTCATATGCTGTGGTTACATGCGCTAGATGCTGTGAAAATGTATGCATTTCGTGGACTTTGACAGCACCTTTTTTGTTTTTGTTTTTTTATTTTGCTTTTTCATTTCCCCCTCTTCTCCCAAATACCACTTCCTTCACCGTTTCAGTGAAATGGCTATTTTTCACAATGAAAAATTGCTTAAAGGGAAATTGCAGCATGTTATTGATGCAATGGCCATCTTTGCTCAAAAACAAGTTTATTGCTAGTTGAAAACTTCTCATTGTTGCTAGAAAATAGGCTTTTAAAAATATGTACATAAAACATTTTCAGGAAAAATAGGCCCATTTGTTAATTTCTAATGAAATGTGAAAAACCTTGAATTTCAGGCTGGCTTTTGTTATAAGTATTTCACACATTTCTACTTGTGTCACCCATCCACTGGGAACTGGACTGAGACAACAAATTCATTTCACATAGGCCAGTGGCAAGCCATTAGCCCTTTGGGGTGAAATCCTGGCCAAATTGAAGTTTGTGGGATATCACCCTTCATCACTACTACAGCTGGGCAAATGCTGAATTTTTCTTCTAAATGTTTATCATCATCTCTCCCATAACCGCATTGGTCATTGGGGCACCATCATTGATGAGCAATCTGCCAATTGTCTCCACCCCTGACGATTGTGTGTCAGTGCTTGAATCTCTGTGAAGTCCATTCTTGTCCATTCTTTTATGTTATCAATCCATCTCTTCTTCTGTCTACCTCTTCTTCTCTTCCCATATACTGTCCCTTGGCTAGATGATCTTATTACATGGCCATACCACTTCAGCTTGCCCTTCTTCACGGTCATCAGAAGGTCTTCATATGACCCAGCACATTGAGTGATGATGTTGCGGACTTTTTCATTAGTGACATGGTCGAAGTAGGAGATGCCCAGGATTTGACGGAAGTATCTCATTTCTACTACCTATATTTTCCATTCAAGTTCTGCCGTAAGGGTCCATGTCTCGCACGCATACAGAAAAATGAAGACAACCAATGTATGCAGCAGTTTCAGTTTGGATTCCAGCAAGACGTTCTTATTCCTCCAAATTGGCTTTAGCTTTGCCACTGCTGCTGCTGTTTACACAGTTCTTGACAGAATTTCTGCCTTTGATCTTTCATCAGTGATGATTGCCCCCAAATACTTGAACTGTTTCACTGTCTCCAGCTCTTGTCCACTGACAGTGATAAGTAAGCTGATCCCATCACGTGTGTTTGTCATCAGCTTGGTTTTCTCTGCACTGATTTCCATGCCGTATTTTGCAGAGGTTTCATCCAATCGTTTCACAAGGTTGACAAGTTCATCTTTGCTGCCTGCGAGGCCATCAATGTCATCAGCGAACTGAAGATTTGAGATTGTTCGCCCCCCCAATGCTGACTGTTCATATGTGAACTTCTAGGGCAGCAGTCATTATGAGCTCCAAGTCGATGTTCAACAGTGTGGGTGAAAGAAGGAAGCCTTGCCGGAGTCCAACAGTGGTGCAAAATCACTCTCCTATTGTGCCATTGACGAGAACTGCACTGCTAGCTTTGGCCTACAGTTGTTTAATGGTAAGAATAAGCTTATGACCAACATTGTCCTTTTTCATGGTTGCCCAGAGAGCTTCGTGCCATACTCTGTCAAATGCCTTCTTGAAGTCAACAAAGATGTGGTAGATGTCCTGCTGGTGTTGTAAGTAGTTCTCACATAGAACACAAAGGTTGAAAATCTGTTCTGTGGTACTTCTTCCAGCACGAAAGGCAGCCTGTTCTTCAAGGATGATATTCTCCACTTGTGGCTTCAATCTGTTCAATATGACTTTCAACATCACTTTGCTGGGGTGGCTAATTAAGCTTATGGTCCAGTAATTTTGATACAATTGCAGGTTGCCTTTCTTTGACAGAGTGATATTCAGTGACTGAGTCTACATGGAGGGCCACTCATGGGTCTGCCAAATATTGTTGCAGATCTTGGACTATTACTGTTTCTCCTCTGAATTTCATCAGTTTGGCTGGGATGTGTCAATACCTGTAGCCTTTCCAATCTTGAGTAATTTCACAGCTGTCTCCACTTCTTTGCGCAGTTTTGGAAAGTCATCCTCCTTTGTTGAATCTGGGCTGTCTAGGACACTAGGATCTCCATTTGTTTGGTGGTTGCATAGATTAGAGCAGTAGTTTGTCCACCTGTTGATGATGTCCCTTTCTTCTGAAAGACTGTTTCCTACTTTGTCTTGAATTGCATTAGCTTTGGTCCATCTTTCCTTTGTCAGATTTTTTACAACCTGGAAGTCTCATTTGTTATTTTTATTATTGATACACTCATCAGTTTTAGAGCATTGTTTTTCAATCCATATTTCCTTGGCCATCTTAATTCCTTTCTTGATCTTTCTGCCAATCGCGCTGTACTTATCAGATCCCTCAGTTCTGCTCTTGTCTCTGTTGAGTTCTCTTCTAATGTCACACATTTGTAGTATTTCATTTGTGACCCATGGTTTTGTCACCCATTTGTTTCCCAAGGATGTCCATTTCTGTCTCATTCATTACAGCATTGAAATTGTTGGTCATTGTTTCTACGTCTTCCTCTAGAGCAAACAGCGGGGCAAATTTTCCACTGATCATCGCTTGGAATGACTCTGCAATGTTTCAGTCTCTGAGTCTTTCTAAGTCAAACTTGGTTCTGGTGAACTTTGGCCTGATGATTTTCCTTAGCTGCAGCCAAAATCTTAGCATCACAAGGTCGTGATCACTTCCAATAGCCACACCAGGGAAGCTGCTTGTTTTAGCTCTATTAATCCCAGAATGAAATCGGTTTTGCACCATGATGTAGTCTATCTGGCTGTGATGTAGACCATCAGGTGCATACCACATTGATCATCTGTATGCTTTATGTGCTTCTAATGTGTTTGCAAGAACCAGATTGTTATAGCTGGCAAACTCCAAAAGTCTCAATCCTCTCTCATTGGTTACCGCCTTACAGAATGGTGAAATTATTGTGGCCCAGTCTTCCAATTTTAACATTCCAATTTCCCTGTACAATCATGATATCTTTCTTGTGTATCTTATTGATGATGTTTTCGAACTGATTGTAAAAAATCTTCAATTTTCTCATAGTCATAATCTGGTGTAGGGGCATAGACTTGTGCCACCGTGATATTAAATGGTACTGCCTTTAGACGGATGGAAATAAGCCTGCTGGATATTGGGCAGCATCCTAATACTGAATTATTGATATCTTTATGCACAAGAAATCCTACACTGTTGATATGTTTGTCCTCTCCACTGTAATAGAGTACATGGTCTTCTTCCGTTAGTGCCTCTCCAAAGTTCTTCCATCTGACCTCAGAGATTCCTAGGAGGTGCCAGGTGTATTGTTCCATTTTGTACGTGAGTTCTTTCCACCTCCCTATTTGTCTCAGTGTCCTTACATTCCATGTAGCTATGGTGAAGTTATCTCTTCCATGGATCCTCTTTGTTGGGGTTACACCAATAGTATACTTGTTGCATCTGCCCTGATGGGAGACGTATGGCACAGTCATTATTAACCTGGGCTGTGACCAATCTGGTACGGACATGGTTGCCTTGCTCATCATATGGTGTGTCTTCAGCAAATTTATAACCTGGCAGAGCCCATCGCTCTCCAGGCAGCCCCCTTTTATTCACCTCTTATGACATGCAGTAGGAGCAGTGGACCTATCCTGGTCCCGGACCCACAAAGGAATATTCTTGACAACTTCTTCTTCCAGACATTAGTTTGGCTAAAAACTGTGAATTCTCTTTGAAGGTATCAGTGACCTTTTGGTTTTCCATGAACATTCCTGCAAATAAGTGAATTATGGTTCATAAGTATGTCCACGGATTGATGGAGTGTCACACATACTTGTGTGAATGTGCTTTTGCATGAATATTCATATTATGAGTGCTCTCATGGCCATCTTGAAAGCTATTTGTAGATTTGGAAGTCAGTCATTGAGTAGAAATGAAACAGTAGATGAAACTCAGCCCCCATACAGAGTGTTGACCACTTAGTCCTTCAGTATCGGACTTGGATGAGATTCAAGAAGTGCATAGCCCTTACACAGGCATAAGTTCACCCAATGTGAGTTAGATGACCAGTCCCTTATGGAAATAGGGATAAATGTAACAGGGATAAAACCAATAGAGTTTAATAGAAATTACTCTTGAAGCCTATAGAATATCACAGAAGATGATACTGTTGGCCCTGTTGGCCACAGTGGTTAGCCACTATTCAGGCTTTACTGGGTTGTTTCTGTTAGGAGGAGAAATTGATGATACAAGTCAGGTATTTCTTTGGTACATTTTACAATGAATGAGCAAAGTCCTGTTCCCTGAACACAGTAGCAACAAACAGCAGCAGACAGTTTCCCTGCTGAGACATCCCCAAGTCTCTCCCTCCACTGAACTCTATGACCAAGAAACTTTCTGCTTCCTGTGAGGGTCAGGTGAAAATTCTTGACAGCTTCTTCCCCAGGCTTTTTGCCTCCAACTCCACAGGTTACAAACAAATATCCTAGTCCTCTTTGCACTGGTCTTTGTATCATATTGTTTCTTAAGGGCAGTAGTGAATGACTTCCAACATAAAAATATTGTTTTCCTAGGGTGTTTTTATAACAGAGATATACTTTTCTATTTAATTCTATAGGATGCTCCAAAAAAATCTATAGAAAATGTATGATTACATTCTGTAATGCTTTTCCATGTGAACTCCAATAGCAAATTATGAACAGCAAATAGTTCACAAGCATTCCATAGGCTGAAATAATGCATGAACCATTTGTTGCATAATTATGAATAATGATTCATGGGCAATTCACAAACAAGCAAAAGGGGCAACATTTGCTGTATAAATTGTTCCCTGTCGATAGTTCTCCCAATTTTAGTCATTTCTGGCCTGGATAGGCTTTAAATTAGTGACCTAGCAGGATAGCAGTCTACAATCCATTACAAATCTCCTGAGCCATCCAGTCCTCCTCCTTATAAAGAGTTCTTAGCTTACCGTGCATATTTCCTGATCGGTTGTGCTGCTGCAAGGATTTGCTGAAAGTTGATGATGGCATTTAAGTTTATTTTAAATAAATCTACTTCATCCCTTAAAGGCACCAAAGCATTATTTATTTTTATGTAACATAATTTTTATGGTATAGCTTAATCTTTATTAGTGTTTGTAACTTCACTGCAGACAATTCTGAGCACATAATTAGCTTGTGCTGCCTGCCATTTCTTATTCTTATTCTTATTCTGTTTATTAGAAATTGTACTGATTTCAAAAATGTTTCCAGCTCAAGTTAAAATTCTCACTCACAAACTAGTATGCGGCTGGATCCCTTGTCCTAACTTTTTAATGCTTCCAGGAGATGCCTTTGAGCGAACTAAATGTATTAATAAATAGGATAGATAAAGAAAACAGTCAAACCCCAAAACAAAAAAGAAATCAAAACATTTGCCAATGCTCTGAAATATGAGACCTGCATTACAAAGTCACAGTACAGTGTAACTGTGACGCAATCAGATCACTTACATGTACAACTCAATTGCTTCACAAGACTCCTTTTGTAATCTGTGCATTTATTTAAAGATGAAATATTCTCACCTGGGATTAAACTCACCTGGGTCTTGGTCTCTGATGAGACATGAAGTGGAATAGTAAGGCCAGAATGGATGGTCTCTTCTCTGTAGACAGTATGGGAGTGGGACCCAGGATAGAGAGAGGGATTAGACCTGGAGATGGGAGTGGAAATCCCTGGAAAAAAAAAGAAGGAATCAAGGGGTAATAGCCTGGCTGGAACACTGGCAGAAATGGTGCAGAAGGATTTACTTTGTATAAGACTTTTCTCTTGTGGGATCAAAAAAAAAAAGCCTTGTGCTTTGACTGGAAGGTCGAAAGCGCTACAGCAACCTATGAGCTTGTGGAAAACTGTTGTTGGTAGGGAACTGGAGCATGGACACTTCAGGATGTCAGAGAGTTACGTTCACATGCTCATAGGATGTTTCAGATGGATGGGGTACCACATGTGAAAGATCATTACGCAGCAGCATGTTTGTTCAGTGATGTAATATCATGTGACCATATTATGCCTGCCCTGTATTTTTTAAATTCACTGTCTATGAAGTGTTAGCAAAAAGAAAAGGAGTACTTGTGGCACCTTAGAGACTAACAAATTTATTTGAGCATAAGCTTTCGTGAGCTACAGCTCACTCCACAAGTACTCCTTTTCTTTTTGCGAATACAGACTAACACGGCTGCTACTCTGAAACCTGTGAAGTGTTAGATTTACTATAAATTGCTCGTGATTGTTTTTAAACCAGTTTAATATAGACATTAGCTACATACCAGGCTTCCTCTTTAACCCTCGTCACAGCTGGATATATATGAGTGTATGCCACCAGTCATTTAGCTGTCTTACTATCATGCTGAGGGTTGAAAAGCACCCTTATGAACTTGTGCTGGTAGATGTTGAATCTACTCTTGCTGCTGAACTCTATCTCAGGTCATCTCATTTCTGTTTTTAAAAGCATCTGAAAAAAATCTTTTTCCAAATATGTATTTAGATTAACCTCACATGTATCATCTTTCTCTCTCATTTCTTTTCCCCTTATTTTGTATTGGGCCCTCTTGTTTGCTTTTATTGGTTTGAATTTTAAGTGGACCATTTATAGTAGTTCACTGTGTTATTTTAAGTTGTTTTTGATATTTACAGTACCATGAGAGAGGGAGAGAGAGACGTGAGCTCCTTAACAAATAAAATAACTGTTGTGGTTTTATTCATTCCTTCATGAGATCAAAAATGGCTTTTACAAAACTTGGCTGGTTTTATTTCCAGGATTGAACCTCAAAGTGATGTTATTTATATGTATAATATTAGTGTCTAGGAGCTAACTTTGCCCATTGTTATAGACACTGTACAAATGCTTGGTCTCTTGAGGTCCTTTCCAGTCCTACAATTCTGATCCTTTGATAAACAATCTGAATAGATAAGACAGACATGAAGTAGAGCAGGGGTCCCTAACGCGGTGCCCGCGGGCACCACGGCTGGACACCCTCCCGCTGAAATGCCGCTGAGAAGCGTTGCCATTTCTTGGTGGCATTTCGTCAGCGACGCGTCTTGCTGCTGCCATTTCTCTGTGGTGGCATTTCTGCTGTGGGGTGTCTGGTGCCCGCCACAGTCTTCTGGCAATAGCAATATGCTATTCCCACAAGAAAGGTTGGGGCCACTGAAGTAGAGAATAGGAATGTAACATACAAGCAGCGATGATCTGCAAAGGTCATGTTACTGCGAACAATTTTTGGGGATGGAGGTTTGATATATTTTGGGGTGGGGTGTTGCCAGGAAGAAATTCGATAGATGGAAAGACAAAAGAAGGAAGATTGAACATTAAAGGGATGGTGCAAAGGTGAGAAGGCTGGGAAGAAGAGGAAGGGGAGGGAAGAGAGGAGCCTAGAGGGCAGGTAGAGTGAGGCTGAGTTCAAGAGACTGTGAGGGAACAGTGAGTGGGTGTGGAGCAAACAACCAGTGCAGGGGAGAAAATGTTCAGAGACAAAACGATAGAAGGCAGCCTGATGACATAATTAATATCCCACTTCTCCTGCTGGTTTTGTCTCTGGCTGCTGTGCTAAGTGATTTGGATGGCATTGCAGCTTAGCTTTAAAGAGACCAAGGCCTTGTGCAGAACTGTTTTGTACCCTGCCTCCTTGCTTACTCACTCACATCCTGTGCTACCTTTACCAGGAGTTATGCCTGTTTAAAAACTTTAGGATCAGGTCCTTTGTGGATCTCAGTTATACATGCATCAGTGCTTTTTACCCAGCAATGCTGGGAGTGCTACCTGAGAATAATAATTTTCATTTTCCGGAGTCCTGACCCAGTGAAACAACTTCTAACAAAAGTGAATTTGGCTAAGCACCTCAGGTGACTGTGACAGAAATTAAGGCTTGAGAAAATGAAGATGGCTGAGGTGTATTATTGCAGTGCTATTGTTTTCTGTGTTCTAGTTCAATTTATTCTTTTATATGTCCTGTACACTTGTAGATTAGATTTAAATCCACATAAAACAGGCTACATTTCACTTACAGCTCTAAAAAAAGGAGGATAGTGTCCCTTATTTGGTCACTCCCTTGGCTGAGTCTGCCCAAGTGTTTTCATGTCAAACTAAAACACAGGGGCCAGCACAACCTTTTCTATTAATCTGACAGATCCTCTTACCACAAATGGTGGATAGTCCACTGGAAAGTTCATTGAGTTCATCCATTTTTAACTTCATATTAATTTTTTGGCCAATTCTTTGAAGACCGTCTTTAAACTGGTGTGACAAAATCTGATCATTCCTGTTGCCTAATATATTCTGATATTTTAGAAATGAATGCAAATTATTTTTTTCTAATACTCCTGCATGCAAAATGCAACCCTGATATTGCAGAGTGATGCATGATTTTTTGTTGAATCTGTCTTCTGCAACAGATAGTCTGAATTAATAGTGTAAAGGAGAGAGTCTCCCCAAACTTCTCCTATTCATCTTAAGAGGCTTCTTACTTAAAAGGCATGACTAAGGCCCTACTTGAATTTCAGGATGATTGTCAAAAATTGTGGCTGAGTTGCGGACAAGTCATGAAAAATTGTGGAAAAGTACTAATGGACCTTATTATTTGCAGTAACACAGTCTATTATTACTTTACCGTGGTTTTCCACTGTCAGCCACCCAGGGCTGAAAGTGAGGGCTCCCGCTGTCAAAATTGCAGTGGAAGCCTAATATTGCAGAATCCACAATTTTCACAATATCACAAGTTAAGTAAGGCTTTATGTATAATTATGAAAATGCTTGCATGGTTGACCAATTCACTTCTGATTGTTATGTCAGAAATATCAGTCTAAGGTAAAATTCTTCTCACTTCATCCACATATGACCCGGATAAGTGGGAGTTGTGGGGATATAAATTTCACCCTCAACTCAGAGGAAGGGCCTTGGGTTGCTGTGTAGCTTTCTTTGCAGCTTCTACTCCAATCTATGGGTTGTCAGAGCAAATGCAGGCCCAACTTGCTGGGTGTGTGTGTGGCAGAATTGGGGTCACTTAATCTGTAAATATGGAACCTGACTCAGTCCCATTTTTGTGCTGTCATCATATTGATTTTCTACATCCACCCATGTTTGGAAAAATCCTTTCCATTGAGTGGAGGAAATGCACAGACATCTCTGTGTGGCAGCTCAGCAGGTCACCTATAGGCTTTACACTGACAAGGGGACCATTGCTGGCCCTCAGCACCAGTTGTGGATTTCACCCCTAATGATTTTGTCCAATTTTATTAGATATACCTATTGACTCCTAAGAGTATTTGGGTTGAAACTCTAGCAAAAGAACCCTATGTTTTGCATGGGCAAATAGTCAAATATCCTATACAACATTCTTTCAATTTTTCAGATAACTGTCAACGTTCTGCCTTCTCCTCAAGAAGGGTAAGAGTGGTGCTTACAATAGTATTGAGTAATAAGCGACAGATTATTGCAGTGTGTCTGGTGAGGTTAGGTGGGTTTTCCATATAGGCAAGTAACAAACAATAGCATATGTAGTTAAGCCTACCTCTTCGCATCTTATATCGATATTGGGTATTTGTGGAAAATTAAGTAGAATGAAGAACGAAAGAAACATGCACACCAACACCTCTCCTCCACCACCTGCAGAAATTCTGTATAGTAAGGAGGAACGCCTCAAAAGACTTTGCATAAAGAAAACAGTCTCTGCTTTCTTTCTGTTATCTGATTTGCACTGTTAGTTTGGTGATTTCCCTGGCTCTAAGTCTTTGGAAATTGGCAATGATGTGATTACCGGGATAGCTCTCCCATGTCAACATTAGTACCATTTGCTCCCGGAACAAAAAACAAATGTCTTTGAGGTTCAAAAGGCTTTTATATTTGCACTCCCATTTTTGGGGTGTCAATATATTCCAAAAAAGAAAAGGAGTACTTGTGGCACCTTAGAGACTAGCAAATTTATTTGAGCATAAGCTTTCGTAGCTCACGTAAGCTTATGCTCAAATGAATTTGCTAGTCTCTAAGGTGCCACAAGTACTCCTTTTCTTTTTTGTGAATACAGACTAACATGGCTGCTATTCTGAAACCTGTTAATATATTCCAAGAAAGTTTCTTTCTCATGTTATTTCCAGCTTCTCCTGGAGGTACTAAAAAGCTCACAAGTCAGCCAATTTCTGTATGAGATTCAGAACAGTTTTGCAAACCCCACTGGTTCAGATGCTTGCACAGCATCTGATAAGCACATATGCTAATCCTGAACTCCAACACTTTTGAAAGAACTCTTGTCACCACATTTGATAGCACCTACCTGTACATCTTTACTGTATTTTAGGCCCTAATCACTAGAATATCTATGCATAGATGTTGACCAATGGAAATAAGTCAGAAAAGTTAAGGAAAAGAGAGACACAGAATGCAAAGCATTTCTTGGTGCCAGCATGATCATTTTTATTCTGTTTGGAGTCTTGGAAGCTTTGAAGGTGTGATAGGAATGCACTGCTCGTAGACCTCAAGACAAAGACAAAGCCATGTTAGAAAAAAGGAAAATGGGACAAATTTAGCCACAAAGGAATGTGTCTAAGATATAAACAGGGAATTTTCCATGCGAGTGAGTAGTCAAAAGGACATCACCCCAGCCTAGCCACAGCGACATAGCTCCTCAAATGTTGCAAAAGAAGAAAAATATTTAATGCTTATTTCTGCTTTCAGAGAAACATCTCTGATTACTTAGGGTAAGGTCAAAGATAAGAGAATGCAAGACAGATATTCTCTCTCTTAGGTAGAGCCAAGTTGAGTGAAAGGAGAAAATCAACCCAGATGGCTGCAGCAGTCATGGGTGAGAGCTTGTAATCACTTTACCACAGCTTAGGCAATTCACAGTTATAAACAAATGTACCTTTAAATTTCATCTATGGCTGTAATATCTCCAGAAGCCTTGGCTGGAAAGTTGGTTGTCTTGATGCATGGTCGGTTGAATAAGACTTTCGGTTACTCATGTGGTTCTTGGCAATGTGATGCAATTACTTTTTCTCACAGGTGTGATCATAGTGAATGGAAGTTCACTAAGGGGCTTCCAAACCTAAACTTGTTGAGGGGGGGAGCACAGAGGGTTTTTTTGCAAAATACAAGAACCAGCTTGAGAGATTAGTGGGGGGTGGAGGGAACCACACAAACAAGAGAATGATGGCAATTTGTATGACAAGTTCATAACAAAACCTGACTCTGAACCAAATTTGAGTTTGATTTCAACCCCAGAATTCCTGCAGATTTAGCAAGGTTCACAGACCTTTCAGAAAACATGGGTTGTATGTTGAAGTTCTAGCCCATAGGGACGAAATTTCAAGCAAACCTGAGTTATTATATTTGAAATAGAGTCTATGCAAGACTCAATGGGTGGGTCTACACTGTATTTAAATACCCATGGCAGCTGACTCAAGCTCGCAGGGCTCAGGCTATGGGGCTGTAAAACTGTGGTGTAGACATTTGGGCTTGGTCTGGAGCCCATTTACTTGTTTAATTACAGTGTAGACCTACCCAATGATTTCACATGGTTTTGACTTGAGTAGGCTAAATTTGAGTACTAAATTTAAGCACTTTCACTTTGAGGGGGATGTGAATGCATGTATATTGAAAGCAGGAAAGGATTTTCAAGACACATACCTTCCCTTGCCTTCTCCCAGCCCATGAAAGTGAAATAGTGTTTCCTAATATCCAGCCTAGACCTCCCCAACTGAAACTTGAGACCATTGCACCTTGTTCTGTCATCTGCCACCACTGAGAACAGTCGATCTCCATCCTCTTTGGAATCCTCCTTCAGGTAGTTGAAGGCTGCTATCAAATCCCCTGTCACCCTTCTCTTCTGCAGACTAAACAAGCCCAGTTCCCTCAGCCTCTCCTTGTAAGTCATGTGCCCCAATCCCCTGATCATTTTCGTTGCCCTCCACTGGACTCTCTCCAATTTGTTCACATCCTTTCTGTAGTGGGGTTCCTAAAACTGGATGCAATACTCCAGATGTGGCCTCACTGGTGCCAAATAGAGGGGAATAATCACTTCCCTCGATCTGCTGGCAATGCTTCTACTAATGCTGCCCAATATGCCGTTAACCTTCTTGGCAACAAGGGCACACTGCTGACTCATATCCAGCTTCTCATCCACTGTAATCCCCAGGTCCCTTTCTGCAGAACTGCTGCTTAGCCAGGCTGGCCCCAGCCTGTAGCAGTCCATGGGATTCTTCCATCACCCAGCAAGTTAGCAGAAATGAGACTCAAATACTCCAGTCCTGCATCTCTTTCCTTTGATCACACTGCAGCAGAGCTGAAACTGCTCATACCTGGCCAGAATGCATTGCTATTCCAGGGTATAGGTCACAAGAAGAGAGAGAGCAGATTTTGCCCACATTTGAAAATCACAACTGTTCCAGGAAATTATTCATGTAATATGATCTCACTTCCATCAAACAGCCAAATTCAGGCATCCAAATGCTGCCCTAATGGGGGGGAAAAGCAGTTAATCTCCCTATAGGGAAAACACTGGCTTGGAAATCAAGAAACATGGTTCTATCCCTGGTTTTGCTATGGACTTGCTATGTGTTCTTTGGCAGGTCATTTCTCTGAACATTAGAGTCTCCATGTGAAATCCGGGTCACATTGAGGCCAACAAGAGTTTTGCCCTTGACTTCAATGGGGCCAGGATTTCACCCTTTACCTGAAAGATAAGGTCAATGGTACTTACCTTCCCCCCCCCCCGCCCTGCCAGTCATAAAGCTGACTTTGCCACAGTTTGGGTAATGGTAGTCATGGCAATAGTCCATCTCTTAACATCATCCAAAATGGAGCTTTTCATGAAAGCTTCTGGTGTAAATAATTTGCTGCATGTTGAAGAGACACATAGTGTGTATCCACTGCACTAATATGTATATGTACTGAACATACGTATGCGTATATACGTAAATAATTTGCTGCATGTTGAAGAGACAGATAGTGTGTATCCACTGCACTAATATGTATATGTACTGAACATACGTATGCATTGTACATGTGTATATGTACATTTCTAAGGCCAGCTTTAAGCACAAGAAAGACAAATGACTTCTTTTGGGGGACCTGGGTTAATTTCAGCAACATATAGGTTGATCCCCTCCTCTGGCATCAGGATAGAAGGGGAAGGCATTTGAGGCATGACCAACAAATCCCTTCATTAGGGATGCAGGAGAGAATAGTATAAAAGATCCACACCCCAGTGATGGGACAAGAAGAGACCTTACACTTTTTGTGGGCCCTGTGGTATCCTTGACAACACGCAGCTTGATCCCTTTACACAGGTCCCCACAGAGAATACCACAGATGCTGGGTGGTGTTATGTCATGAGGCACAAAGACAAAGGCTGAGTAAATATAACCACCCAAGAAGTGCAATAATAATCCCTTATGTATATAGTGAAGTGCCTCACTGCTGTTATGAAATGGAAATCATAACAATAGAGAGAGAGAGAGAGGCAGAGCCATGTGTTTACTAGGTGCTGTCACTAAGGACACAAGAGCCAGATAGTAAGCTTCAGTTGCATGTGAACTTCTACAGCATATTCACAAGGGGTGTTTATAAAAGATGTGTTAAGATAAATGATCAAATAAGGAATTCTTTGGATAAAGAGCTGTAATGCCCAGGATGTGACTTCAAAATCCTATGAAAGAAAGGGCCAATCATTTGAGTAAGGAGGCATGTCTTCTGGGCTACTAGCATATTTCAGCCGCCTTACCCCCAACAGCACAAAACTGAAGACATCTTGAAGTACACAAGCATTTTGCTGGGGTGGAAAACTAGAGACATTACATCCACACAGTTGAAAAGGCTATACAGCCAATAGAACTCTGTAAATAGTGTTCCTTATGCACTAGGTATTCTTTGGCATATTTTGCATTCTCTCCAACATGCTATGCTTATTGCGCACATCTATAAATAATAAGTATATTAAAGATATGATCATTGGTTTTTAATCAAAAAAAATTATGGCTTTTCAATTCTGGCATTCTTCATATTCATGTCTGTGAGAAAGAATGTACTTGATAAGGCAACTTTTTGACTGATTCAACTCTACTTGTTGCTGAGTTTTATGGAATGGCGAGTAATTGAATTGTTTGGAAGATTATTCTTTACAAATAATAAAATCCTCAACAATTGGACTTTTGATTGCTTGGCCTGCTGAGTTTTGGATTTGTAAAAGAATTTTTTTCTGTTGAGAGGATGGAAAGTTCCAGTAAATTATTGCTTCATAACAGAAAAGATAGATTTTGATTTTTAAAAGCTCATTCGAAGGCAGCAGTAAGTACTAGTTAGAACAATGATTTTTCTGGCTAACTCAGCAAACATTCATGAATGATGGTGTTGCTGGTTGGGACTAGTTGTAATATAAGGCTTCAAAATGATTTCCATTCTAAAGCCACAACCTGGTATCAGGATGTGTTAGCACAAACTCCTGCACCTGTGGTTAGTCACATTGATTTCAACCAGGTCCTAAATAGATATGTAGGTAAAATACATGCTATCAGTGGGAGTACCCATGGGCATAGGTGTCCATGTTGGTATGGCTACATGCAGAATTGAGGCCTGATTACATTAATATACACATAACTAAAGCTGGGAAAATGGTGAAAAAAATTCTGGGATCCGTCTGTCAAACACTAAAATGATTTGATATTTGAGCATGTTAATCTTTTTTAATTTTATTTTTTGTTTTTCTTTCCACAAATGCTCACTGAGTAAGGTTTTGTTTGCACGGCTCCTTAGGGGAAAGGTAGCATTTTTGAACGTGTTCTCTTTTGTGCAAGAACAGGCACTCCCACTTGGAGCGCTCCTGTGGCCACGGTAAGGGAGATTTGCAGAGTGATTAGGGTGGTTTCTGCATTGAGGACGACAGGAGGTAAAAACATAAAGTGAGAGATGTTCTTTAAAAATAAACTGATAAACTAAACAACACAGTTTGATTGTGAGTGAGGGAGAAGAGGAGGTTAGCATATATGTTTCAGGGGAAAGAAACTGGAGACGAGTAAATACAATACAGAAATAGGACAGTAATCTTGCAACTTCTGCAGACGCTTAAGCAATTGAGCAGAGTAAAAGGAACAGGATATGTGACTGTGCCCTTTGTAAATAGAACTGTGAATGCACATGTAAACACTATTACTTTGGGTGAATGTCACAAGGAAAAACGAAATAAAGTCTGTCGTGAACAGCCACTAAGCCTTGCTTCCAACAGTTTGCCTTTCTGGTCCCCAGGGCTATCACTTGGGGGATTTCCACAAAGCCCTGTATAGAGGACAGTGCAGAGCTGCAGTGCCCTTGGAGAAGCATGGCTGCTCCATTAGGATGATACAGATTGGGCTCCCTGGAGTGCTGACCCCTCAAAAAGTACCATGAGGTAGGGGGCTTGGCTCCACCTGTTCTCTGCTTTATTTTGGGCTATTTGTTCACAATGAGAAGAAAAAGGTGAGCCATCCCGGCTTGCAGGGACTGCGATAGTGATTGGTTCAAGGGGAAAAGAGGCTTCAGGCACTTCCTGTGTGCACTCTCATGCAAGGACGGATCTCCGTCTGGCTCTTAGGAAGAAATATTGAAATCTGGAGGTCCACGTACTCAGCCAGAATATAATGTTCTGCCTTGTAAATAAGAAAAGGGGTTCACATTCCCCAGGTTCACTAATCTCCTACTACCTCTCTTGGCTATGATGCGTCCAACATTATGCCAGGTAGAACAGGCATCTGTCCTTTTCAGTCATCTCTGTGCTAATAATTATAGGTTTGGGTTGTCTTGTTTTTCATAAAAATTTCACTTGAAATGAGGAAATGGTCTTAATAATTGTAGCTACTCATCCAATTTAAAATGCACTAATGCAAGAGGTGACTCTTATCAGCCTTAGTATCATCAACAAATTGCAGCAGAGCTCTGCAGGCACATTCCTTAGATCTGAAAAGTGGTCAGGCTGGTTTTTAACATTAGTGGCAACAACTGAATAGGGTAGGAGGGGATTAACTTGTGCAATATATGACTTGGAAAGTTCAATGTTCAATTTGAATCTTTCTCTTCTTTGTGTAATGCCTTTTATGTGTAGAATATTGGAAGCTGCTTTTGCTTGTGGAATTATATGCAGTTGTGTACAAAAAATATAAAAAGGACTCTGTTCTTTTAACTCAGAATACTAAAAATTTAACAATAATGGCATTTTGGTAAACTGGATTACACGGCTAGAATGACTGCATTTCTTGGTCATTTGAGTCAATCCTCTGGGATTCAGAGTAGCAGCCGTATTAGTCTGTATTTGCAAAAAGAAAAGGAGTACTTGTGGCACCTTAGAGACTAACAAATTTCTTTGAGCATAAGCTTTCATGAGCTACAGCTCACTTCATGGGATGCATTTGGTGGAAAATACAGAGGGGAGATTTATATACACACACAGAGAACATGAAACAATGGGTTTTATCATACACACTGTAAGGAGAGGTTTCAGAGTAGCAGCCGTGTTAGTCTGTATTCGCAAAAAGAAAAGGAGTACTTGTGGCACCTTAGAGACTAACAAATTTATTAGAGCATAAGCTTTCGTGAGCTACAGCTCACTTCCGATGAAGTGAGCTGTAGCTCACGAAAGCTTATGCTCTAATAAATTTGTTAGTCTCTAAGGTGCCACAAGTACTCCTTTTCTTTTTACTGTAAGGAGAGTGATCACTTAAGATGAGCCATCACCAGCAGCGGGGGGTGGGGGGGAGAGGGGAAGGAGGAAAACCTTTCATGGTGACAAGCAAGGTAGGCTATTTCCAGCAGTTAACAAGAACATCTGAGGAACAGTGGGGGGTGGGGTGGGGGGGGGAAATAACCTGGGGAAATAGTTTTACTTTGTGTAATGACTCATCCATTCCCAGTCTCTATTCAAGCCTAAGTTAATTGTATCCAGTTTGAAAATTAATTCCAATTCAGCAGTCTCTCATTGGAGTCTGTTTTTGATATATGCCATCATGTGCCAGCAATGCCCCTCTGCCATGTACATTAGACAAACCGGACAGTCTCTACGTAAAAGAATAAATGGACACAAATCAGACGTCAAGCATTATAACATTCAAAAACCAGTCGGAGAACACTTCAATCTCTCTGGTCACTCAATTACAGACCTGAGGGTGGCTATCCTTCAACAAAAAAACTTCAAAATAGCCTACCTTGCTTGTCACCATGAAAGGTTTTCCTCCTTCCCCTCACCCCCCCCCCCGCTACTGGTGATGGCTCATCTTAAGTGATCACTCTCCTTACAGTGTGTATGATAAAACCCATTGTTTCTTGTTCTCTGTGTGTGTATATAAATCTCCCCTCTGTATTTTCCACCAAATGCATCCCATGAAGTGAGCTGTAGCTCACAAAAGCTTATGCTCAAATAAATTTGTTAGTCTCTAAGGTGCCACAAGTACTCCTTTCCTCTGGGATTGTGTCTCTCAAACCCCTTGAGGTGTGTAGTAATATGAACATGGTTTGTGTGGCCACGTTTCATATATTATATTTAGGGCATGATTTTCAGAGGTGCTGAACAGCCCCAACTCCACTTGAAAAAACTGGGAGCTACAGAGCTCCCTAGAAAATAAGCATCTTAAAATTGTATTTTCAATGCAGTACTGACCTAATTCTGTTCCCAATGAAGTCAAAGTTAAAACTTCCCCTGAATTAATTGGAATTTTTGTTATCCTAACACTGCGTGCTTTGGAAAATCTCACTCCCCTTGCTCTGCTGTTTTAGTTATGTAGTGTCCTTACAGTAGCACGCTGTTAAAGATGTCCCATGTTCCATCCTAGTCCTGGGTGAAATAATTTGAGAGCACCTAAACTGCCAAATCTGGATCCTGACTTTGGACTCTGCAAAGTTCTGCGGTTTTTGGATCAGGCTGTTGGTCTGTTCTGTTCTGTATATTCAGATCTGGATCCAGATTCTGATTTACAAACTCCCCCTAACCCCACTCCAAAATTCACATCTGGGAAGATTGGTTTGAACCCATTGCTAGAAATGATCTCTACTCTAGATCTCTTATTTACCCTCACTCACATGAGGGTAGGTAAAGTTTTGAGCGGAAAAGCAATTTATAAGACCAAAGCATATAGCTATCTACATAGTATGCATTGCATAGAGCTATTCACAAACATAAATATGAACTACGACTTAATGTTGCAAAACTCCATGAAATGTTTTAAGCTTATCCTTGCCATTTACTGGGCTACCTTTTTAATTGTCCCACAGACCTCCCACTCCCCACAATGTGCCAACAAAATGTCCTTTAGCTCAGAAATATTCTGACTCCAAGATGGTGACTGCTGCTGAAGCCTTACAAGCGTCTGTTTATCTACAGAATTCCAGTGAGATCATAGGCAATGCTCCCACTAGTGAAAATTAAAAGGCGAAATAAACTGTCGCATCAGCTTAACTTTAACATAGAGTTGTTGGGTTTTTTTACTTCTATCCTTTCAGTATATTGAACTTGACATAGGAAAATCATGACACAAAGATTACTTGATGTTCATAGAATTTAGAAAGGGAGAAAGATCTATTAAGTCATCTAGACCATTCCCCTGGAGGCCAGAGCAAGATTGTTCCCTACACTACATTTTCTGCTGTTTTGTCCAGTCTAATTTTAAAAATCTCGAGTGATAGAGCTCCCAACACATCCCTTAGGAGATTATTTCACAAGCTAACATGCTTCACTGTGAAGAAAATAACATTACATGGGTGTTGTGAGGATTGGTTATAGCCACATTTTATAGCTATCGTAGTATTATACTTCCCATTTTATGGATGGGGAAACCGAGGCACGGAGAAGTTAAGTGAACTAACCAAATCACCACAGGGCATATCATGGTAACATTAAATGATGGCAAATAGCAACTGTAAAGATTTTAAATGGCAACCATTTATAGTATAATACTTAATAGATCATAAGATTACTATAATACTATTGATTATTTTAGGATTAGAGTAAGAGTATGGGGGAATATCCTGTTAATGAGGCAACAGGCAAAATTGAAAAATTGTTGATGATCATTGCCTCATGGTAGGTAAGGATAGTATTACAGTAATATTTCTTTAATATATAGTAATAATCCATTGCTTTACAGTAGTCTATCTTACAATAGTACTGCAATAAATGGTGGAAATAAATAATATTTTGTGGTTCTGATTTTTTAAATGAGCTTGTAAGTAGGTGTGTCACCCTTAAAATCATCCCCTGATATTGATTAGGTTACTTGGATCCTTCAACTTGAAGGAGTAAATATAGCAAAGAGCAAGACTCTCTATTAGATTAAAAAACAACACTAGGTAAGAGATGCTAAGCAACCCTAATTTGTTTTGGATAACTGACAATCTACAGTGTCGTGCAGCATCCTGTACAGAATGAACATTTAATCTAGACCCTACCTCAACTCTGCAACACCGGGCAGTTAAGACAATTAAGGATGTTCAGAATAAGATATAAAATGTACTTCTAATAGACACCTTTTAATGGAATTAATCTCTTTAAAGCAAACAGGAGCAGCATGTATTTTGTTAAATGGGCACAATCTATCAGCAGACAATTTGGTGTCTTCTCCCTATCACTGCTACTTGTAAGGTCCAAATAAAAGAATAAATATGCAGTGGAGAAATTAATCTGTTTCCTCCCAGCTGACTTGTTTTTGGAAGCACTCAGGCACCATGTGATTTGCTGCACCATTCATCTGCTCCACTAATCATCTAATGCCTCTGCCGTCCTTGTTACCGACTCTCAAATGCAACTCAGGAATCATCAAAACAGTGCAACTGAGAACAGAATAAAGCAGCAGATTGAGCAGATCACCACTACCAACAACAAAAAGAGAGAGATAAATGAAGTGGCAACTCCCTCTTCCCAGACTGCATAGGCAACACTTGCAAATGCCATGGGACTTTGAGTCCAGTACTTATGAATGAGTAGCTGGTACCCCAGGTAAACTCAGAAGTAAGAACATTCATTCAACATACCTATTTGTGCAGAATAGAATTGGTATCCGTGGTTTGCAACCCTAGACGCTCTCTGTGTGCCAGTGAGTGCTGAGGAAGGGCAAAGGGAAGAGATGCAGTGAAAAGGATGGAACAGGCACATAGGAAGTAAAATGAAGCGTGATGAAGGAAAACATTCCAGCATTTTCTTCTGAGATATGGTGTAGGCAGCATAGTCCATATACTGGGCTAATGGCACCTACTCAGAAAAATGAGAAAATAAAACTTCTATAAATCCTTAGCCCAGGTCTAAATATGTGTGTATTTGTGTCTGTATATGCCCACGCACATCCTCAGCTGGTGTCATTCAGTGGAGCTACACCAGTTAACACCAGCTGTGGATCTTGCCCTGATCAAATCTCTCTATAGTAGCAATACCAGACATTTCTCATTTGTTTTCCCTTCCCTATACTGGGAAAATGCAGTAAAAATAACTTTCACCTCTTCTAACACCGGTGATTTAAAACTGCCGATAAGCAATTCTATTCAAAATGGTGGTAAAATGGCGCTTGCCTCCAGAGCTTTGTCAGCACAATGCCCACCATGTATGCTAATGCCTGTTCAGTGGGGAAATTCCCCCCAGTATAGACATGGCCCTCATGAAACCAGCTTAGAAATACCTGGCACTGCTGCTGTAGACGTCTTCTTTTCCTGTCCTGAAATGAAAGAAGACAGAAAGTTTCACTCCACATCTCTTGAAGTGCTAGAGCCAAAGGGGTTAAATAATCTCAGTTTGCCAGCATTACTTTTCTTCAGAATACCTAATCAAAATTCAATACAGGCTAGTGGTAGCTCACTTCCTTAATGAGTCTGTTTCAGCACAGAATGCTGTTCAACTTTGTGTTGTTCTCTCGGTCATGATGCTCCTTCCCAAAAATCACTGACCACTTGCAAACAAACAAAAACAAAATAAAAGCCCAACAGGGTGCTCCTGCAAACAGCTCTGGAGGAGTATGTATGTATTTATTTATTTGTTTCTTGCTAAACAAGGAAGCATTTTAAAAAAATTAGCTGGACATGTAGCTACACAAATGTTCTAAGGATGTCTCCCTCCCCCTCCCATCCAGCCTGCTGTGTGCTGGTGGACTGACACGTTTGGAATCTAGTCAGCTTTCCTCTGCAGCTCAATGGAAAAGGGCAAGTACCTGAAAAGCAGAACAGAGCCATTTCTGTGATAAAGGACAGGAGAGGTCTAGCCAGAGCGATATCGGGCGCATTCTAATTAAAAACAACAGTCAGTTTTGAGGCTATAGCAGGAGTGCTACTTGTCTAATGCTGCCCTTTGCCCTGTGAAGGCCAGGAGAAGTTTTAGGGCTTTATGATGTCTTTAAAGTACAGCCTGACTAGAGGTAGAGAGACGTTCTTCTCCAGGAGATCATAATCGCTCTGGCCAAAGGGGGAGCACAGACACTTCTATACCCATTTATGGAGTGCAGCAAACTTCTCCCCATGTGTGCTGGCCTGGCTCTGCAAGACAGACACGAGTCATGGCAGCATCTTCTTTCTGTCCTGCTCCCTTTGGAGTGCTGTGTAATCATAGGAGTGTATGGAGGGAGCATCTCCCTTTCCTGCCCCAAGCACAAGGACTGCACTTGCACTTGGCCATTCTGCAGCTCACTCACTTTACACAGTGCCCCTGTGTAAAGGCCAGGCACCAATCTAGCCCTGAATTAAATTAATCTGCCAATCTCCTGCATTTGCATGTAAGGTAAACAATGTGACTCACCAGAAACCCAGATGTGTAAACCTATGATTAAAAACCAATGCTGTAAAAAGTTTCCTCTGTTCTTCAAATAATATTGGATTCATGTTTGGATCAAAGGGTTGGGATGGTTCCTATTTTGCCTGAGCCCTGTCTCTAGCTGCGACCTTTTCTTATTTATTTTATATTGGAACCCTAGATAAAAGCTTTGATTTTTCCCACACAAGTTTCCACTCTGAAAGAATGTTTTCGGAAGCTCCCCAACTCGCTTTTCAATTGCATTTGCTTTTTCCATCAGCTAGGAGTGGATCCTCAAGTGCAGTTCCCCACTTGTGTGTATCCAAAGCATGCTAGCTGCTTTGTAACTATCCATCCTTGCTTCAGCACAGGAAGGGGTCAATTACTTTCAGTTTGAAGACAGGTGGTGAACGGATGGCAGTTTTAGAGTGGTCAGTCCCTCATTCCAAGCTAAGTGAAAACATGTCTTGACCTTGTCTCACTCCCACCTCTGCTGGCTATTATTGCTTCGGTATGTGTTGTAAATAAAAAACTCTTTGTTCGAGAATTTGATCATTGATGATGAAAACATACATTTTTGTACTTGTGCAAATAAAGAGTAGGGAAAGACTCAGGAGCAGACTGTTGTTAAAAATGCCATTTTTACATAGAGTGCTGAAGCATGAACTGTGATTGTGCATTTCAGATAATGCAGCCTGAGAAATAGCCCCAGTTCTGGTCCGTGCACATTTATGGAAGAAATTTTCTGGCCACACATTGAAATTGGATACATGGCCTCCTAAAGTACCTCCAATCTGCCACTCAGTTACATATAAATGCTGCTTCTATGGAAACCTTGCGTTCAGGAGCCTTAGAGTTTCACGGTCTGATGTGCAGTGATCAACTGGATGTATCGCGCAAATGAGGCTCACCCAAGTACCTTGTTGTGACTGTATTCCATGATGCTTCACATCATGGAATGGTGCTGACATGCTCCATACATTTCACAGTGTATGGAATCTGTACAGAATCTGTAAGGTCCCTTGCCAGGAAACCTTAACTACACAAAAATGATTGGAGCCAACACTTTATTCAGCCAACAGTGCCACACAAAATATTATGCCTTCTATTTTAACAAGTACTGAGTTAATTATTTCATATAATGCTCACTCCCCTCCCACTGGCCCCTGAAATGTTCCATTAGAACCTTGTACACTATGGATGTAATTCTTCATTCATTCTGTATCTTGCTAACTTGTTTTTCATAGGTTGTTTTTTATTGTACCGCTGAGTGACATATATTTCAATAAAGCGTTTAAATTGAAAAATAAATATGGACTTCTTGGCATATTCAGCTTTTCAAGATTATATATCTATTGATCTATCCATCCAGCCTCATAACTGGATATGAATAAGTGACCAAAATCCACATATCAACCTCTGAGCATAGCCTAGATGGATAGTTCCATTCCAAATAAAAGGACGAATTTACCTCCCAGCCTTAGCATACAAGGATGGAAGCGTTGTCTCAAAATCTAATTCCAGCTTTGAACTTCTGCCAGTGATCAGACCAGCAGCCTTCCTGATCTGATCAGTCCAGCCTGCCAGCTACAGATGGGCCTCTATCACCTCCTGTCAAACTGTGCATTATTAACATTGTCAGCCCCAATATCCAATTAAAGGAATTCCTTTGGGGCAAAACAGAGTGGGACACAATGTGCCTATGATACTTCCTTCCCATCTGTATATGTGATTGTTTGGCATCAGGGAGGTGGACCTTTCCTCCCCACTCACCTGTGAGAGAGAGCAAATAAATAGCATGGGCCAACTCAGGACCTGATCCAAACTCAGTGAAGGCAATAGGAGAATCAGGTCATCAAAACAGAGCAGCAGCTTTCTGAGTGTTACTGCTTTTTGCTTGAAAACTTATCCACTAACAAATAAAACACAGCCAATTTTTAACTTCTTGCCAATCTGGTGTTCATTGCTTTAACATCCTATTTCCTACCTAGGAGTGGTGCATTTCCCCTCTCTTTTTCTCCAGTCAATGGATATCCCACCCCCAGATTCTCCTCCTAAGTTTTTAAAAGTGTGAAGCAATTTCTTACACTTATTACTGTTACTGAAGCCTGCATAAAAGAAATCATCCAGATAGTATTAAAGTTGCTTGTGCTCTCCTTCAGTTCCCATTCTAAAGAGGATTTTGAATGCAGCTGAATAGGAGCTGCCATTAACATAAAAGCCTGGGAGCACAAAATCATCTGGTCTTATCAGGAGCAAACAAAAATAAATAAATAAATAAATAAAACAGATGCAATGTCTCTTTGCATATAATTGTATCCTCACACTTTGAAATATATTCATTTCTGAATAATGTTCACAATCTCTGGCAAAAATTGAAAAAAGCTGCTATCTAGTTACCAAATGGCTACTTCTTCATAGCATACTTAAGAGCCATTCTGGCACCGCTGTTTTTTCCTGTCAGAGGCACATCCCTTCTCAAAAGAGGCAGGGGAAAAGGTCTCTTTATATAATTGTTTTTAAAAAGCGAGTAAGGTGTTTGTAAAAGGAGCTGAACACTGGAGACTGTAGTCTATTCACAGAAGGGGTATAGCCTGGACAGAAGTAGTCCAGGATTCTCCAGGCAGACCTATAACAGGGTTGCCAGCTGCCTGGTTTTTGACCAGAAAGTCCATTTGAAAGGGGACTTGAGCATGTCCGGTCAAAAGTACTGACTGGACACCAAAAGTCCAGTTACCATCTGCAGGGGTCCTGGAACAGAAGATTGCTGCCTGCAAATGCCCACTGCCAACTGACCCTCCTGCCAGTCTAGCCTGGGGCAAGAGGATCAGGAGGAGTCAGGGCAGGGGGCAGAGCAGCGTGAGGGGGTGGGTGAAGTTTGAGAAGGATGAGGCTTATTAGAACTTCCTGTGTCTCACCTTTATTTTTCTTCACCTTTTATTTCTTCTCTTTCTTCTCTGTCACCACTTCCCTTAAAATTTTAGTTTTCTAGCCCAGCTCTCACCATCAAAATCACATCAAGCCCTCATGGTTCCTTTGTTTCACTTATGCTCTGAGTTGGGTGAGTGGAAAAAGTTCCAATATCTTTTTTGCCCCTCCTCCTCATTTCTTAAAAAACAGATATCAGACCTAAATAGTATTCATATATGACTAAAAATAGCATCCAACTAGGAAGGCTAATATGCGCTGCCCTTAATTGTTCTGGGAAGCCTTACATCTGAGAGCCCACATTCAAAAACAAACCTTGTTCCACTTCTCTGAGTTCAGATGCTACTGAATTCCTCTAAGATCCTGATGGCCTCGGGGCATTTTGCAAGTCAAAGGTACAAACAAATTTTAGGACAAAACATTTTCCTTCTTTTATTACTTTTGTAAGCCAAAAACTTTCAAATCATGGGAATGGACAGATATGCTGGGAAATCTTATTACTAGGGCTGTCAAATGATTAAAACATTAATTATGATTAATTGCACAATTAAAAAAATTAATTGTGATGAATTGCACGATTAATTGGGCTGTTAAACAATAGAATGCCATTTATTTTAAATATTTTTGTATGTTTATTACATTTTCAAATATATTAATTTAAATTACAACACAGAATACAAATTATAGAGTGCTCACTTTATATATTTTTATTACAACTATTTGCACTGTAAAAAACAAAAATTGTATTTTTCAATTCACCTCTTACAAGTACTGTAGTGCAATCTATTTATCATGAAAGTTGAACTTACAAATGTAGAATTATGTACAAAAATAACTGCATTCAAAAATAAAACAAAGTAAAATTTAGAGCCTACAGTTCCACTCAGTCCTACTTCTTGGTCAGCCAATAACTCACACCAACGAGGTTGGTTACAATTAGCAGGAGATAGTGCTGCCTGCTTCTTGTTTACAATGTTACTTGAAAGTGAGAACAGGCATTCGCTTGGCACTGTTGTAGCTGGTGTTGCAAGATAAAATTACGTGCCAGATGCGATAAAGATTCGTATGTCCCTTCATGCTTCAACTACCATTCGAGAGGACATGCTTCCATGCTGATGATGGGTTTTGCTTGCTAATAATCCAGAGCAGTGTGGACTGATGCATGTTCATTTTCATCGTCTGAGTCAGATGCCACAAGCAGAAGATTGATTTTCTTTTTTGGTGATTTGGGTTCTGTAGTTTCCGCATCAGAGTGTTGCTCTTTTAAGACTTTTAAAAGCATGCTCCACGCCTCGTCCCTCTCAGATTTTGGACCACACTTCTTAAACCTTGGGTCGAGTGCTGTAGCTATTTTTAGACATCTCACAGCCATACCTTCTTTGCATTTTGCTAAATCTGCTGTGAAAGTGTTCTTAAAACAAACATGTGCTGGGTCATAATCCGAGACTGCTATAACATGAAATATATGCAGCATGTGGGTAAAACAGAGCAGGAGACATACAATTCTTACCCCAAAGAGTACAGTCACAAATTTAATTGATGCATTATTTTTTTAAGAAGCATCATCAGCATAGAAGCACATTCTCTGGGATGGTGGCTGAAGCACGGAAGGGGGATACGAATGTTTAGCATATCTGGCATGTAAATACCTTGCAACGTCAGCTACAAAAGTGCCATGTGAATGCCTGTTCTCACTTTCTGGTGATGTTGTAAATAAGAAGCTGGCTGCAGTATCTCCCGTCAATGTAAACAAACTTGTTTGTCTTAGCAATTGGCAGAATAAGAAGTAGGACTGAGTGGACTTGTAGGCTCTAAAGTTTTATACTGTTTTTGAGTGCAGTTATATAACCAAAAAATATCTGCATCTGTAAGTTACACTTTCATGATAATGAGATTGCACTTCAGTACTTGTATGAGGTGAATTGAAAAATACTATTTCTTTTGTTTATCATTTTTACAGTGCATATATTTGTAATAAAAATAATAAAATAAAGTGAGCACTGTGCACTTTGTATTCTGTGTTGTAATTGAAATCAATACTGAAAATGTAGATCCAAAAATCCAAAAATATTTACTACATTTCAATTGGTATTCTATTGTTATAAGTGTGATTAATTTTTTTAATCACAATTAACTTTTTGAGTTAATCGCTTGAGTTAACTGTGATTAATTTACAACCCTACTTATTAGCTAGGTCTATCAAGTTGGACTTCCCCAACATAACCCTTATTAGCCTCCTCTAGCTAATTTACTAAGGATCAGTGAAGTTGTGGATTATATGACCCACCTCAACCATAGCCATATACTTGTCCACTCATTTATACTGCTGGATGGAAGCCTCCATAGAATAGGGCTGAGTGACTCATAAGTTGCACATGGTAAGTATGTGCTACTGGTCCCCTTCAGAGCCCAATTGGCAGAGGACATGAGTCTGATACTGTTGTGTATTTGGTTGTTGTGGTAATAGAACCTTGTTGTTGCTATGGCAACTGAGTTAGATTATTAGGGGATAGCCCAGCCAATTTTGGCTGGTTTTGGTTAGTTCACTGTGTGGCAATAAATGGCTGCTTTGAAGGTTTACAGCTCTTGTGTCTCAGGTGATTTCTTCCTAAAACTGTTGCCCCCAAGGATACAACAAATACAGTCCCAGCTGGAGAATCTTGGCTCTTTTGTTTATGCTGTAGATGCTCCTGTTTTAGCTCCAGTAGCCCCCAGTTCATTGTCTGGTCAAAATGGCAACAACTGTCATATAAGATTTCTGTGAGGGTTCTATGTATGTAGCTCCTGCACTGCCTATTCTTGCATTCTTAGTGTCCGTTAGGCCAGGCCATCAGCACCCAGGTCTGAAGAAGTTGACTACCACTTCTGTCAGCCACTTGGGAAGGCTTTAGATCAAATCAGCTTTATTTAAACAAATGTGAGAAAGACCATGGATATTGTGAACTGAATGGATGCAGGGTAGAAACTGGAAGATGGTATGTGGCCTCCACATATCTAGTTTGTGGATGGGGTCCCACTGGGAACTTGTCTGCCGGGGGCAGGATTCTGAAGGAAGGCCAAGTTTTTACAGTGAGAGATGCACTCTGCTTCCACAGTTATGGAGATTTTATATTCCTGCTTGCTTTGTTGTTTTCCTTAAGCTAAAATGAAATAAAAAAACCCCACCTGGACTGAAAATAAAGGCACTCGTGTATGATAAACATATCAGGTGTAGGGGTGTGTGGGTGGATATGGATAGCCAGGCAGGCCACATTGCCTTTCACCTTCTTATTTCCTCCTGCTAGTTGCTTTCCCTGCTATGCCTTCTCCTCCTCCCATCATTATGAAAGTTACACTGATGTACTATGTGTTGACTGAATGGTCTGTAACTCATCCCATTAGTTTCTGAGTTTGGCCAATTATCTTTACTTGCATTTGTTGAAGACATTTAAAAATATGAACTGGTTTGTGCTAAGCTTCAATGGACTTTCATGTAAAAAAGAAAAACAAACACAAGTTGTGGGTTGAGACAGTATAAAACTGGCCAGGTGGCATCTCTAATTAGGCTAGAAAATTCTATAATTGAAGAGCTGAAGTTGTCTGAGCCACCGGTAAAAAGGTTTAAATTCTTCACAAAAACTCCAGGGAAGTACAGGCTGTATTTATACTAATGTTGTTATTGCTACACATCAGGAAGTGGCAATTTGTAGTTAATGTTTGTTCTAATGTAGTTGAAATGAAGCTAACTCAGCTGTTCATATTTGCCTTTTAGCTGCTTTGACTGTGACCCTCTTTCCTAATTTGACCAAATAAAATTAAAAGATGGAAAAATAAAAAATAGTTGGTTCCTGAAAAGGACTTTCTGTAAAAGCCAGGCAAAATGCTATGGCTGGATTTTTATAATAGGGCTTGCTAAGTTTATGATCGATTATAACATTTGTAGTTACAGTATGCAAGCTAACATAAGGCCACTCAAATTTCATGCTTCAGGAGCTAAGCTGATTGCCAGCAGGGGTCCAGGAAGAATATTTTACCTAAATATATACACAGCATTGCACAGCTGATTAGGCACCCAATTCAACAAAGCATTTAAGCAGATGCCTAACTTTAAACATGTGTTTGTGTTTTGCTGAATCTGCACACAAGTACTATTTTTACACTGAATAATATTTAGTACTTCTGTAGAATTTGTCATATTCCAAATCCTTTAGAAATACTGAGCCAAATTCTACTCACTTACACTAGGAGAAAATCAAAGTTATTCCATTCAGTTCTTTGGATTGGTATGCCTCTCAGCTTGCTGGGCCCCATCTGTGGTACACAATGTGTGAGAGAGCTCCAAAATGGGGCTACACACACAAAATTATTCATGCAGAGGGGCTCCTTACTTCATTGGAAATAACTCATTCTTTAACCTCAGTTTCATTATATTTTTTAATGTAAATACTTAACAATAAAAATATAGGGATACCAAATCTGTGTAGAGTCTAAGAAACTTGAGGGCTAAAATGAAGGACAGTGGGCAGGTATGTTGTAAGTGAGCACAGAACTTGGGCAGGTTGCACAGGTATAACTAGAATTTTGTAATTCTTACCACATCTCTATGAAGGAGATACGTATTGTACTATTCCCTTTTTACAGACAGGGAAATTAAGCCAAAGATTGTAAGTGACTTGCTCAAGGCCATAGAAGGATCTGTGTCACAGCCAGAACTAGAATTGGAATGCTGCCAACTCTCTGTTTTCTACTGAAAAAAACTGCTTGATGATGCTTCTCTTCTTGTGATGCTTGATGCCTCTTAAACATCTCATTTTGGCCACTCCAAAGGCAGGAAATAGCAGTGGATGGACCAGTGGTTTGATCAGTTATGGAAAATCCTATCTTTGTTCCAATGACCTGTAATCCTTATCCAGATGGTGGTAAAGACACTTAGAGGTTCTATTGCTTTCTAGGTAGTAAATGTTTTGCAATGTAATTTATTTTTACATGGTTCAGAGTAGAAAATTTTAACAATTTCACTTCCAATTTATATTTGCAGTATGTATTCTGAGGTTAGCATCATAGAATCATAGGACTGGAAGGGATCTCGATAGGTCATCTAGTCCAGTCCCCTACATTCATGGCAGGACTAAGTATTATCTAGACCATCAATGACAGGTGTTTGTCTAACCTGCTCTTAAAAATCTCCAGTGATGGAGATTCCACAACCTCCCCCTATGCAATTTATTTCAGTGCTTAACCACCCTGACAGTTGGGAAGTTTTTCCTAATGTCCAAACTAAACCTCACTTACTGCAATTTAAACCCATTGCTTCCTATCCTATCCTATCCTATCCTATCCTCAGAGGTTAAGAAAAACAATTTTTATCCCTCCTCTTTGTAACAACCTTTTAAGTACTTGAAAACTGTTATCATGTCCCCTCTCAGTCTTCTCTCTTCCTGACTAAACAAACCCAGTTTTTTCAGTCTTCCCTCAGAGGTCAGGTTTTCTAGACCTTTAATCATTTTTGTTGCTCTTCTCTGGATTCTCTTCAGTTTGTCCACATCCTTCCTGAAATGTGGATCCCAGAACTGGACACAATACTCCAGTTGAGGCCTCATCAGCGTAGAATACAGCGGAAGAATTACTTCTCGTGTCTTGCTTACAATATTCCTGCTGATACATCCCACAATGATGTTCGCTTTTTTTGCAACGGCATTACACTGTTGACTCATACTAAGCTTGTGGTCCACTATGACTCCTAGGTCTGTTTCTGCAATACTCCTTCCTAGGCAGTCATTTCCCATTTTCTATATGTGCAACTGATTGGTCCTTCCTAAGTGGAATACTTTGCATTTGTCCTTATTGAATTTCATCTTATTTACTTCAGACCATTTCTCCAGTTTCTCCAGATCATTTTGAAGTTTAATTCTGTCCTCCAAAGCACTTGCAACCCCTCCCAGCTTGGTATCGTCTGCACACTTTATAAGTGTACTCTCTATGCCATTATCTAAATCATTGATGAAGATACTGAACAGAACCAGACCCAAGACTGATCCCGGTTGGACCCCTCTCTCAATATGCCCTTCCAGTTTGACTGTGAACCACTGATAACTACTCTCTGGGATGGTTTTCTAACCAGTTTTGCATCCACCTTATAGTAGCTCCATTTAATTTGCATTTCCCTAGTTTGTTTATGAGAAGGTCATATGAGACAGTATCAAAAGCTTTACTAAAGTCAAGATATACCATGTCTACCTCTTCTCCCCCCAACCACCATCCACAAGGCTTGTTACCCTGTGAAAGAAAGCTATCAGGTTGGTTTGACAGGATTTGTTTTTGACAAATCCATGCTGACTGTCACTTATCACCTTATTGTCTTCTAGATTTTTTCAAATTGATTGCTTAATTATTAGCTCCATTATCTTTCTGGGACTGGTCTGTAATTCCCCGGGGGTTGTCCTTATTTCCCTTTTTATAGATGGGCGCTATATTTTCCCTTTTCCAGTCTTCTGAAATCTCTCCAGTCTTCCACTACATTTCATAACTAAAAGCAGTCTGTTATCCAAATATTACCTGCCTATATTTCTTCAATGGCCCAGGTGGCTAATAGATCTCAGTATATGCATTCTTGTGTCAATCAGCCTTTAGATGAAGAAAGCTGCCATCTTGGCACCAGAGCTGGATTAGATATGTACCTTAAACAAGTTTCATTGGATAGAAATTCATTTAATTCACAATGGATTGTTTGATGTTAGATTGTCATTGTAATGTGTTGCTTCATCCACATGAGCTTAACTCTATTCCCTTGTGTTCCTTCATGGAAGATTACATTTTAGCACTTACTCATTCTGTATATCATGGTGTTGTTAGAACCCAGTGTTTATACATTTTACAAAGAGAAGATATGCAAATACAAGACAAATTAGCGGCATTAGAGTCAGACTCTTACACAAGCCAGATGTCAGAGAGAAATGTTGCACGCATTTGAGCCCTGTCTCTGAACAGTGGCATAAGGATACCCCTGAATGGAAGACATTTATACTCCCACTGACCTTTGATCAACTTCTGGATGCCCCATTCTCCTGGCAGGATGTGATGTCAATTATGCGATCAAAACAATATTGCTGAAGCTTGCAATCACAATAATCTGAAAATCATCCCTGCATCCTGGCAGGGAATTGTACACAGTAGGAATTTAACTAGTCCAAAACTATTTCTGACCATTCTGTCATTATTGTCTTTCTGAAGACATGATCCCTTCTTTACAAAATAATATTAATGCAGTATCAACAAAGCTAGCTCTCTCTCTCTCTCTCTTAGATTATATATATGTGTGTGTGTGTGTAGATTATATATACATACATTAGTATTAAATAATACTAATACACACGCACACACACACACACTCCGTATTTTAGCAAAGGGAAGGGTGCTTGTGAGTACAATGGGACATTCTCACAGCAGCCCATCCCTGATAATAAATACCTTCCTTCTCTATGTACTAATGTTCCCTGCATCTTGAATTGGAAACTGAGAGACTGACACATCTCTCACTGACATGTAACACATTCCAGAATTTCTTGTGTAAGAACTACAGATACAGTGCTTTCAATGTACTGTAGGTGACACGCTTACATTAAACCACATAGAGAAATTAGTCTGCCAAAACTCAGTGTTGCCCCAAATTTGTTGATTCAGGCTAGTCCAATTTTGAGCAATTTTCTTAGTGAATGGCAGTGTTATTCTCAGTAGTGGCCATTCATTTATTCCCATTAGGACAACATGGTTTTTTGAGCTAAAAAGTAATAATGTGACAGAATCCAATTACCCATGGCATGCTTGGCTACATGGGCAGTGGGAAAGACATGCTATCTATCTAACCGGTAATTTTACTAACCAATTTACCCCCAGGAAGCAAGGATATAAAATGCCCAACATGAATCCCTTTTTAGTGAGCCCTCTTTTTAAGTGGCTTTATTGCCAGCAGCCCACTGTGACTGCAGTGGAGTTTTTGATTATTATGTTTTAGCAATGGTTTCATTTTCATACAGTTCAAAATAAAAATCTCTTACATCATCATATATTTAAACATTTATAAACTACCTGAGATTCTGAACAGAAAATGTGTGTATGTATGTGTGTGTGTATATATATATATATATAGTGACAAAGCTCTGTCTTTGCCTCCATGGGTCCCGTGTTTCCTGGCAGATTTCGCTAGCCTCAGAGTCTCACTGTGACTCTCCATGTAACCCTTCTTTCTCTAGAGACAAGGGTCACAGTCTACTGAGCCATTTTCATCATAAGCCAGCGAGGGAGGTGAGGAGAAGTTATCCTTCCTTGCACAGTCTCTGTTGTCTCCCAGTCTCAGTGATTAATCGGGGGCAAAGGTGGTGGGGGGGGAGCCCAGGCCCACCCTCACTCTGGGCTCCAGCCCAGGGACCCTAATAGTATCAGCTATAGTAGCTGATCTTTTAGAAACATGACATGTACAATTTCATGGGCTACTTCCCCCACAGCAGCCCTAACTTCCTCAAGCTCCACTTCACCCTTACCTCAGGGCCTCCTTCCTTGTGCCTGATATGGTGTGTACTACTCAGCCTCTCCAACAGCGCAACTTCCTCCCACAGCTCCTGACATGCACACCCACCTGACTGACTGGGAGGCTTTTAACTAGTTTCAGCCAGCCCCTGATTGGCTTCAGGTGTCCCAATCAACCTAGCATTCTCCCTGCCTTCTGGAAAGTTCTTAATTGGCCCCAGGTGTCTTAATTGATCTGGAGCAGCTTTCCTTTTACTTAACCTGGTGCCAGGGATTTGTGTAGCCTGGAGTGAATCTCTCTCTCTCCCTCCCACGACTCTCCCATAGCCTTCTAGCTTGGAGGGAGGTGGGAAGCTGCTACTCCTCCTGCTAGGCCCTAAGCTCTCCCTGCTGCTACAGCTGCTCCCCTGGCTGGGCCAGACACCCCCCACCCCATTCTCTGCTACTTGGCTGCTGGACCCCCCCACTTGGGTGCTGCTACTGCTCCAACTGCAGCCCTGGGGTGGGGCTGCTAGCCCACTCCCCAGAGAGGAGGAGTGAGGGACCCCAGCCACTGCTGTTGTGGACACCACCACCACCACCACCACCTGAGAGGGGTCCTTTCTGCCTGCCTGGACTACAACCTGGAGTTCCTGGAGCTGCTGCTGCTGCAGAGGCCGCTGCCTGGAGCTGCTGAAGCCCGAGGAGGAGAAGAAGAGGATCATCTGCCAGTGGGGCAGCACCTAGAGACTTTGCAGACCACCGTGGAGGGGGCCCTACGACTGAGTAATTTTCAAACTGTGCTCTTGTGGTGGGGGTTTTGACTGTGTTTGTAGGGACACGGGGGGTGTGGCGTGGAGCTGCCCCCTGATCCATCTGTGTGTCCCCCCCAACCCCGACCACTACTTCCACCACCACTGCCCCCTCCACCACCCCCACTGGCTGTATACCATCTGCCTCAGCTCCTGCCTCTGGACTCAGCTACTTGCTTGGCTTGCCACGCCCTATTTCCACCCTTTGGGCCAGAAGCAGCAGCCAGCTAAAAAAGACTTGTGCAACTGCACATGGGCACATGTGCCCCCCCCCGGACTGCCTACCCCCCAGCTTTGCCCTTTACTACCTGCCCCATTTGCCACTTGCTTTGCCTCCTCTTTTGCTCCAGCCCCCCTTACTAGCTTCAGTTTGTTTGCCTGCCCCGCCCATTTCCTTCTGCAGCCTTTGTTTGTTTGCCCCGCCCCAGCCTCTGAAGCTAGCCCCTTGGTTTCCCTGTTCTACCCCCAGACCGCTTAGCCCCTCGCTCCGTGTGCCCATGCCCCCTCCCATGCGCTTGTGCAATTCCCCTTTTTAGTTGCAACCCTCTTCACTGCACCCTCAATGTTGTTGAATCCCCCCCCCCGTAGTGCACCAAGAGGAGCCGGAATTTCCACCTTGTGTCGGTGACTGACCCCTAACCACTGATTGCCCCCCGTCCAGCTCACCCCTTTTGGCGACCTCCTCCCCTGCCTGCAGCCTAGCGGGGAGGAGTGGTCGACCTGCTTCCCCTCTCCCCTCCTCCTTTTGGTGTCCCCCTTTCCTCCTTGCTCATGATGGCGGGGGATGAGATGGGTGAGACCTCTCCAGTAGCCCGAGCTCTCCCTCCCCCACCTGCCCCTCTGTCACCCCCCCAAACTTCTACGTCCGCTGCCAAACCATCTGCCATCGCCCCCGCTGGGGCACCAGCAGCGACGGGCACCGGGGTGACCTCCACTGCTGCCACGTCTATCACCCCCTCAGATTTGGGGGGAGTCCTCCCAGCCGGCGGGAAGGGCCAGGGGAAGAAGAAGGGGAAGGGCCCCGCTAAAGAGACCAGGCCCTCCATGGCAGGGGCTGCCCCCAATGCCCCGGCCCCATCTCCAGCTGGGGCGCCCCTCCCCGCTGTTCCCTCCACCAGCCCTGCAGGTGTCCCTCCCCCGGCCCCCAAAGCATACGCCCAGGTGGCGGCAGCCCCCCCGCCTGCCGCTACATCATTTCTCCAGCCCACCGCCTCCGCTACCATCTATAGCGGCCGGGGCCCCTTTCCCACCATGACCAGGAAGCACGGCGTCCGTTGCCTCCTGGTGCCCGCCTCACCCCACGTGGAGACCTATGTGCGGGCGTTGGCGAGGGTGGTGGGGCCCACGGCCATTGTGGCGGCCTCCAAAATGTAGGGCAAGGTCGTCTTCTTCCTAGCATCGGAGGCCGCCGCCCAGGAGGCGGTGGAGAAGGGCCTGGCGGTGGGGGGCGTGTTCGTCCCCTTAGAGCCGCTAGAGGATCTGGGCGTCCGCCTGGTCCTGACCTCTGTCCCTCCCTTTCTCCCCAATGCAGCCCTGTTACCCACCCTTTCTACCTTGGGAAAGCCCATCTCTGTCATCAGCCCTCTCCCGTTGGGCTGCAAAGACCCCGCCCTCCGTCACGTCCTCTCTTTCCGCCGGCAAGTGCAGCTTCAACTGCTGCCGGCGGCGCGCGACGGAGAGGCACTGGAGGGGTCCTTCCTAGTCCCCTACCAGGGGGCCCGTTACAGGGTGCATTATTCCACCGGGGAGGCCCGGTGCTACCTCTGCCGGGCGATGGGGCACGTCCGGAGGGACTGCCCCCTGGCCCGGGAAGAAGGGCCATCCAGGACCCCCGAGCCCCGGCAGGGCACCGGCCCCGTCATCGCCGACGCCCCTGGCTGCCCGGCACCTGAAACCGCCCCTCCTCCTTCACAATCCACCATTGCTCCCGCTCAGGCCCAAAGGGCACCTCCCCCACTATGCCCAGACGAGCGGGAGAACCCCGCCCCCGCTGCTTGCAATCTGGCGGGGCCTGTGGAGGAGGGTGCGGCAGGGACAGCGCCAAGCATGGGAGAGGGCCCGCCCCAAGGGGAATCTTCCCTCCCTTGTGCTGCCCCACCGTTACCCCCTCGAGTCCCTGAGCCATGGCCTCTGCCCCCTGACACAACCCCTGCTAGCCAGCCCCCGGATGATGCCATGGAGGGCTGGGCCCTAGTCCAGGGGAAGCGGGGCAAGCGGAAGGCTCGAGCTCCGCTCCTCCCATCTGATGCGGAGGCCCCCCGGAAGACCAGGAAGGGGGGCACCGATGCCGAGCCTTCCGCTCTACCCACGGGTGTGTTCCACCCACCAGAGCCGGCTGGGGAAGACGTGGCAGCACTGGAAGACGGTATCTCCCCTCCACGGGAGTCCCTCCCCTCCAAGACCCCCGAGGCACCATCTGAAACCCCAGTGTGCCCCAAAGTAACCATCGCGTCAGGTGCCGGCGGGGAGAATCCTGGGGTAGCGGAAAACAATTTCCCCTCTATATATGAGGAGATCGAGGCCCTGGGTCTGACCCCGGTCACCCAGGGGGAGGACGATCCTATGCCAGCGGGCCTCGATCTGGGCGACTTCTTTCCAGCCCCCCTTTCCCCATACTCCCTCCCCGTAACCGTCGCTTCTGCTCCCACCTCCGAGGAGCCCCTGGACTCCTCCATCAACCCGGCTGCAGAAGGCACCCTGCTGAGAGCCACCGAGCCAGTTGAGGCGACGGCCAGTGCCACGCGGCTGGAACCTGAGCCACCAGGGGCATCCCTCGCTGGTGAGGAGCATTCGACCTCCTTTCCGGGAGAGGACCCTACAGAAGAAAGTCCACCTCCTGATGCCGTGGCTGCCAAATCCACCAGACAGCTTGCGCCCGGCATCGGTGAGAGCCCTCTCCCGACCCAGAATCTCATCTCTACCCCTGCCCCTGCCCTTCTGCCGCCCACCTCCCGAGATATTATTGCCACCCCTGGGACAGTCTCCTTCCCCTTTCCAACAGATGACTCCCAGGGAATGGCCTTTGTGTTTGCCCGTCCCGACCCACCAGGGGCTGCTATCCTCCCTCCGCCGCCCCCTATCGCCCCAGCATTCAGGTCAACCCATCAAGAGCCCCGTCGGGGGTCCGCACCCTGTCTGCCCGTCCCGCTGGGCCAGGGGGCTGTACCAAGGGCCCCATCGGGAAGCAACCAGACCATAACCCCAGCCCCCCATGCGCTGCGAGAGGAGTTGCGGGAGTTCCTAGAAGACGTCCGTGGCTCCCGCAACAAAGTCCAGCTTGCCCTCCAGCGATGGGGGGACTTTAATCAAATCCTCCGGGCCGCAAGGGCCCTCATGGGGGAAGGGAAAAGGACCGGGAGACAGGGCGCCGCGGCCTACCAGCGGGTCCGCCACTTCCGTGACTCCTTACTCACCTACGGGGTGGGTCACGGACTGCTACGCGGCCCGCCGGGAGCCACGAGCATCCCTGCCGGCGAGGATCCCCCCCAGCCCTCCTCATGGCACCCTTTACCATCGCAACATTGAACACCCGTGGCTGTAAGATGGGTCTCCGCAGGTCCCAGGTGCTCTCCTTCCTTCGAGAGGGGAGGTACTCTGTGGTTTTTCTGCAGGAGACCCATACGGATCCGACCGCCGAAGACAGCTGGCGGCTGGATTGGGGGGACAGGGTCTACTTTAGCCACCTCACAGTTCATACGGGTGGAGTGGCGACCCTGTTCTCCCCCGACCTACGGCCCGAGGTGCTGGGGGTCGCCGAGGCTGTGCCGGGTCGCCTGCTGCACCTCCGGGTCCAAATGGAGGGGCTCGTAGTCAACCTCGTCAACATCTATGCCCCAGCAGCGAGCCCGGAGCGGCTGCAATTCTATCAGCAGGCATCCGCCTTCCTCGGCACCTTGGATCCTCAGGAGTGCCTGGTCCTGGGAGGGGACTTTAACATCACCCTTGAGGAACGGGACCGCTCGGGAACCGAGAAGAGCCAGGCCGCCGTGGCCGTCCTCCAGGAGATAGTCGAACACCACTCCCTGGTGGACGTCTGGCGCGACCACCACCCGGATGACGCTTCCACGTTCACCTTTGTCCGGGTGGAGGCCCATCGGTCGCGCCACTCCCGGTTGGACCGCATTTATTTATCACGCTTTCATCTTACACGAGCCCACTCCTCCAGCATCCGGCCGGCCCCATTTTCTGACCATCACATAGCCACCGTGACAGCCTCCCTCTGCGCGGAGAGGCCGGGGCCGGCCTATTGGCATTTTAACAACAGCTTGCTGGAGGATGCGGGCTTCGTGGCGTCCTTCCGGGAGTTCTGGCTGGCCTGGCGAGGGCAGCGGCGTGCCTTTCCCTCGGCACGGCGGTGGTGGGACGTAGGGAAGGTGCGCGCCCGGCTCTTCTGCCGTGACTACACCCGGGGCACCAGCCGACGGAGGGATGCAGCGATAGAGCAGTTGGAACGGGAGGTCTTAGAGCTGGAGAGGCGTCTGGCCGCCAGCCCCGAGGATCCACCCCTCTGCGGAGCGTGCCGGGAGAAGCGGGAGGAGCTCCGGAGCCTCGAGGACCATCGGGCCCGGGGTGCCTTTGTTCGATCCCGCATCCGTCTCCTTCGGGAGATGGATTGCGGCTCCCGCTTCTTCTACGCCCTGGAAAAAAAGAGGGGGGCTAAGAAACATATCATCTGCCTACTGACTGAGGATGGCACCCCCCTCACGGATCCGGTGGAGATGTGCGAGAGGGCGAGAGCCTTCTACGCAAGCCTTTTCTCCCCGGAGCCGACCGATCCTAATGCTTGCAGAGTGCTGTGGGAGGAGCTCCCGACGGTCAGCGTGGGCGACCGAGACCGGCTAGAGCTGCCTCTCACTCTGGCCGAGTTCTCGGAAGCCCTCCGTCGCATGCCCACCAATAAATCTCCGGGCATGGACGGGCTGACCGTGGAGTTCTACCGCGTGTACTGGGATGTCCTGGGCCCAGACCTAGTCACCGTCTGGGCCGAGTCTTTGCAGAGCGGGGTCCTCCCTCTTTCGTGCAGGCGAGCCGTGCTCGCCTTATTGCCGAAGAAGGGGGACCTCCGCGATTTACGAAATTGGCGTCCCGTCTCGCTCCTCAGCACGGACTACAAAATCGTGGCAAAAGCCATCTCCCTGAGGCTAGGGTCCGTGCTGGCGGACGTGGTCCACCCAGACCAGACCTACACCGTCCCGGGCCGCAGTATCTTCGACAACCTCTATCTGGTCCGGGACCTATTGGAACTTGGGTGTAGGGATGGTCTGTCGTTCGCCCTCCTGTCCTTAGATCAAGAGAAGGCGTTCGACAGGATGGATCACGGGTATCTCCTGAGCACTCTGCAGGCATTTGGCTTCGGACCCAGATTTGTGAACTTTCTCCGGGTGCTGTACGCTTCCGCAGAGTGTCTGGTAAGACTCAACTGGACCCTGACCGAACCGGTCAACTTCGGGCGAGGAGTACGGCAGGGGTGCCCCCTCTCAGGCCAGCTCTACGCTCTGGCGATCGAGCCCTTCCTCTGTCTCCTCCGAAGGAGGTTGACAGGGTTGGTGCTGAGGGAGCCGGAGCTGCGGCTGGTCCTGTCGGCGTACGCTGATGACGTGCTCCTCATGGTCCAGGACCCGGGCGACTTGGTGCGAGTGGAGGCTTGCCAGGCCATCTATTCAGCAGCCTCCTCTGCGCGGGTCAACTGGGTCAAGAGCTCTGGCTTGGTGGTAGGGGACTGGCGGCAGGCGAGCCCCCGCCCACCCGCGCTTCAAGCCATCCGGTGGAGCACGGGTCCGCTGCTCTATCTGGGCGTTTACCTTTCTGCCACGCATCCCTCTCCGCCGGAGAACTGGCAGAATTTAGAGGGCGGGGTGATAGAGCGGCTCCGGAAATGGACAGGACTGCTCCGGTGCCTCTCCCTTCGAGGGAGAGCGTTAGTGCTTAATCAACTAGTCCTGTCCATGCTTTGGTACCGGCTCAACACCCTGGTCCCGGCCCCGGCTTTCCTGACCAACCTGCGGACATCGATTCTGGAGTTCTTTTGGTCAGGACTGCACTGGGTCCCTGCAGGGGTTCTCCATCTACCTGTGGAGGAGGGAGGGCAGGGCCTCAAATGTCTGCTTACTCAGGTCCATGTCTTCCGCCTCCAGACCCTGCAGAGGCTCCTTTATGGTGCAGGTAGTCCGGCGTGGAGCATACTGGCGCACGCCTTCCTGCGCCGCTTCCGAGGGCTCCGATACGACCGGCAGCTCCTTTATCTCCATCCGAGAGGTCTTCCGCGAGACCTCTCCGGGCTGCCGGTCTTCTACCAGGACCTCCTCCGGACCTGGAAACTCTTTACAACGAGCAGGTCCGTGGCGGCCACCGAGGGGGCAGATCTCCTCGCGGAGCCCCTGCTACACAACCCCCAGCTCCGTTTGCAGGTGGCGGAGTCCCGCTCGGTGCGCCAGAGGTTGGTCCTGGCAGAGGTCACAAGAATCGGAGACCTCCTGGACTATGACCGGGGAGACTGGCTGGATCCCCTAACCTTCGCTCAGCGCATGGGGCTTTCCAGACCTTGTACTCCCCGATGCATACTTCAGGAGGTGAAGGCCGCTTTGCCGCCCGCTGCTCGGGTTTATCTCGACCGGGTCCTGCACGAGGGCACGCCCCGCCCACCCACTACCCCAGGCCCGCCGGACCTTTTAATTGGACCCCTCCCCCGTGGACCCAACCGATCCCTTCACCCCTTCACTAGAAGCCGGCTGCACGAGATGCAGCCGGTCTGTTTTCAAACCGCGCCAAGAAAACATCTCTACACGCTCGTGTTCCACACCCTTCACGCCCGCACCCTCGTGTCCCGCCCCGATACAAAATGGCGGGACCTCCTGCCACCTTTGGAGGGTGAAGAGCCCCGGTGGGCCAGCCTATATTCCATCTTAGTCCCAAAGCCCGCCGGGGATGTCAGTTGGCGACTCCTTCACGGAGCCGTGAGCACGGGCGTGTACTTGGCGCGGTTCACCACAATCCCAGACACCTGCCCCTTTTGCGGCGTGAGGGATACCCTGGCACATGTCTACCTGGAGTGTGCCAGGCTGCAGCCCCTATTCCGGCTCCTCACCAATATCTTATTACGTTTTTGGTTGCACTTCTCCCCTCACCTTCTCATTTATGCACTCCCTATCCGTGGCCCCACAAAGCCCCGGGATCTCCTGGTCAACCTCCTCCTGGCCCTAGCTAAAATGGCCATCTACAAAACCAGAGTGAGGAGGTTGGCCGATGGAGTCTCCTGTGACTGTGGGGCCTATTTCCGATCCTCGGTCCGTTCACGTATCCGGGCAGAGTTCCTCTGGGCGGCGTCCTCTGACTCCCTTGACGCCTTTGAGGAGCAGTGGGCTCTGTCCGGGGTTCTCTGCTCGGTGTCCCCGTCCGGTTCCCTTCTTTTGACCCTTTGACCGCACTCCTGTCCCTGTTATTTTATTAGTTGTCCCCCGGAATTATTTGGGTATCTAGGTCCTGTGGATCCCCCTTTTAGGCTGGGGGGGACCCTTTAGCAGTGGACGGGCTTCGCCCGCCCACTTCCCGGATCCCAATAAGACGACTCTCCCATAGCCTTCTAGCTTGGAGGGAGGTGGGAAGCTGCTACTCCTCCTGCTAGGCCCTAAGCTCTCCCTGCTGCTACAGCTGCTCCCCTGGCTGGGCCAGACACCCCCCACCCCATTCTCTGCTACTTGGCTGCTGGACCCCCCCACTTGGGTGCTGCTACTGCTCCAACTGCAGCCCTGGGGTGGGGCTGCTAGCCCACTCCCCAGAGAGGAGGAGTGAGGGACCCCAGCCACTGCTGTTGTGGACACCACCACCACCACCACCTGAGAGGGGTCCTTTCTGCCTGCCTGGACTACAACCTGGAGTTCCTGGAGCTGCTGCTGCTGCAGAGGCCGCTGCCTGGAGCTGCTGAAGCCCGAGGAGGAGAAGAAGAGGATCATCTGCCAGTGGGGCAGCACCTAGAGACTTTGCAGACCACCGTGGAGGGGGCCCTACGACTGAGTAATTTTCAAACTGTGCTCTTGTGGTGGGGGTTTTGACTGTGTTTGTAGGGACACGGGGGGTGTGGCGTGGAGCTGCCCCCTGATCCATCTGTGTGTCCCCCCCAACCCCGACCACTACTTCCACCACCACTGCCCCCTCCACCACCCCCACTGGCTGTATACCATCTGCCTCAGCTCCTGCCTCTGGACTCAGCTACTTGCTTGGCTTGCCACGCCCTATTTCCACCCTTTGGGCCAGAAGCAGCAGCCAGCTAAAAAAGACTTGTGCAACTGCACATGGGCACATGTGCCCCCCCCCGGACTGCCTACCCCCCAGCTTTGCCCTTTACTACCTGCCCCATTTGCCACTTGCTTTGCCTCCTCTTTTGCTCCAGCCCCCCTTACTAGCTTCAGTTTGTTTGCCTGCCCCGCCCATTTCCTTCTGCAGCCTTTGTTTGTTTGCCCCGCCCCAGCCTCTGAAGCTAGCCCCTTGGTTTCCCTGTTCTACCCCCAGACCGCTTAGCCCCTCGCTCCGTGTGCCCATGCCCCCTCCCATGCGCTTGTGCAATTCCCCTTTTAGTTGCAACCCTCTTCACTGCACCCTCAATGTTGTTGAATCCCCCCCCCCGTAGTGCACCAAGAGGAGCCGGAATTTCCACCTTGTGTCGGTGACTGACCCCTAACCACTGATTGCCCCCCGTCCAGCTCACCCCTTTTGGCGACCTCCTCCCCTGCCTGCAGCCTAGCGGGGAGGAGTGGTCGACCTGCTTCCCCTCTCCCCTCCTCCTTTTGGTGTCCCCCTTTCCTCCTTGCTCATGATGGCGGGGGATGAGATGGGTGAGACCTCTCCAGTAGCCCGAGCTCTCCCTCCCCCACCTGCCCCTCTGTCACCCCCCCAAACTTCTACGTCCGCTGCCAAACCATCTGCCATCGCCCCCGCTGGGGCACCAGCAGCGACGGGCACCGGGGTGACCTCCACTGCTGCCACGTCTATCACCCCCTCAGATTTGGGGGGAGTCCTCCCAGCCGGCGGGAAGGGCCAGGGGAAGAAGAAGGGGAAGGGCCCCGCTAAAGAGACCAGGCCCTCCATGGCAGGGGCTGCCCCCAATGCCCCGGCCCCATCTCCAGCTGGGGCGCCCCTCCCCGCTGTTCCCTCCACCAGCCCTGCAGGTGTCCCTCCCCCGGCCCCCAAAGCATACGCCCAGGTGGCGGCAGCCCCCCCGCCTGCCGCTACATCATTTCTCCAGCCCACCGCCTCCGCTACCATCTATAGCGGCCGGGGCCCCTTTCCCACCATGACCAGGAAGCACGGCGTCCGTTGCCTCCTGGTGCCCGCCTCACCCCACGTGGAGACCTATGTGCGGGCGTTGGCGAGGGTGGTGGGGCCCACGGCCATTGTGGCGGCCTCCAAAATGTAGGGCAAGGTCGTCTTCTTCCTAGCATCGGAGGCCGCCGCCCAGGAGGCGGTGGAGAAGGGCCTGGCGGTGGGGGGCGTGTTCGTCCCCTTAGAGCCGCTAGAGGATCTGGGCGTCCGCCTGGTCCTGACCTCTGTCCCTCCCTTTCTCCCCAATGCAGCCCTGTTACCCACCCTTTCTACCTTGGGAAAGCCCATCTCTGTCATCAGCCCTCTCCCGTTGGGCTGCAAAGACCCCGCCCTCCGTCACGTCCTCTCTTTCCGCCGGCAAGTGCAGCTTCAACTGCTGCCGGCGGCGCGCGACGGAGAGGCACTGGAGGGGTCCTTCCTAGTCCCCTACCAGGGGGCCCGTTACAGGGTGCATTATTCCACCGGGGAGGCCCGGTGCTACCTCTGCCGGGCGATGGGGCACGTCCGGAGGGACTGCCCCCTGGCCCGGGAAGAAGGGCCATCCAGGACCCCCGAGCCCCGGCAGGGCACCGGCCCCGTCATCGCCGACGCCCCTGGCTGCCCGGCACCTGAAACCGCCCCTCCTCCTTCACAATCCACCATTGCTCCCGCTCAGGCCCAAAGGGCACCTCCCCCACTATGCCCAGACGAGCGGGAGAACCCCGCCCCCGCTGCTTGCAATCTGGCGGGGCCTGTGGAGGAGGGTGCGGCAGGGACAGCGCCAAGCATGGGAGAGGGCCCGCCCCAAGGGGAATCTTCCCTCCCTTGTGCTGCCCCACCGTTACCCCCTCGAGTCCCTGAGCCATGGCCTCTGCCCCCTGACACAACCCCTGCTAGCCAGCCCCCGGATGATGCCATGGAGGGCTGGGCCCTAGTCCAGGGGAAGCGGGGCAAGCGGAAGGCTCGAGCTCCGCTCCTCCCATCTGATGCGGAGGCCCCCCGGAAGACCAGGAAGGGGGGCACCGATGCCGAGCCTTCCGCTCTACCCACGGGTGTGTTCCACCCACCAGAGCCGGCTGGGGAAGACGTGGCAGCACTGGAAGACGGTATCTCCCCTCCACGGGAGTCCCTCCCCTCCAAGACCCCCGAGGCACCATCTGAAACCCCAGTGTGCCCCAAAGTAACCATCGCGTCAGGTGCCGGCGGGGAGAATCCTGGGGTAGCGGAAAACAATTTCCCCTCTATATGAGGAGATCGAGGCCCTGGGTCTGACCCCGGTCACCCAGGGGGAGGACGATCCTATGCCAGCGGGCCTCGATCTGGGCGACTTCTTTCCAGCCCCCCTTTCCCCATACTCCCTCCCCGTAACCGTCGCTTCTGCTCCCACCTCCGAGGAGCCCCTGGACTCCTCCATCAACCCGGCTGCAGAAGGCACCCTGCTGAGAGCCACCGAGCCAGTTGAGGCGACGGCCAGTGCCACGCGGCTGGAACCTGAGCCACCAGGGGCATCCCTCGCTGGTGAGGAGCATTCGACCTCCTTTCCGGGAGAGGACCCTACAGAAGAAAGTCCACCTCCTGATGCCGTGGCTGCCAAATCCACCAGACAGCTTGCGCCCGGCATCGGTGAGAGCCCTCTCCCGACCCAGAATCTCATCTCTACCCCTGCCCCTGCCCTTCTGCCGCCCACCTCCCGAGATATTATTGCCACCCCTGGGACAGTCTCCTTCCCCTTTCCAACAGATGACTCCCAGGGAATGGCCTTTGTGTTTGCCCGTCCCGACCCACCAGGGGCTGCTATCCTCCCTCCGCCGCCCCCTATCGCCCCAGCATTCAGGTCAACCCATCAAGAGCCCCGTCGGGGGTCCGCACCCTGTCTGCCCGTCCCGCTGGGCCAGGGGGCTGTACCAAGGGCCCCATCGGGAAGCAACCAGACCATAACCCCAGCCCCCCATGCGCTGCGAGAGGAGTTGCGGGAGTTCCTAGAAGACGTCCGTGGCTCCCGCAACAAAGTCCAGCTTGCCCTCCAGCGATGGGGGGACTTTAATCAAATCCTCCGGGCCGCAAGGGCCCTCATGGGGGAAGGGAAAAGGACCGGGAGACAGGGCGCCGCGGCCTACCAGCGGGTCCGCCACTTCCGTGACTCCTTACTCACCTACGGGGTGGGTCACGGACTGCTACGCGGCCCGCCGGGAGCCACGAGCATCCCTGCCGGCGAGGATCCCCCCCAGCCCTCCTCATGGCACCCTTTACCATCGCAACATTGAACACCCGTGGCTGTAAGATGGGTCTCCGCAGGTCCCAGGTGCTCTCCTTCCTTCGAGAGGGGAGGTACTCTGTGGTTTTTCTGCAGGAGACCCATACGGATCCGACCGCCGAAGACAGCTGGCGGCTGGATTGGGGGGACAGGGTCTACTTTAGCCACCTCACAGTTCATACGGGTGGAGTGGCGACCCTGTTCTCCCCCGACCTACGGCCCGAGGTGCTGGGGGTCGCCGAGGCTGTGCCGGGTCGCCTGCTGCACCTCCGGGTCCAAATGGAGGGGCTCGTAGTCAACCTCGTCAACATCTATGCCCCAGCAGCGAGCCCGGAGCGGCTGCAATTCTATCAGCAGGCATCCGCCTTCCTCGGCACCTTGGATCCTCAGGAGTGCCTGGTCCTGGGAGGGGACTTTAACATCACCCTTGAGGAACGGGACCGCTCGGGAACCGAGAAGAGCCAGGCCGCCGTGGCCGTCCTCCAGGAGATAGTCGAACACCACTCCCTGGTGGACGTCTGGCGCGACCACCACCCGGATGACGCTTCCACGTTCACCTTTGTCCGGGTGGAGGCCCATCGGTCGCGCCACTCCCGGTTGGACCGCATTTATTTATCACGCTTTCATCTTACACGAGCCCACTCCTCCAGCATCCGGCCGGCCCCATTTTCTGACCATCACATAGCCACCGTGACAGCCTCCCTCTGCGCGGAGAGGCCGGGGCCGGCCTATTGGCATTTTAACAACAGCTTGCTGGAGGATGCGGGCTTCGTGGCGTCCTTCCGGGAGTTCTGGCTGGCCTGGCGAGGGCAGCGGCGTGCCTTTCCCTCGGCACGGCGGTGGTGGGACGTAGGGAAGGTGCGCGCCCGGCTCTTCTGCCGTGACTACACCCGGGGCACCAGCCGACGGAGGGATGCAGCGATAGAGCAGTTGGAACGGGAGGTCTTAGAGCTGGAGAGGCGTCTGGCCGCCAGCCCCGAGGATCCACCCCTCTGCGGAGCGTGCCGGGAGAAGCGGGAGGAGCTCCGGAGCCTCGAGGACCATCGGGCCCGGGGTGCCTTTGTTCGATCCCGCATCCGTCTCCTTCGGGAGATGGATTGCGGCTCCCGCTTCTTCTACGCCCTGGAAAAAAAGAGGGGGGCTAAGAAACATATCATCTGCCTACTGACTGAGGATGGCACCCCCCTCACGGATCCGGTGGAGATGTGCGAGAGGGCGAGAGCCTTCTACGCAAGCCTTTTCTCCCCGGAGCCGACCGATCCTAATGCTTGCAGAGTGCTGTGGGAGGAGCTCCCGACGGTCAGCGTGGGCGACCGAGACCGGCTAGAGCTGCCTCTCACTCTGGCCGAGTTCTCGGAAGCCCTCCGTCGCATGCCCACCAATAAATCTCCGGGCATGGACGGGCTGACCGTGGAGTTCTACCGCGTGTACTGGGATGTCCTGGGCCCAGACCTAGTCACCGTCTGGGCCGAGTCTTTGCAGAGCGGGGTCCTCCCTCTTTCGTGCAGGCGAGCCGTGCTCGCCTTATTGCCGAAGAAGGGGGACCTCCGCGATTTACGAAATTGGCGTCCCGTCTCGCTCCTCAGCACGGACTACAAAATCGTGGCAAAAGCCATCTCCCTGAGGCTAGGGTCCGTGCTGGCGGACGTGGTCCACCCAGACCAGACCTACACCGTCCCGGGCCGCAGTATCTTCGACAACCTCTATCTGGTCCGGGACCTATTGGAACTTGGGTGTAGGGATGGTCTGTCGTTCGCCCTCCTGTCCTTAGATCAAGAGAAGGCGTTCGACAGGATGGATCACGGGTATCTCCTGAGCACTCTGCAGGCATTTGGCTTCGGACCCAGATTTGTGAACTTTCTCCGGGTGCTGTACGCTTCCGCAGAGTGTCTGGTAAGACTCAACTGGACCCTGACCGAACCGGTCAACTTCGGGCGAGGAGTACGGCAGGGGTGCCCCCTCTCAGGCCAGCTCTACGCTCTGGCGATCGAGCCCTTCCTCTGTCTCCTCCGAAGGAGGTTGACAGGGTTGGTGCTGAGGGAGCCGGAGCTGCGGCTGGTCCTGTCGGCGTACGCTGATGACGTGCTCCTCATGGTCCAGGACCCGGGCGACTTGGTGCGAGTGGAGGCTTGCCAGGCCATCTATTCAGCAGCCTCCTCTGCGCGGGTCAACTGGGTCAAGAGCTCTGGCTTGGTGGTAGGGGACTGGCGGCAGGCGAGCCCCCGCCCACCCGCGCTTCAAGCCATCCGGTGGAGCACGGGTCCGCTGCTCTATCTGGGCGTTTACCTTTCTGCCACGCATCCCTCTCCGCCGGAGAACTGGCAGAATTTAGAGGGCGGGGTGATAGAGCGGCTCCGGAAATGGACAGGACTGCTCCGGTGCCTCTCCCTTCGAGGGAGAGCGTTAGTGCTTAATCAACTAGTCCTGTCCATGCTTTGGTACCGGCTCAACACCCTGGTCCCGGCCCCGGCTTTCCTGACCAACCTGCGGACATCGATTCTGGAGTTCTTTTGGTCAGGACTGCACTGGGTCCCTGCAGGGGTTCTCCATCTACCTGTGGAGGAGGGAGGGCAGGGCCTCAAATGTCTGCTTACTCAGGTCCATGTCTTCCGCCTCCAGACCCTGCAGAGGCTCCTTTATGGTGCAGGTAGTCCGGCGTGGAGCATACTGGCGCACGCCTTCCTGCGCCGCTTCCGAGGGCTCCGATACGACCGGCAGCTCCTTTATCTCCATCCGAGAGGTCTTCCGCGAGACCTCTCCGGGCTGCCGGTCTTCTACCAGGACCTCCTCCGGACCTGGAAACTCTTTACAACGAGCAGGTCCGTGGCGGCCACCGAGGGGGCAGATCTCCTCGCGGAGCCCCTGCTACACAACCCCCAGCTCCGTTTGCAGGTGGCGGAGTCCCGCTCGGTGCGCCAGAGGTTGGTCCTGGCAGAGGTCACAAGAATCGGAGACCTCCTGGACTATGACCGGGGAGACTGGCTGGATCCCCTAACCTTCGCTCAGCGCATGGGGCTTTCCAGACCTTGTACTCCCCGATGCATACTTCAGGAGGTGAAGGCCGCTTTGCCGCCCGCTGCTCGGGTTTATCTCGACCGGGTCCTGCACGAGGGCACGCCCCGCCCACCCACTACCCCAGGCCCGCCGGACCTTTTAATTGGACCCCTCCCCCGTGGACCCAACCGATCCCTTCACCCCTTCACTAGAAGCCGGCTGCACGAGATGCAGCCGGTCTGTTTTCAAACCGCGCCAAGAAAACATCTCTACACGCTCGTGTTCCACACCCTTCACGCCCGCACCCTCGTGTCCCGCCCCGATACAAAATGGCGGGACCTCCTGCCACCTTTGGAGGGTGAAGAGCCCCGGTGGGCCAGCCTATATTCCATCTTAGTCCCAAAGCCCGCCGGGGATGTCAGTTGGCGACTCCTTCACGGAGCCGTGAGCACGGGCGTGTACTTGGCGCGGTTCACCACAATCCCAGACACCTGCCCCTTTTGCGGCGTGAGGGATACCCTGGCACATGTCTACCTGGAGTGTGCCAGGCTGCAGCCCCTATTCCGGCTCCTCACCAATATCTTATTACGTTTTTGGTTGCACTTCTCCCCTCACCTTCTCATTTATGCACTCCCTATCCGTGGCCCCACAAAGCCCCGGGATCTCCTGGTCAACCTCCTCCTGGCCCTAGCTAAAATGGCCATCTACAAAACCAGAGTGAGGAGGTTGGCCGATGGAGTCTCCTGTGACTGTGGGGCCTATTTCCGATCCTCGGTCCGTTCACGTATCCGGGCAGAGTTCCTCTGGGCGGCGTCCTCTGACTCCCTTGACGCCTTTGAGGAGCAGTGGGCTCTGTCTGGGGTTCTCTGCTCGGTGTCCCCGTCCGGTTCCCTTCTTTTGACCCTTTGACCGCACTCCTGTCCCTGTTCTTTTATTAGTTGTCCCCCGGAATTATTTGGGTATCTAGGTCCTGTGGATCCCCCTTTTAGGCTGGGGGGGACCCTTTAGCAGTGGACGGGCTTCGCCCGCCCACTTCCCGGATCCCAATAAGACGACTCTCCCATAGCCTTCTAGCTTGGAGGGAGGTGGGAAGCTGCTACTCCTCCTGCTAGGCCCTAAGCTCTCCCTGCTGCTACAGCTGCTCCCCTGGCTGGGCCAGACACCCCCCACCCCATTCTCTGCTACTTGGCTGCTGGACCCCCCCACTTGGGTGCTGCTACTGCTCCAACTGCAGCCCTGGGGTGGGGCTGCTAGCCCACTCCCCAGAGAGGAGGAGTGAGGGACCCCAGCCACTGCTGTTGTGGACACCACCACCACCACCACCACCTGAGAGGGGTCCTTTCTGCCTGCCTGGACTACAACCTGGAGTTCCTGGAGCTGCTGCTGCTGCAGAGGCCGCTGCCTGGAGCTGCTGAAGCCCGAGGAGGAGAAGAAGAGGATCATCTGCCAGTGGGGCAGCACCTAGAGACTTTGCAGACCACCGTGGAGGGGGCCCTACGACTGAGTAATTTTCAAACTGTGCTCTTGTGGTGGGGGTTTTGACTGTGTTTGTAGGGACACGGGGGGTGTGGCGTGGAGCTGCCCCCTGATCCATCTGTGTGTCCCCCCCAACCCCGACCACTACTTCCACCACCACTGCCCCCTCCACCACCCCCACTGGCTGTATACCATCTGCCTCAGCTCCTGCCTCTGGACTCAGCTACTTGCTTGGCTTGCCACGCCCTATTTCCACCCTTTGGGCCAGAAGCAGCAGCCAGCTAAAAAAGACTTGTGCAACTGCACATGGGCACATGTGCCCCCCCCCGGACTGCCTACCCCCCAGCTTTGCCCTTTACTACCTGCCCCATTTGCCACTTGCTTTGCCTCCTCTTTTGCTCCAGCCCCCCTTACTAGCTTCAGTTTGTTTGCCTGCCCCGCCCATTTCCTTCTGCAGCCTTTGTTTGTTTGCCCCGCCCCAGCCTCTGAAGCTAGCCCCTTGGTTTCCCTGTTCTACCCCCAGACCGCTTAGCCCCTCGCTCCGTGTGCCCATGCCCCCTCCCATGCGCTTGTGCAATTCCCCTTTTTAGTTGCAACCCTCTTCACTGCACCCTCAATGTTGTTGAATCCCCCCCCCCGTAGTGCACCAAGAGGAGCCGGAATTTCCACCTTGTGTCGGTGACTGACCCCTAACCACTGATTGCCCCCCGTCCAGCTCACCCCTTTTGGCGACCTCCTCCCCTGCCTGCAGCCTAGCGGGGAGGAGTGGTCGACCTGCTTCCCCTCTCCCCTCCTCCTTTTGGTGTCCCCCTTTCCTCCTTGCTCATGATGGCGGGGGATGAGATGGGTGAGACCTCTCCAGTAGCCCGAGCTCTCCCTCCCCCACCTGCCCCTCTGTCACCCCCCCAAACTTCTACGTCCGCTGCCAAACCATCTGCCATCGCCCCCGCTGGGGCACCAGCAGCGACGGGCACCGGGGTGACCTCCACTGCTGCCACGTCTATCACCCCCTCAGATTTGGGGGGAGTCCTCCCAGCCGGCGGGAAGGGCCAGGGGAAGAAGAAGGGGAAGGGCCCCGCTAAAGAGACCAGGCCCTCCATGGCAGGGGCTGCCCCCAATGCCCCGGCCCCATCTCCAGCTGGGGCGCCCCTCCCCGCTGTTCCCTCCACCAGCCCTGCAGGTGTCCCTCCCCCGGCCCCCAAAGCATACGCCCAGGTGGCGGCAGCCCCCCCGCCTGCCGCTACATCATTTCTCCAGCCCACCGCCTCCGCTACCATCTATAGCGGCCGGGGCCCCTTTCCCACCATGACCAGGAAGCACGGCGTCCGTTGCCTCCTGGTGCCCGCCTCACCCCACGTGGAGACCTATGTGCGGGCGTTGGCGAGGGTGGTGGGGCCCACGGCCATTGTGGCGGCCTCCAAAATGTAGGGGAAGGTCGTCTTCTTCCTAGCATCGGAGGCCGCCGCCCAGGAGGCGGTGGAGAAGGGCCTGGCGGTGGGGGGTGTGTTCGTCCCCTTAGAGCCGCTAGAGGACCTGGGCGTCCGCCTGGTCCTGACCTCCGTCCCTCCCTTTCTCCCCAATGCAGCCCTGTTACCCACCCTTTCTACCTTGGGAAAGCCCATCTCTGTCATCAGCCCTCTCCCGTTCGGCTGCAAAGACCCCGCCCTCCGTCACGTCCTCTCCTTCCGCCGGCAAGTGCAGCTTCAACTGCTGCCGGCGGCGCGCGACGGAGAGGCGACGGAGGGGTCCTTCCTAGTCCCCTACCAGGGGACCCCTTACAGGGTGCATTATTCCACGGGGGAGGCCCGGTGCTACCTCTGCCGGGCGATGGGGCACGTCCGGAGGGACTGCCCCCTGGCCCGGGAAGAAGGGCCATCCAGGACCCCCGAGCCCCGGCAGGGCACCGGCCCCGTCATCGCCGATGCCCCTGGCTGCCCGGCGCCTGAAACCGCCCCTCCTCCTTCCCAGTCCACCATTGCTCCCGCTCAGGCCCAAGGGGCACCTCTCCCACTATGCCCAGACGAGCGGGAGAACCCCGCCCCCGCTGTTTGCAATCTGGCGAGGCCTGTAGAGGAGGGTGCGGCAGGGACACCGCCAAGCATGGGAGAGGGCCCGCCCCAAGGGGAATCTTCCCTCCCTTGTGCTGCCCCACTGTTACCCCCTCGAGTCCCTGAGCCATCGCCTCTGCCCCCAGACACAACCCCTGCTAGCCAGCCCCCGGATGATGCCATGGAGGGCTGGGCCCTAGTCCAGGGGAAGCGGGGCAAGCGGAAGGCTCGAGCTCCGCTCCTCCCATCTGACGCGGAGGCCCCCCGGAAGACCAGGAAGGGGGGCACCGATGCCGAGCCTTCCGCTCTACCCACGGGTGTGTTCCATCCACCAGAGCTGGCTGGGGAAGACGTGGCAGCACTGGAAAGCAGTATCTCCCCTCCACGGGAGTCCCTCCCCTCCAAAACCCCCGAGGCACCATCTGAAACCCCAGTGTGCCCCGAAGTAACCGTCGCGTCAGGTGCCGGCGGGGAGAATCCCGGGGTAGCGGAAAAAAATTTCCCCTCTATATATGAGGAGATCGAGGCCCTGGGTCTGACCCCGGTCACCCAGGGGGAGGACGATCCTATGCCAGCGGGCCTCGATCTGGGCGACTTCACTCCAGCCCCCCTTTCCCCATACTACCTCCCCGTAACCGTTGCTTCTGCTCCCACCTCCGAGGAGCCCCTGGACTCCTCCATCAACCCGGCTGCAGAGGGCACCCCGCTGAGAGCTGCCGAGCCAGTTGAGGCGACGGTCAGTGCCACGCGGCTGGAACCTGAGCCACCAGGGGCATCCCTCGCTGGTGAGGAGCATTCGACCTCCTTTCCGGGAGAGGACCCTACAGAAGAAAGTCCACCTCCTGATGCCGTGGCTGCCAAATCCACCAGAGAGCTTGCGCCCGGCATCAGTGAGAGCCCTCTCCCGATCCAGACTCTCACCTCTACCCCTGCCCCTGCCCTTATCCCGCCCATCTCCCGAGATATTATTGCCACCCCTGGGACAGTCTCCTTCCCCTATCCAACAGATGACTCCCAGGGAATGGCCTTTGTGTTTGCCCGTCCCGACCCACCAGGGGCTGCTATCCTCCCTCCGCCGCCCCCTATCGCCCCAGCATTCAGGTCAACCCATCAGGAGCCCTGTCGGGGGTCCGCACCCTGTCTGCCCGTCTTGCTGGGCCAGGAGGCTGTACCAAGGGCCCCATCAGGGAGCAACCAGACCATAACCCCAGCCCCCCATGCGCTGCGAGAGGAGTTGCGGGAGTTCCTAGAAGACGTCCGTGGCTCCCGCAACAAAGTCCAGCTTGCCCTCCAGCGATGGGGGGACTTTAATCAAATCCTCCGGGCCGCAAGGGCCCTCATGGGGGAGGGGAAAAGGACCGGGAGACAGGGCGCCGCGGCCTACCAGCGGGTCCGCCACTTCCGTGACTCCTTACTCACCTACGGGGTGGGTCATGGACTGCTGCGCGGCCTACCGGGAGCCACGAGCATCCCTGCCGGCGAGGATCCCCCCCAGCCCTCCTCATGGCACCCTTTACCATCGCAACATTGAACACCCGTGGCTGTAGGATGGGTCTCCGCAGGTCCCAGGTGCTCTCCTTCCTTCGAGAGGGAAGGTACTCTGTGGTTTTCCTGCAGGAGACCCATACGGATCCGACCGCCGAAGACAGCTGGCGGCTGGATTGGGGGGACAGGGTCTACTTTAGCCACCTCACAGTTCATACGGGTGGAGTGGCGACCCTGTTCTCCCCCGACCTACGGCCCGAGGTGCTGGGGGTCGCCGAGGCCGTGCCGGGTCGCTTGCTGCACCTCCGGGTCCGCATGGAGGGGCTCGTAGTCAACCTCGTCAACATCTATGCCCCAGCAGCGAGCCCGGAGCGGCTGCAATTCTATCAGCAGGCATCCGCCTTCCTCGGCACCTTGGATCCTCAGGAGTGCCTGGTCCTGGGAGGGGACTTTAACATCACCCTTGAGGAACGGGACCTCTCGGGGACCGAGCAGAGCCCGGCCGCCGTCGTCGTCCTCCAGGAGATAGTCGAACACCACTCCCTGGTGGACGTCTGGCGCGACCACCACCCGAATGACACTTCCACGTTCACCTTTGTCCGGGTGGAGGCCCATCGGTCGCGCCACTCCCGGTTGGACCGCATTTATTTATCACGCTTTCATCTTTCACAAGCCCACTCCTCCAGCATCCGGCCGGCCCCATTTTCTGACCATCACATAGCCACCGTGACAGCCTCCCTCTGTGCAGAGAGGCCGGGGCCGGCCTATTGGCATTTTAACCACAGCTTGCTGGAGGATGCGGGCTTCGTGGCGTCCTTCCGGGAGTTCTGGCTGGCCTGGCGAGGGCAGCGGCGTGCCTTTCCCTCGGCACGGCGGTGGTGGGACGTAGGGAAGGTGCGCGCCCGGCTCTTCTGCCGTGACTACACCCGGGGCGCCAGCCGACGGAGGGATGCAGCGATAGAGCAGTTGGAAAGGGAGGTCTTAGAGCTGGAGAGGCGTCTGGCCGCCAGCCCCGAGGATCCACCCCTCTGCGGAGCGTGCTGGGATAAGCGGGAGGAACTCCGGACCCTCGAGGACCATCAGGCCCGGGGTGCCTTTGTTCGATCCCGCATCCGTCTCCTTCGGGAGATGGATTGCGGCTCCCGCTTCTTCTACGCCCTGGAAAAAAAGAGGGGGGCTAAGAAACATATCATCTGCCTACTGGCAGAAGATGGCACCCCCCTCACGGATCCGGTGGAGATGTGCGAGAGGGCGAGAGCCTTCTACGCAAGCCTATTCTCCCCGGATCCGACCGATCCTAACGCTTGCAGAGTGCTGTGGAAGGAGCTCCCGACGGTCAGCGTGGGCGACCGAGACCGGCTAGAGCTGCCCCTCACTCTGGCCGAGTTCTCGGAAGCCCTCCGTCGCATGCCCACCAATAAATCTCCGGGCATGGACGGGCTGACCGTGGAGTTCTACCGCGTGTTCTGGGACATCCTGGGCCCAGACCTAGTCACCGTCTGGGCCGAGTCTTTGCAGAGCGGGGTCCTCCCTCTTTCGTGCAGGCGAGCCGTGCTCGCCTTATTGCCGAAGAAGGGGGACCTCCGCGATTTACGAAATTGGCGTCCCGTCTCGCTCCTCAGCACGGACTACAAAATCGTGGCAAAAGCCATCTCCCTGAGGCTAGGGTCCGTGCTGGCGGACGTGGTCCAACCAGACCAGACCTACACCGTCCCGGGCCGCAGCATCTTCGACAACCTATATCTGGTCCGGGACCTATTGGAACTTGGGTGTAGGGATGGTCTGTCGTTCGCCCTCCTGTCCTTAGATCAGGAGAAGGCGTTCGACAGGGTGGATCACGGGTATCTCCTGAGCACTCTGCAGGCGTTTGGATTCGGACCCAGGTTTGTGAATTTTTTCCGGGTGCTGTACGCTTCCGCAGAGTGTCTGGTCAGGCTCAACTGGACCCTGACTGAACCGGTCAGCTTCGGGCGAGGAGTACGGCAGGGGTGCCCCCTCTCAGGCCAGCTGTACGCTCTGGCGATCGAGCCCTTCCTCTGTCTCCTCCGAAGAAGGTTGACAGGGTTGGTGCTGAGGGAGCCGGAGCTGCGGCTGGTCCTGTCGGCGTACGCTGATGACGTGCTCCTCGTGGTCCAGGACCCGGGCGACTTCGTGCGGGTGGAGGCTTGCCAGGCCATCTAGTCAGCAGCCTCCTCTGCGCGGGTCTACTGGGTCAAGAGCTCTGGCTTGGTGGTAGGGGACTGGCGGCAAGCGAGCTCCATCCCACCCGCGCTTCAAGCCATCCGGTGGAGCACGGGTCCGCTGCTCTATCTGGGCGTTTACCTTTCTGCCACGCATCCCTCTCCGCCGGAGAACTGGCAGAATTTAGAGGGCGGGGTGATAGAGCGGCTCTGGAAATGGACAGGACTACTCCGGTGCCTCTCCCTTCGAGGGAGAGCGTTAGTGCTTAATCAACTAGTCCTGTCCATGCTTTGGTACCGGCTCAACACCCTGGTCCCAGCCCCAGCTTTCCTGACCAACCTGCGGACATCGATTCTGGAGTTCTTTTGGTCAGGACTGCACTGGGTCCCTGCAGGGGTTCTCCATCTACCTGTGGAGGAGGGAGGGCAGGGCCTCAAATGTCTGCTTACTCAGGTCCATGTCTTCCGCCTCCAGACCCTGCAGAGGCTCCTTTATGGTGCAGGTAGTCCGGCGTGGAGCATACTGGCACACGCCTTCCTGCGCCACTTCCGAGGGCTCCGATACGACCGGCAGCTCCTTTATCTCCATCCGAGAGGTCTTCCGCGAGACCTCTCCGGGCTTCCGGTCTTCTACCAGGACCTCCTCCGGACCTGGAAACTCTTTACAACGATCAGGTCCGTGGCGGCCACCGAGGGGGCAGATCTCCTCGCGGAGCCCCTGCTACACAACCCCCAGCTCCGTTTGCAGGTGGCGGAGTCCCGCTCGGTGCACCAGACTTTGGTCCTGGCAGAGGTCACAAGAGTCGGAGACCTCCTGGACTATGACCGGGGAGACTGGCTGGATCCCCTAACCTTCGCTCAGCGCATGGGGCTTTCCAGACCTTGTTCTCCCCGACGCATACTTCAGGAGGTGAAGGCCGCTTTGCCGCCCACTGCTCGGGTTTATCTCGACCGGGTCCTGCACGAGGGCACACCCCGCCCACCCACTACCCCAGGCCCGCTGGACCTTTTAATTGGATCCCTGCCCCGTGGACCCAACCGATCCCTTCACCCCTTCACTAGAAGCCGGCTGCACGAGATGCAGCCGGTCTGTTTTCAAACCGCGCCAAGAAAACATCTCTACACGCTCGTGCTCCACACCCTTCACGCCCGCACCCTCGTGTCCCGCCCCGATACAAAATGGCGGGACCTCCTGCCACCTTTGGAGGGTGAAGAGCCCCGGTGGGCCAGCCTATATTCCATCTTAGTCCCAAAGCCCGCCGGGGATGTCAGTTGGCGGCTCCTTCACGGAGCCGTGAGCATGGGCGTGTACTTGCCGCGGTTCACCACAATCCCAGACACCTGCCCCTTTTGCGGCGTGAGGGATACCCTGGCACATGTCTACCTGGAGTGTGCCAGGCTGCAGCCCCTATTCCGGCTCCTCACCTATATCTTATTACGTTTTTGGCTGCACTTCTCCCCTCACCTTCTCATTTATGCACTCCCTATCCGTGGCCCCACAAAGTCACGGGATCTCCTGGTCAACCTCCTCCTGGCCCTAGCTAAAATGGCCATCTACAAAACCAGAGTGAGGAGGTTGGCCGATGGAGTCTCCTGTGACTGTAGGGCCTATTTCCAATCCTCGGTCCGTTCACGTATCCGGGCAGAGTTCCTCTGGGCGGCATCCTCTGACTCCCTTGACGCCTTTGAGGAGCAGTGGGCGCTGTCCAGGGTTCTCTGCTCGGTGTCCCCGTCCGGTTCCCTTCTTTTGACCCTTTGATCGCACTCCTGTCCCTGTTATTTTATTAGTTGTCCCCTGGAATTTCTTGGGTATCTAGGTCCTGTGGATCCCCCTTTTAGGCTGGGGGGGATCGTTTAGCAGTGGACGGGCTTCGCCCGCCCACTTCCCGGATCCCAATAAGACTACTTCTCTATAGCCATCTGGCCTTGCCCCATCACAATATGTATAAATATATAAACACACACACGCATCATAAAATAAGTTGCAGCTAGTTTGTGAAAAGCGGATTTTAAAGGTTCAACCACCAAACGTGTAGGGAATAGGCACCCCCATCTGTCATCATCAGCCTTATTACGCCCATGTTACCAACAATGCAACTGGATGCTAGGTACAGCAGGTGCAGAAATAACAGACTAGGTGAGAAAAGTGAGTTTCATCATCTCTTTAGAGTCAGGTGCATGAGCCACTGTACCAGAGGATTTCAAGAAACACCAATCTAAAAAGCTTAATATTTAGAACTGTTAAAAATCTCTCTCCTCTGTCATCTTGTCTATTCTTACTGCCTCCCTCTCATTTTTAAACTGAGTTGTTTCTATTTTATATTGCATATCTGTAATTTTATCCTTTTTCCCATTTAAAAAAACACAGTTTTATTCATGTATTTCCAGTGTTGTGTCTCAGAGTGCGGCACCTCAGGGGGGATTTGGCACTTATCCTATGTTATATTATATCATGACATGGTATAACAGTTTGAATCACACACTCCAATTCTCTGAGTCAAACATGACAACCTTAATCAGCATAGGAAAAAATAAATAGGTTTCAGAAAGTTAGGATTAACTAGCTCCTTGGGGGCCAAACTGATTTTCCCATCATGCACTCTTTTCCAGTAATAGATACCAGAAAAAAATAAAGCCCTGGTAGCTCAAGATGCAGTGTTCTATGTAGCAGTCTTGTTGAGAGAGACTGTTAGCCTTATAATGACACAAATTCAAATCAGGGAACATTCCCTTCTATCTAAACTCACCCCGCACACACTTTATGGTGCTGCTCTTCGCAGATCCTGACCTTGCTCCCTGACCGGCACAGAACTCAGACACAGCTGATTGGCCCAGCCTGAGTGCTGCTGGGATTGTGAGGGGGGAACCTGCCTCTATAAAACAGCCCCTGAGGTAGCATGCATGAGCAATGCCTCCCTGACTCCATAACACAGGTAGAATGATTCTGTGGTTAGGATACCAGCTTGTGACTCAGGAGACTTGGGTTTAATTCCCTGCTCCTTCACAGGCTTGCTCTGAGCAAGTCACTTAGCCTCTCTATGCCTCCGTTTTCTACCTTTATAATGGGGATAATGGTGATTCTTTACCTCCCCTGGGTGTTATGATGATAAATACCTTAAAGTTTGTGAGGTGTCTGGATACTACAGGAATGAATGGCATATAAATATGATAGATAGCAGGGACTGAAAGCCAATTGTGAAGGTCCTTAAAGGAGTCACCTTTACATTCCACCTGTCAGGTGATAGAAAGATGAACTATCACTTCACAGACTCCACTCCTCTCCCCTCTTTTTCACCTGTGGAGGCTCAGTGGCTTTGCTGCAGCAATCCCTTATAAAGAGGCAAGATGAATGGAAAGCTATGTAGGGAAAGTAGCAGCTCATTTGTATGAACTCTCTGACTCACATCCCCAACACCAAGCAGTTCCTCAGAGCATCTGGGCATCTACTCCAGATTTGTTCCAAACCAGATCTGACTTGCTCAACAATAAGCAAACTTGCAAGTGTAAAGCTGGTTTACACACCCCTTACATTAACATAGTATAATCATGACACAGGATTTTCCCTTTCATGTCCTTTTGAAACAGCAGGAGGGGAAAAATGTTAATTTATATTTGTATAATGCCTTTTATGCCAAAAGAACCCTCCATACAACTAGCACAAGCGAAATACAGTTAGTCTAGGGTGAAGGCTGGCAACCAAACAACACAGAGCACAACAATCAGCAGAGGGAAATTTTGACCAAAGATGTTTTGGGGGAACACCTTCTTTTATGAAAAGTGCCATGGGATCTTGAATCACTGGAGCACAAAGAAAATTGTTGCCAAATGTACACAAAGAAGAATGTGTTAGTCGGAAAACCCTCCTGCATCCCCTGTTCTTCCTTAATGATTGTAAAATAAATACGACAAGAAAGCAGGGTATCAGTTAGGCTCTTTTGAAATATTTATGTCCATGCACTGACTTCCTTGAATATAAGTAGTTACCTGGAAAATCTCATAAAGTCTAGAAAATACCAACCAAACAGATTCAATTAATTTGTTAATGCCACTCCTAAAAAATGGCCCATTGCCCTGCCTGAAAGAGTGGCTTTGTAAAGAAAGACAGTTATCAATTACTGCTTATTCTTTGGCTAGACCACTTTGCAAAAGGGCTTTAGGTTAAAGTATTTGCTTTCACCTGAGGTGACCTGGGTTCAAATCTCACTTAGGTTTTGAGTGCACAAAGTATTTCATATTTATTTAATTTAAAACAATAAAGATGTCTCTCCAAGGCTGTAGGTGCCCTAGTATAATTGAACAGCAGCAGTATTAAAATCCACTCCACAGGAGCTTGGCTGGCCACCCCTTTTATAAACCAAGAAGCACACCCTCTGTCTTCTCCAGACACCCTCTCAAACAGCTGTCTTTTTCAGCATGCCTGGAAAGTCACCAGATTTGGGCTATTCTGGACTAAGATAGGGCACAAATCTCAGAGACCTCATAGAGAATGCATTGCCAGGCACCTCCTCGTTCATAACAAGGGAATTTAGCTCAAGTGACCCTGAAGCCATCAGCTATGGCTGAATGAGTTATATGATTACAACCAAATAGATTTTTTTTAAACTAGTATGCTATCAGAGAAGTGCAAGTCAAACAGGGAAAGGCTTATGTTACAGGTAGCATTGGGTAAAGAAATGCATTTATTTGCAATACAGTAGCGTTAGGGCTCAGGCAAGACTGGGGACCCTTTTGTGTTAGGCATTCTATAAGCTCAGTGAAATACGGGCACTGCTTGGAATTGCTTACAGTCGAAAGAGAAAAGACAAAGGGTGGATGAGGAAACTGAGGCACAATGTGGTTTATCACACAGCAGGTCAGTAGCAGAACTGGGACTAGATGTCTGGTCTTTTGATTCCAACTCCAATGCCACTAGACTATGCTGCTCTCCCAGAATTAGGTTCTCTTTCTTGTACTCCATTTCTCTTTTGCTCGATGTTATGATGAGAGCTGGCTACATGTGGTGTTGAAATCTATAGAAAGTTCCAGCATGAGTTTAGGTGGCAGCTTACTTTTTGAAAAACACAAAAACAAGGCTGGCTGACGTAGGTCTGGGTAGTAATTGGATACATCTGGCCTCATTCTGTTCTTACTTAAGGAGGTGTATGTAACAGGGTTAGCTGAGGGAAGCATGCACTTCACTGCCTCTGCTGTATGTGTTCTGTGGATGAACAGTTTACTTCAGACTTCAATTTACACACTCCCTCTCCCCTAAATGACAACTGAAAACCCAACCACTTGATGCAATGTAATTGAACTGTAGGTGTAGCAGTTATTTATAAACCTTAATTGGTAAAACAGCCTCATCTTCTCTCCATGATGCTTTTGATGACTATATTTTTTTGGCTAAGACTTAAGACAAGGTCTGGGAGCTTTAAGAAAGTCAAGAGAGTACTTGTGACAAATGCATACTTAAGTGTATCTTTTTTATTGTATATAATTAATTTATTTAATAGACTCGAATCAACTGCAGGTTTTTGGTTCAAATCCATCTTTACTCATGATACAGTACTTGCCACTACTCCAATGAAAAATTTGGCTTGCAAGCCGGTATATCGCAGTGTGCAACTCTGGAAGGTGATCTCAGTTCTTGTTTTGCTCTACAGTGAGCAATATTGAGCTTGGAGAATTTTGGCACCTGGTTCATTAGGTGTCATTCAAATTGGAGACTCGCTTTGGTCTACTTACCAGACCTGTTCCCTCCAGGCTATAACCTCGGCTGCAACTTCAGCCACTCAGTGGGATCTCTGTCAATTGGATTGTCTCTCAGGCAGACAAATGGATACATTTGGCCTACCTAGTTCAGTGTTTTCAATTTGTGGTCCATGGACACCTGAGGGTCTGCAGACTATGTCTAAGATTGCCAAAGGAGTCAGCACCTTCATTCAAAATGTTGTGGGGGGTCTGCTAATGAAAAAAGATTGACCTGGGCTAGTTCAGTTTAATTCTACTGTCAAGATTACTATCTGTGTAATCAATCAGCCAACCACACATCTACATTAGTGACATTTATACATCAGTACCATATGTTATATCACACTCCTTTCTTTCATTAGTGCTTGGGACTTGAAAGCAGCTGTGGTCATCATGGGTAATGATAAAAAAAATCACACCAGAAAGAACTTCTAGGCCAGTTGTTCATAGATTCCAAGCCCAGAAGGTACCATTGTGATCATCTTGTCTGACCTCCTGTATAACACAGGCCATAAAACGTTCCCCAAAATAATTCCTAGAGCAGATCTTTTAGAACAAACATCTACTCTTGATTTTAAAATTGTCAATGATGGAGAATCCACCATAACTCCTGTTAAATTGTTCCAATGGCTAATTACTCTCACTGTTAAAAATGTACACCTTATTTCCAGTCTGAATTTGTTTAGTTTCAACTGCCAGCCTTTGGATTATGTTATACCTTTCTCTGCTAGATTGAATGGCCCATTATTAAATATTTGTTTCCCAGGAAGGTACTTATAGACTATAGTCAAGTCATCCCTTAATCATTTCTTTGTTAAGTAAAATATATTGAGCTCTTTGAATCTAGCTCCATAAGGCATGTTTTCTAATCCTTTAATCTTCCTTGTGGCTCTTCTTTGAACCCTCTCCAATTTATCAACATCCTTCTTGAATTGTGGATAACAGAAGTGGACACAGTATTCCAGCAGCGGTTGCACCAGCGCCAAATACAGAGGTGAAATAACTTCTTTATTCCTTCTCAAGATTCCTTTGCTTATACATCCAAGAATCACATTAGGCCTTTTGGCCATAACATCGTGATGGGAGCTCATGTTCAGCTGATTATCCACCACAAACCCACAATCTTTTTCAGAATCACTGCTTCCCGGGATAGAGTCCTCCATCCTGTAAGTATGGCCTACATGCTTTGTTCCTATAAATGTGTATATTTCATTTAGCCATATTAAAACTCATATTTTTTGTTTGTGCACAGTTTACCAAGCGATCCAAATTGCTCTCTATCAGTGATCTGCCCTCTTCATTATTTACTGCTCCCCCATTTTTGTGCCATTTGCAAATTTTATCAGTGATGCTTTAGTGTTTTCTTCCACATGATTAAGAAAAACATTAAATAGTATAGGACCAAGAACCAATCCCTGTGGGACTCCACTAAAATACACCTGTTTAATGATGATTCCCCATTTGCAATTAGATTTTGAGACCTATCACTTCAATAGATTTTAATCCATTTAATGTGTACTATGTTAATTGTATATCTTTCTGGGGGTTTTTAATCAAAATATTATGTGGTTTCCAGTCAAAGGCCTTACAGAAGTCTAGTTAAATTACATCATCACTATTACCTTTATCAACCAAATTTGTAATTTCATTAAAAAAAGATATCAAGTTAATTTGACAGGATCTATTTTCCATAAACCCATGTTGATTGACATTATTTATATTACCCTCCTTTAATTCTTTATTAACTGAGCCCTGTATAAGCTGCTCCATTATCTAGCCTGGGTTCAATGTCAGCCAGACTGACAGGCCTAGAATTACTCAGGTCATCCCATTTACCCTTTTGGCACAAAATTAGATTTCTTCCATTCTTCTGGAACCTCCCTGTGCTCCAGGACTTATTGAAAATCAACATTAATGGTCTAGTGAACTCATCAGACAGCTCTTTTAAAATTCTTGTTTTAAAATTCAAGTTATCTGGACCTGTTGATTTAAAAATGTCTGACTTTAGAAGCTTCTATTTAACATCCTCTAGGGATACTAGTAGAATAGAAAGAGTGTTGTTAGCCTCAGATGATTAGACGATGTCATCTGTTTTTCCCCACATACATAACAGAAATATTTATTGAACATTCTGCCTTTTCTGCATTATTATTAATAATTCTATCATATCCATCTAGTAATGGACCAATGCCGATGTCATGATCACTTGTACTTCAGTTTTACCATTAATTTTTAATTCTGTGATCAGTTACTCTTCATCTGTCAAGACAGAGGTCTAATATACAATTCTCCCATGTTGACTGCAACACTATTTGAGTTAGGAAATTGTAGTCTTTAGTATTTAGAAATTTCAAGAATGTTTTACGACTGGTAGCTTGAAACATCCAGCATATGTTACGCAATTTGAAGTCCCTCAGGATCACACAGCTTTCTCCCATACACATTACAGATAGGTGCTTAAGGAATTGCTCATCCTGTTCCCTAGTGTGATCTGACGGTCTGTAGCAGACACCAACTAATACCCCATTTTGTGCTTATCTGTTAGGAAATTGATCCATAAGCATTCAAGATCATTTTCTTCCAAGTTGTCAGTGACTCAGAAACAAGTAATGCCATTTTTGACATCGTGTGCCCTTTCCCCCCGCATTTGCCCACTCAATCCTTCCTAAATAGGTTATAACCATTGATTTTAACATTGAATAGTGTGAATCATCCCACCAGGTTTCAGGAACACCAACTAGATCAAATTTATGTTCATAAATGAGCAATACTAATTCCTCTTGTTTGTTATCCAGGCTCCTAGCATTAGTATATAGACAATTAAAGATTTCTTCTCTTCATGTCCTCTTATTCCTTGATCAGTTTGTTCCCAACATCTCAATCTTGTGCTAGCAGAATGCTTATCTCTTCCTTCTTTTTACCCTCCCCTTTTCTTAGTAGTTTAACCCCCTCCTAACTCTAGTCAGCCTGTTCCTGAAAAGATTGGTCACCCTTTCTAATTGAGGTGGAGGCTATCCAACCTGCACAGACTTCTCTCCTTATAGAAGGTGAATCAATCTTCCACTAAACCAACATCCTCCACCCCGCACTACTTACCTGGACAGTGAATGCTCTTTTGTCTTCCTTTGCTCATGGGAGAAGAAGGATCTCAAAGAAGATAGCTTGGACATTCTTCTTCAGCATGTTTCTGAGATCGTTAAAGTCATTTACTATCTGTGCAGCTGCCAATGTATTGGGGAGGGAATGGGACTGCAAAGGAATAAGTGGGGGCAAAGAATAATAGAGGGGGTGGAGGTAATTCAGGAATTGTCAACACCATCCCACAGCGTGGGCTACAGGGATGTGAATTGCAGCACTCACTAAAGTGTTATGCTATAACTACCACATGTAGATCCTGCTAGTGCAAATGAAGCAGGACTATGTTAACATGACCTAGGTACCTTTTAGTTCATACTAGCTTGGTCTTCACAGGGCAGTTATAGGACAACACTTTATTGCATACTGCAGCGCACATTCCTGTAGTCCGCACTGTAGGGCCATGTAGACAAGCCCTTATTCTTAACTTCCTGTAGAACTGAAACTGGGCTAAGAGACGGCAATCTAATATCCAGATTTGATGCTCCAGGGAGCTCAGGCCGAATTTCTATACATTCTCAACGCTACAGTGGTCCTTCCAGAACTGCTCTGATGTACACTGGAGAGTGGAAATCCCTACTGTGATGTTAGAGAAGGGAACCACCAACAGACAGCTACTATTTGGGTAGTGTTCTCTTTTTTTCTTCAAATCCCCTGGCACTGATTTGGCATTCAGTGTCTGGAGAAACTTGTGTGTAATTTACACAGTGAGAAGGTGGAAAGGAGTGATCGAGCAGGAAAAACAACCAACAAGACGGTGGATGATAAAATAGGGGAGATGCATGCTTTAAATTATGTTCTCCCATTGGGCACTTTTCCTGCTATCTCAGTGCCTTCTTCCATCTCCCTATGGCACACCCAGTCTAGGTTTCTGGCCAATTTACATCCAATGTATATACTATACCATTATTTATATTACCACTAAACTTGGCCTAGAGACTCTGTGGGTCTGATTCATCACTGTGCTGCACCTTATGTAATGATTTAAACCAGTGCACTTTGGGAACAAGATACTACTGTTTTGATTTGAAAGCATTTTATATTCACTTTTGACCCATGTGAGTAGTTCTTAGTCATTTAAAGATACAGGTCTTAATATTCCTCTAAAAGGAAGCCTATCTGCATCTGACTTGATTCAGATTGAACACCAGTTTTATACTAGTATGACTACAGTGATTTCAGCAGATTTACTCCTTATTTACATAAATTCAAATGAGATCAGAATCAAGCCTAAAGAGATCTGGTTAGTTTATGCCACAGAAAGGGGAATAAGAACTCTGAAATCCAGAACTCTGTAAAAACTTTATGTAGAACGCTAATCCCTTTAAGGCATTTCAGAAGGTGACGAAATTAACTGCTCTAACTTGGAATATGTGGAGTTTGCTCCACTGTCCTTTTGCCTAATTCATGATAATTTTCATTATTATGGCAGGCACTAAGGAGTTAGCTGGTAATTAAAAAAAAAGAAAGAAAAAAAAGAAAGAGTCATTTTTGAGGTTAAATCAGTGATAATTCTAAAGTCAGCAACAATTGTGAGGTATAATTAAGTTGAAAAGGCCACAAAGAAGGGGTTTCTAATTTTAACATGTAAAATACACAGCCTCACTCTAAATTAAAGAAGAAGAAGAAGAGCTTGGCAAATTTTACAGAAAGCAATTGTGGAAATTGCAGAAGACTCATTTCTGTACATCAATTTTCGAATGCATAAAGATTGAATTCTTGTTAAGGATTCTATATAAGGCTGTTCATCTCTGAACATGTTTTGCTCTTTGTTTCA